>NC_142353.1:26275000-26600000 GCF_059441175.1 Urocampus carinirostris | reverse complement strand
TGATTTTAGTGTAAAATATGGCATTTAGGTTTATAATATCTGTAAAAAAATAAAAGCTTTTACTTAACAGATTTAATCTATTACGGGTTCCTTTTTGAAAGTAACCCAGCGAGAAACGAGGATTCACTGGAATTTACTTGAAGGCCAGGGAATATAAGGGTTTTTCAAAATAGTTATTCCATGAAGTTATCACATTGAAAATGACAATCTTTACCTATATAATTTTTATAATGCAGTTTTTAAATAAATGTTGAATATATATTTAAAAAAAAAACAGGTTATTCGAGGGTAAAATTAATCAATGGCGGCCATAAAAAAAATGTTTACTAAAGAGAGCAGTACTGAGATAAAAACCTAATAACATAAGAAAATGTGCCAACACGTGCGCTTTATGCTACACGTAGAACCACTTTCAGAACTTACGTTTCTAAAGAAACTTTGTTGTCCAAAAGACGCCTTAAACAAAGTGAAATTAGGTTGTACGTGTGCTTATTTCCTGTTCTAAGTGTCACGCCTGATCCTACTTTTTTTTCGCCAATCTTCAACTCGCATTTTTCACGTTCTGCGTCATGACGTCAGAACCACGTACACCGGGTGTGTAATGTGGCGTTGACTCACCGTCAAAATGGTAGGCATATTTTGGTTTTTGAATTGCATCGTTTAGGAAAATGGTGCGTTTGGATGTTATTTAAAACGTCCATGTGCAACCAAAGAATTGTTGGAGGCACATCGAGATGCAAAAGTACACATTTTCTGCCCAGGAAGGGAATATGTTACTATAGTAGCGGGCTAGCGTTAGCTATGATGCTAAAACGGCTAGCTAGTAAGTACAAGTAAACATTGTGCTGCTTTTATGAACAGATCTAACAAAAATGGCCACATACTGACTCACTTTGTGTAACAGAGCATTTTTCTAGCTTATTTTTTGTAGGTAGCTCTCCAGCACTCTTATGCGCACTATGCCACGTAGCTTCAAGAAATTCTTTGAGGACGCTTGCAACATAAGACCACAGTTGGATGTGCTTTTTCTATAATATAGGTGTAACTTTGATCCATTGTAATATTGTCAAGTTTTTCATTAAGTAAACATATATTTAATCTGAATATGACATTAATCCTTTCTAAAGATTGGATCGCAAATTAAATTGATGTATAGCGAGGGGAAATAAATCTGCCATTGCGTTCCAAACCACCAGTACCTCAGATAAAAACACTAATATAACAATAGTTGATAGTTAAGTCCTACTTATGTGTAGTAAATGTACATTCGATCACAAAACATGAGAATTAAATCTACATGTGAAAGAAAAATGAAATTGTTTTTACCTTGGGTGTGATGTGACTTTAGCTGGTCGGGTGGAGTAGTGGGTGGATGCATAGAGAAGGAGACTGCCACAGCGAGAATTATAATGCACTCAAAAGATTTTCTTGTTTCAATTACCACCTTATTCTAATTTAAGTTCTGATTGTGGATTGGGCACGGCAACGCAACTTAGCAGGGGACCAATTCAAGTGTATTCTTTGTTCATCTTGAAACCGGCAAGCGGTTTATCCACGGTTATTCTTCTCTCTTAAGCATCAATGCAGGCCTTCTGACCCAAAGCCAAAACAATCGAAGTAAGTTACACAAGATTCTGGGGTTTAAAAAGAGAGAGAGAAAGGCATGTTGGGTGGTACTTTAGCCAACAGCATATCAGCATTTTTGCAATCATTGTGTTTTGTGATCATGGTGACGATGACTGAAAAACACCATCATTTTCATAATGCAGTGATGAAAACCAATAGTTAACCTGCATTTTTGAGCTTGACTAATTGCAGACAGGTATCTTTGAGATGTTACTCTACTTGGGTACAAAGACCCTAACGTTTTTGGGCAGGCAAATTCATTTTTGTTGAAGTCACAGTGGTAATATGCCATAAAAAGGGGCCTAAAAAGATCTTATTCCATACCATGAAGTGAAAATGTCACAAGGCGGGGATGCCATATCCTGAAGGTCTACTGTATTTTGAAACGTCTCTTGCTTACTTGCTTCTTTGCAGTCAGCGATTTTCAACTTCCAGTCTCTGCTCACGGTTATTCTTCTCCTGATCTGTACCTGTGCCTACATCAGAGCGCTGGCTCCAAGCCTGCTGGACAAGAATAAGACTGGGTATAATATGTTTATGTTTATAGTTGCTCTGTAAAAACTATGGCATAATTAGAAAAAAACAGATGCATATAACTCACAATAACTCCCACACTGTAGGAGTTAGTTTATCAAAATTGTTCATCATTAGTCTCTGACTTGGATAATAAATATTTTAATTTAGATATATATGTTTCTATCTAAATAAATGCTTGACCTCTACCTTGCTCTTTTTCTAAAGTTTGTTGAGGGCAACAGTACAGACGCTACCCTACTTACGAACTGGATTATCGTTAGTAAATTGAATATGGTCGTAAGTTGCTTCTGTGCTATATTTTGTATGTTTAAGATTTATATAAGTATGTTTAAGGCTTGTTTAAGTAACCTGTATTTTTTTGTACTAAAAAAATAAAACATTTTTTAAAATACTATGCACTATAAAGATAAAGTTTAACTTACTTTTGGAAGATGGGCCTCAAGAGTTGGGCAACTTCCTCCTTCGTGGTAGAAAGTGGACGAAAAAAAACGATCCAACCATTTTCTCAACCGCATCAAGCTTTCTTATTCCACTTTCATTTCAAAAGAAACTGCTGGCCTCTTCCTTACACTTTACACCAACCATATTGAATGGATGCACGAGATATTAAACAATAAAAATGTCAACGTTCTTAGCGCGCTGGAGATACAGTATGGAATGTTTACACACGAACTAGGAAGAGAAAGCAGATTTCTTCTTCAGGGTGGATGCTGGGTGACCTCTCACAGCGCCACATGGCGGTAGCGGCAAAAAGAAGCACTACAGTAATGTCCGGTACTCTGACAAAATTGCACACAGTACAAAAGCTAACTTACAACAATGTCAGGATATTTTTCGACATCCCGAAAAAAAATGATCGGATCTACCCTTTTGCGTAAGTCGAATGGTCGTAAGTAGGGGAGCGTCTGTATTGTAGAACAAAAACAAAGAAAAATGAAGAGATGGGCGCACATCGATCAAGTGTACTTTTTATAATTGTTTTTGTTGTCTTTTAGGGTTTTGGGGATTTTCTGGAAATGCGCCAGAATAGGTAAGACCCCTTTTATTGCACGACTCAATTCCATGTTTTGTTTTTGTTTGTTTTCATGTTTGGTTTAGTTTTATTGATAACACCAAATTATTTTTCTTTTCAAGTACTCCTCTCATCACAGCTTCATGGTCAGATTTTATATTATACAAGCGTAATGGCCTGGCCATTGTCAGCCAATCTTTATACCGTATATCTTATTAATTCATTTTTTTAAATACTTTTTTGAAAATTATATTTGTGTTGTTATTTCATGATTATTTTTTTCTTATTTTAGGAGTAAACAATAATAAAATAAGAAGGAAAACCAACATAATGTCCATTTAAATAAAGTATAGTATTTTATACTGATTTTTATATAATTTGTATTTACTTATTTCTATAAACATTTAGATACGAAATAACAATGAACATAAAAATATTAAAAAATAACTAAATGTAAAATGATAGAAATGTTCATTTTTATCAAAATTACTAATTTTTATAATTTTTCACTATAAGGCAGATAAAATGTAAATATTATTCATAAATGAAAATAGGAATATGAAAAACGAAATACGTTTCACAAAAATATCTAAATAGCCAAATGAGCATCTATTTTTCTTATGTTTTGTTACACCAATATAAGAAACCTAATTGTAGTCTTTAAAAAAGCCAATTTTTTTTTTTTATTGTTTTGGGGAGGAAAAGTAATCCCAAGTAATAGCAAATTTACATGATCAATTTCGATAATACTGAAATGTCGTAAAATAGTAATTAAGATACAAAAAAACTAGCTTATTTACCTGCTAATGGGAAAACACTGTTCCAGCAGTTAAACAAAAGGGAAACAAGCCATGTGATTTTCCATCATTATTCTCATATTTTCAAACATGCAGTTAAATGCAATTTCAAAGTAAGTTAATTGTTGCATGACTGTGTAGGAATTGAGATTTTCCTTTTTTTATCAGGTGAACGTAAAAGTCCGTGGGTGGCGTGCTGCTGCATCATCATGGCGTTTAGTATACTTTTCCTTCAGTAAATTTCCTAAAAGGAGAGCAAAACGTGCATCGAGAACAACATGGCTGGACACTTACCGATATTGCGGTAGCACAGAGAGACGATCGGTCGCTTTTGGGTCGAGGAAAAAAAGAGGAAGATGTCCTCAATTCGTCCGGTGCCGTTGAGGTCTGTTCTTTCATACCTGTGGAGCAACATGGCAGAGAATCGGCGTTCTCAAATCAATGTCTTAGTGACATCATTCCATCAAACCTTTTAGGGGTTTTTTCATATCGGCAATGTATATAAATGATAATAAATGAGTGCCACACAAATGGTAGAGTATTTCCTTGATTTAATAGTTACGCTGATCTATTACCAAACATTTATTAGTTAAGCTGATCTATTACCAAACATTTATTAGTTAAGCTGATCTATTACCAAACATTATAGTGCCACTTAAAGTATTACCCACCTTCCCCTTTTTTAGCATGTTTATCACTCACAAAAGTCTCAGATCATCATACCAAATTTATTATTACACAGAGACAACCCAATTGAATACAAAATATTGTTTTAAATTGTAATTTGATTTATTCAGGCACAAAAAAAAACCCCTATCTGGCCTATGTGAAAAAGTATTTGCCCCCTGAACTTAGTAGCAAGTTGGGCCACCTTGGCAGAGAATAGAAATCAAACGTTTACGATATTCGGTATTGAGTCTTTCACAGCGCTGTGGGGCAATGTTGGCCCACTCTTTGTAAAATTGTTTCAAATCAGGAGGGTTTTATTGCATGAACTGCCAGTTTAATGTCACCACAGCAACTCAATTGGATTTAAATCCGGACTTGTAGTTGGTAATTCCAGAACCTTCATTTTGTTGCTTTTGGAGTCATTTAAAGGTCACAAAGCCATTTCCAAGGCTGTAGGGCTCTAGCAAACAGTGGCAAACCTTGGAACAACGGTTCACCCAGGAGTTTCAAATAGAATAGAATAGAACGCTTTCATTGTCATTACACAAACCCTCACTGAAATTCAAAGCTGCCTCATACAAAAGTACCTCAAAAACATCCAAGAAACTAAAGGCCCCGCTGACCTTAGGTTCAGTGTTCATTACTTCAAAAAAGACACTGGCCAAAAATACATCCATAGGAGAGTTCCCAGGTGAAAACCACTGATCGTCACAAAGGAACAAAAAGAGTCATCTAACATAACATTTGCCTAAAAGCATCTTGATTATACTCAAGACTTTTGGAGAAACATTCTGTGGAGCGATGAGTAAAAAATTGAGCTTTTTCGAAAGTGTGCAACCTGTTACATCTTGCATAAAAAATAGCACCGAATTTAAAAAAAAAAAGATCATGATGCCAACACTAAAGCGTGGTGGCAGTGAGGTGGTCTGGGGCTGCTTTGCTACATCAGGACCAGGACAACTTGCTGTGATTGACAGAATAATTATTTCTGCTGTTTACCAAAAGATCCTGAAGGAGATCACCTGGCCATCAGTTTGCCCTCAAATGGATCATGCAGCAGGACTATAATCCGAAACACACCAGCAAGTCCACCTCAGAAAGGCCCAAAAAACAAACAAAATGAAGGTTCTAGAGTGTCCAAGTCAAAGTCAGGATTTAAATCCAATTGAGATGCTGTGGTGTGACTTTAAAAGGGCAGTTCATGCTAGAAAACCCTCCAATATGGTAGAGTAGAAACAATTTTGCAAAGTGGAGTGGGCCAAAATTCCTCCACAGCATTGTGAAAGACTCATTACCAATTATCATAAACATTTAATTTCGGTTATCGCTGCCAAAGGTGGCTCAACTTGCTATTAAGTTCAGGGGGCATTTACTTTTTCACAGATAGGTTTGGATTGTTTTGTTCCTTAATAAATAGAATTAACATTCCAGACTGCATTTTTTATTTCTTTGGGTTGTCTCCTTGTGATATTAAAATTGGTTTGATGATTGGAAATCTTTGTGAGTGATAAATATACAAAAAGAACAGTCATCAGGAAAGGGTCAGATACGTTTTCATGGCATTGATGACTGTCCACTATCTTGCTGCTAGGGGTACTAAAAAATTTCAAAGGAAAAAGTTTGTTTTGGTCATTTTGAGTCACCATAGTCTGTCTTTTTCTTTTAAGCTCTTGTTTTCGGTTGCAGTAAACCATACAGTGACGTTTGGTTGTCAAATAATACACAAACAGTTTAACTGAAGCCTCTGTGTAAAATGTTGCCTTTTTAAAATTATATTTTGCTCAATCTTATTCATTTGCAAATGTGTTTATGGACTGTTTTTACTTCAATAAAAATACAATTCTGCACATTTATTTTGGTGTATTAAGTTCTCTAGAAAAAAAAAATCATACAGTGTGAGCAAAATTGTATTTTCTTGTTTTTCCCCGTAAAAATATATTCCAATATTTTAACTAATGTCACGTACATGATAGTTAAAAAACTACAATGCACCTGTAAAACAGTACCTACATTTAAAAAAAGAATTTACAACTGAAATGGAGTTGGTTAATAATTCTTTCCCATACCGCTAGAGAGTGCCAGTGTAACAGATTTAACAGACTTTCGAGATATAGTGCCTCAAAGTATTTATTGTTTCACCTCAAAATAATTAAGCACATTTTACGTTTGTTGTTTTTTTTTAGCACAAAGTACTCGCATTTGAAACATCTTTATTCGAATTATATTATTTTAATTCAAAGATATTTTAAATCACACATAAAACGAGCAAATGTCAGTTGGTGCAAAATGTTTTCCAACTAGACGTTATACACTACAGGTATAGTACAAGAGACCAACATTTAATTTTGTTTTCAGTTAGAAATATATATGAAACCCAAAAGTAAAGCAAAATGTATTCCCCATTGAAAAACATTATTTTAGAATCATTCAACACACAGTTAAAAAAAAATGTAATAACATTTAAATAGTATAAAGAACAAGTATCCAGAAATACAGTGTAATAAGAAAGCTGAACATGAGCAAAATTATTTACCAGTGAAATAATACACATCTATATAAATTGCAGGGTTTTTTTTTTTAGTCTTTAAATATTCTTGCGTCAGTCAACTATACCAAGATTGACAACTACTTATATTTTGTTTTGTTTTAAGTAAAACAATATAAGACAAAAAAATAAACAAATCATCTGCTAATGTAGAAAAATATTAATTTTTACATGAAGCAAAATAAAAACTTGCTTATGCTTAAAAATAATTTAATTAAGTGTTAATTTAATTAAGTGTTAATTTCTTGTTAGTAAAAGAAGTTTTTCAATATGTGGTGCTAAAACTCGACATGAAATAATTTTTAGCACTAGCAGATCTCTCTTTTTCTCTTTCCCTCTTTTCTCTCCTTTTCTCCTTTTTTGTCTCTCCTTCTCAGTATCTCTCCCTTTCTCCTTTCTGTCTCTCTTTTATTCCTTCCTTTCTCTTTTTTTCTCTTTTTTTACCTTTTCTTCTTCCCTTTCTCTCACTTTCTCTTTGTTTCTTTTTCTTTCTTCCTTTCTTTGTTTTTGTCTTTCTTTCTGTCCCTCTCTCTGTTTCAAGTCAAGCCATGTGTATTTGTATAGCCCTCAATCACAAGGAGTCTCTAAGGGCTGCAAAAACTATTGCTAACTAAAGACTATTATTACACCATCCCCTAAACTAAAACCCACATGAGGGAAAGGAAAAACTCAAAAACTTCAACATGAGGAAAATGAAGAAACATTGAGCAGAGACTGCACATGAGGTAATCCCCCTACCAGTATGACCAGGCTGCAACGGAGGTTGCAATAACAAATAATACATAGAGATTGTTAACATAAGTATAGGTTAGTCTGGCCCCTGTGAGATGTTTTTTTTTCTATAATGTAGCCGCCGAGCTTCAATGAGTTGGACACCCCTGTCTTAACGTGTGCTGTTATTTTTCCCCATGAGCTATGAGTTAAACTGCTTTTAATAGTTGTTCCAGAAGTCCAATTCCTTTTTCTAGTCTTAAAATTGTCACATTCTTACATCAGTCAACGTGCAAGTAAACGTGCAGATAAATCAACGGATAACAAGTACTCCAAGACCAATATTTACTCTTTCCCATGTAGTCACAAGATTAAAATAAAGAAAACGTGTTGACTCGCTCACCTCAGATCGTCTAATGCCTGATAAGGGGTCCTGAGCGGCCACTTTGGGGCCCGAAAGGGTCGAGTTCAAGTGAAGCCTCCGGGAAAGACGCGATTATCAAGAAGCAGGAAGAAGCTCTTGAGCATTTTTTTTTCTATCCCGGGTCGGAACAGATAACAAATGTCAAGCGAGGAGCTAATTGTTTTCGCTACTGATGAAAGCGAAAAGATCTGGAAGTTTCCATCAGTCTTTACCGAGAGTAAAATATAATAAATTAAAAACCCTATTGTTGTTGGGTTTTTCTTTTGTTTTTTTCAAATTGCACAGAATTTAGTGTTTTTTTTTAATTTTTCAATAATTGCACTGCACCCTGTAAAATGAGAAAATAGAATAAGATTATTCAAAAATTGTAAGACAAGAATAAATTGAGTTGAAATATCCATTGACGTTTTTGGCAGAATGAGAGCCATGAGGAACGGCAAGAAGCACTTGAGAGTACGGCAGTTGAATAGTCACTTCACCCAAAATTCCAACCCTTTACAATCCTTGAAAACACAACATTAAAATTCCTGCATTTTCAAGGATTTCAAGCACCTGTAAATACTTACGACCACGGCCTACCAATGCTCATTTTTACAAGCACTGCAGCACATCGCAGCCCGGCAACGCTTCTGTTAATTTTGCCTGCCAGCCGGCACGGCAATCTACCTCTACACTCAGTACAGCAGACCCCAGAACATGGCATCCCTGTTTTATGATGTTATCACTAAACGATGTGGAATACTATTTTTTTCTATTCCTCTTTACAGTATTTTCCACACTATACCACATCAACAACAACTTAGTTCACATACCCCAACACTCTTTAGTGTTTATGCCTAAGACGAGTTAAGTCTCATAAATGCCTCTCTGCTTAACCACAGAATTCTAATACAGACACAATATAAAATACTGGTCTGCTATTGGTTCGAGTCACATCGTGATAAAAATGCCCACATGCTATTGGCTCAACTTCATTGAGTTCAGACTCTCATGAACTTATACAATACTGAATTTTTTTTGTACTATTTTCTCACTTTGAATCCAAAGCTTGGAGTGATGCTAAAGGGAGAAGCAAAAACATGTTAACTTGGAAACAAAGTCTCCAGGTATGAAGAAATACAAACAAGGTTACCCAGCTAAATTACTTGGCCGTAACCAATCGACGATCGGGAACCTTCTAAGGCAGAGGAGCCGGGCCAGGAGGAAAAAAGTTATTGATTTGATATTTTGCCATCTGCCTATTGATTCTTGAGGCTGATACATCTGGGGGGAAATGTAAATGTAGTTGGATTAATTTCACCAAATTGGTTTTGAAACAATCAGAATTAAAGTTTAGTAATTCTAATCTAATTAGTCCCTGATTTTAAACACACTTTTTTTAAGCTCTGAAAAGTTTTTTTTCCCTATGGAAATTGATTAAAAAAAAATCTTGATAAATCAATTTGTGATTAGTCAAGTCATTTTTATTTGTATAGCCCTTAATCACAAATAGTCTCATAGGGATGCACAGGTTATTGCAAAACAGACTATTATTACAGACTATTGTTACACCATCCCCTGATGTAAAACCTACACGAGGGCAAGGAAAAACTCAAAAACTTAAACATGAGGAAAATGAAGAAACCTTGAGAAGGGACCGCACATAAGGTCATCACACTACACAGCATTATCTCCAGACAGAAGAGCAGTTTCAGTGACAGACTGCTGTCACTGTCTTGTACTACGGACAGACTGAATAGATCTTTTCTTCCTCATGCCATGAGGCTCTTAAACTCTACCCGGCAGAGTAAAATCCCACATTAAACCACACCCCCTACATTGCATATTACCGAATTTTATTGCAATATGTATTCTGTGTAGCACTATTTAGATATTCTATATAACACGCTACAGTGGGCATTTGCACGTCACATTGGGTATTTGTATATTGTATTCTTTTTGCTTTATTATTGTATTGTTCTCAGCTCAGGGATGCTGCTGGAAATGTGAATTTCCCTGCGGGGATGAATAAAGTATCTATCTATCTATCTATCCATCTATCTATCTATCCCCCTTCCAGGATGACCACGCTGCAATAGATGTTGCAATAACAAATAATACACATATATTGTCAACAAAAAATATAAGTTATTCATATGCTAAAAAAAAATCCAAATACAGAAAAATGAAGCTGGCCATTTGAATGTCAGCCTTGAGTGCAGTACACATTAATCCTTCACGTGACACGCGGGCCATAGTTTGCCCACCCCTGTTCTAAGAGCATGACAATCCTCGCAGGTGTAAGTTTTAAAACCAGTTTCCTTTTTTTCTTCATTTTCCTCTTGTTGAGGTTTTTCCTTGTCTTCATGTTGTTTCCAGATCAGGGGATGGTGTAATAATAGTCTGAAATAATAGTCTGTGCAATAACCTGTGCAGCCCTTTGAGACTCTTTGTGATTAAGGGCTATACAAATAAAAAAGACTTGACTTGACTTTTAATTTACCGACAACTCCCCGTTCTGTTCTGCATCCACCCGCTACTCCGCTGTACCAGCTCAAGTCACATCACACCAAACGTCAATAAAACATTGTTTTACGCCATTTTGTTAACATTTTTTAAATTATATATATAACATTTTAGTGTTTTATCAGGGGTTTCGGGGGTTCAGAATGCATTATCTGATTACCAAGGGTTTCTATGGCCCACCAGCCAAAAATTTCACCTTATAAACCCCACTTCAGAACATATTCATGTCTTATTTCGGGGTTCCTCTGGAGTTTCTTTCATCACACAGTTAAAGACAAAAAAAAGACAAGAAGTGAGCATTTTTTCTCTTTATTTTACAATAAGAAGATGAAGGCAGAATCACAAGTAACACTCAACTTTGTCAGCTTCTCTCACGCATGCACACTCGCACTCGAGGCATGCACAAGTCACATTCAGATGCAATTTTGATACTTTTGATATTTTTCACAGTGATCCACAGAGTATTAGTAGACATAGCCTGGGTGGGAGGAAAACGTATCACGATACAGTCGTTGTCTTGATACCTGTGCACGTTGTTCTTGCGTCAGTAACGAAAAGCAATATCGGGTTTTGTTCCTATCTTTTGATTACAGAAGCATAACTGATTAGCGATACCGTTGATACAGTTGATAGTTATCCGGCTGTACATTCTGGTTAACGTAAATATTTCAGATAATTTGAATATGTTATCTTATTATTATTATTGGATAGCATGAGCAATTGTTGGGTTTCTCGGATATATCACACAAATGTATCAGGATATTGGTAATGTATCACAAGGTATCAATTTAAAGGGGAAGTCAACCCACAAGTCTGATTAGCGATCCTGATAATACAGAGATATTAATCAAGACTTCACTTTAGCATAGTTATGATTTTTTATTTCTGAAATTTATATCATACAAATTGTATTGTGGTACCATAGGCAATGTATCACAACGGTGTCAATTTAAGGGGGAAGTCAAACCAATATTCTGCTTAGCGATACTGTCGATACAGTGATATTTTGACTTTATTTTCTTTAATGTATTTATCATCTTTTTTTACAAATGTGATCATTTTTTTAATATCACACGGATTGTGATATTATTGGCAATTTGTCACAATGGTAGCAATTTAAAGGGGAAGTTAACCTACCAGCCTGATTAGCAATTCTGTCCATACAGGGATATTCATCCGATTGTAAATTCTCTGTATCATAGATATCGTCATATTTTATTTACGATTTTTTGCAATCCGTTTTTCATACTCTTGATACAATGAAATTAATTTGACTGTACATTTCTTATCACTAATTTGGGCATTTTTGCACGTATTGTATCTTGATATTACAATGGTATCAATCCAAAGAGGAAGCCAACCCAGTTGTCTAACTACCAATACTGTTGCTACAGTGATATCTATTTAACTGTACATTCTCTTTACCATAGATATCGTCATCTTTTATTTCTGAATTTTCCGTTTGTTTTTTTATTATTGGCAATGTATCACATTGATATTATCTTAAAAGGGGAAGTCAACCCACTAGTCTGATTAGCTTGCCGTTAATACAGTGATATTTATGCTAATGTACATTCGCTTTAACATCGATATTTTCATATTTCCCCCCCAAAATTTTCAGGTTTTGATTTCATTATTGAATGGCAATGTATCACATTGGTATCGATACAGTGATATTTGTCCGAATGTGTATTTCCTTTAGTGTCATCTTTTTTTCCGACTTTTTTCGTTTTGTATTCTTGTTCATTATCGGATGGCAGAATCACTAGTTGATTCTTTCGATACATCACACAATTTATAATGTGATATTAGTGGCAATTTATCACAATGGTATCAAGTCAACCCACTCGTATCTTTAGCGATACTGTTAATACAGTGATATTTATCCAAATGTACATTCGCTTTAAAATAGATATTGTCATGTATTTCCCAAAATTGTATTCAGTTTTTGTATTATCGAATGACAATGTGTCGCATTGATATCGATATAATGATATTTTTTCCAAATGTGCCTTTACTTTAATGTGGATATCGTCATCTTTCTTTCTCTTGTTTTGTTTTCTTAATCATTATCGGATTGCATAATCAATAGTTGATTCTTTCGATATATCGCACAATTTATAATGTGATATTGTTTCACAATGGTATCAATTTAGAAAGGGAATTCAACCCACTCTTCTGTTTAGCAATATTGTTGATACAGTGATATTTATTTGAATGCAAATTCTCGCGACCATGGATATTGTCCTCTTTTAGTTCTGATTTTCTTTTTTTTTTTTTACTTATGGGCATATTATCATATTGGTATCAATTTAAAGGGGAAGTCAACCCAAAAGTCTAATTTGCCTACTGTTGAGACAGTCATTTATCTGTTCTTTTCCCCTTTAACATATGGATCTTAATTTTTTTTACAGATAGTATTGTGATAGTCTTACGAATTATTGGATGGCATTCATCAGTCATTGATTTTTTCGCACAATTTCTATCGTGATATTATTGGCACTTTATCACAATGGTATCAATCTAAAAGGGAAGTAAACCCTTATTCTAGACACAGAATATTAATGAGTGTTTTGTTGGGAAAATACAAAACCAGCAGCAAAATCCGCCTGATTTATTTTCTCTATGTAGCCGGGCGGCGGCCATTTTGCAACTTGTCAAATGAAAAGATAACAGTCCTTGCTTTCTAATTGGTCATTATTTATACGACTAATTTACATGATCTTAAAATCATAAAAGTTATTCGAAACCAGCTTGTGGTTGTTTTAACTTGTCCACCATTACAGTACAATAAAATAGATTTATCGTGAGTGTTTTCTTCGTTTTTGTAAACATTGCATGAGAGGTTAATTCTTAACAGTATCGTGAAAGGAAAGGCATATTAGTTCAACGCACACGATAATGATTAAAGATCCAATGTAAACCTTGAGTACAAGCTACCCTTCATCGTTCACAGTGGAACGGCGTGTCCTTGAACGTAGCGCCAGCTCCTCGGGAAAATGGCCGTCCTCCTGTGACAATATTGTTTGGTCAAATAGCCAAACTCCTTTTTCGGTCAGACCTGACGCAACGAACAAAACAATGGTTAGAAAAATGAATTGAGTGGATTAAAGATGTACTTTGTCTTATACAAAATACAAAAAAGCTTAAAAAAATTGGATGAACTTGCGTAATGCTGCATGAAGATATACAAGCACGTACACGCTCAGCTTTAAGTGGTGCTCAAGCAACTGCCCTTCTGGTCCAGACTGTAAATTCATTTTTGTTTTTTAAATAATAAATAATGACTAAAAGTATAAAGAGACAAAAGGTTTCTCTTTAGACAGTTAATTTAATTTTTTTGGGATGGAATTGCTGACAGGAGAATCAGAATATATAAGCTCGTGGACACTTAGCTTTAGGTGGCTCCTGCCTCTCTGCTCCAAACAGAAAAGTAAGTTTTCCACTGATTTCTATTTTTTAGTTTAAATTAGTTTTAAAAGTAGTTGTGACGCCCTTTATCACAAAAAGTCTCAAAGGGCTGTACAAAGCACAACAACAAAATAACTACCAAAATATAACATCAGCTATATAAAATATTTTTGCAGGAATGGAAATATGTCATACCTGTCAACCTGTACGTTTTTGCCATACAAAGTACGTTTATTATGCATTTTAAGACATGTACGACATACAAGAAAATCTGTACAGAAAAACGCAAATTTGTCAATTATGGATACCATCCGGCATACAACGACTATCACGAAACGGCAAATCAATCAAGTCTAACGAGTTTGCCGCGGTAGCCTCTATCTCGATATCGGGTTTTTTCGTTGCAAACGAAGCAAGCGGTTTGATGCTTGTGTGCGCATGCGTCTGCCGCCTGGAGACTTCCCATCATGCATCATTCCGAAAAAAAAAAAATATATATAGTGTAAGATTATTTTGTATTTTATAAGGGAAAATACGACAGTTTGTACGGGCACGGAGCCGTGGAAGTTGACATGTATGATATGTTGAGCAAAATATGGAAAAAATAAATACAGTATGTTACTTGGTTTACATAGAATTCAAATGCCAAATATGGTTAGATAAATGATAATAATATTGTAATGTAAAGTTCATATTCAGGTAAAAAACGGAATGGGAGCTAAAAAGCTAGCTAAAATAGTAAAAAAAACAGATCAAATGTTAGCTTGCAAAAAATAGAAAAACCTAGCATGCTAATTAGCTAAAAATGTACGAAAAAAGTAGCTGTGTGTGTGTGTACGCCTGATATAAATCGGTGTATTGACCCGTCAAGTTGCTTTCTCTGGCAAAATGAAAGCCATGACGGATGGCAAGAAGCACCCCAGCGGTCAGACTTGAATGAGCATTTGAGTTGAATCACGTCTCAATAACCACGACAGAATAATATAACTACCACTTTATAACATGGTGATTAATTCCTGTGCGATGGGCAATCTTCTAAGCCATATTTGGAATTGTATTCCTTTTGATGAAGACAGAAGACGGCAATGTTTATCTGAAGACAAACGGAGGGTGCTAAGTCACAACATAGGTTGCCCTCAAAGATTTGCAGCAAACATTTTTTACATCGTATATGTGCTGTATTTCCGAGCAAGTTTATGTTGAGTAGGTACAAGTTACGTCAAAGACACTCAATATTATGAGTTAGCTAGTGCTAACTAGCTAGGTTGATGTTTTAATATTGCTATTTTTCATAAATCATCGAAAAGTTTGTATTAATGGGACAGG
The DNA here is from genome assembly GCF_059441175.1 of Urocampus carinirostris. NCBI lineage: Eukaryota > Metazoa > Chordata > Actinopteri > Syngnathiformes > Syngnathidae > Urocampus > Urocampus carinirostris. The sequence continues at coordinate 26,584,437 of NC_142353.1, read as the reverse complement.
ATGATAGATTCTGGTGTACCTTTGATGATTATCACTGTTATTGAAAAGCTGTTGTCATATTTTTTAACAGAATATTTAATGAAATATATTTCACATAAAAGGTACACAGGAATACAAGGGGAATTCATTTTAAAAAAAATTACCATAAGAGCATGGGTGGCATATTCAAGTCAGAAAACATACAAAATTATTTCATAAAACCAACATTTCGAATTGTATTTATCATATTTTCCTGTCTATAAGACACACCTAATTACTGTATAAGCCTCACTTTAACATTTCTGGCAATTTTTATTTTTTTATCTGTATTGCAGTCCAGAAAATACAGTACTTAAAAGTCAATGTTGGGCCGTGAGGGCCTGCAAGGGGTCCTCTCTTGGCCTAAAAAATACCTGAATCAAGTTATGGTAATTAAATTTTGTCCATCAATACAATTCCAAATTGTCTGTCAGCTTCCTTTTATTGTTTACTCCTGGTTGCACTGCTTCCAAACATCTGCTTTCATATTTAAACATTTAACTAATCAAATTTCCACCATTTCTTGTTGCTAGGCTCAGAATTCTACCCGGAAGCCTTCAGGATACGATTTGCAGGCTCTGGCCCATATAATCAGTCTTGGAGAGAGCAGTTGGTGTAGCCAATCAAAAATGGGGTCCGAACGGAACGTCACCAGTTTCACAAGTGTGACTGTCCTCGTGGCTAGGGGGCGGTAATCTACCAACAGCCGTTGAACAAGGAAATAATATGGTTGTGTTGATACAATAGCTAAATGTTAGACAACTCCGAACTGAGCAAGCGGTAAAAGGTTTTGTCCGCCACTTTCAGCGTAGAGGTAAGATGTTATGCCTGAACCCAATTCTGAACTGATCTAAACTTTGGCCAGTCGAGGCTAAAATGTTAATCATGTCAATCAAGTCTGGCCGAGCTCCTTGTTCCCTTTTTCAAAATTTAAATAATGCCCTTATTATGGTTGTAGTATTTATACAGACTTTTAAAACTTGGATTTCGTTACAAAAGACTGGCGCAGGGGACCCTCACCCTCTCCTGCTCAGTCTGAGCTCCCAGAGGGGGCCGCGTTCATGGCTCCGCTTTTGGACCATTTGGCAAAATCACATCCTCCCCACTCACAAATACGCCACACCACTGTTAAAAGTAGTTACATTACGCTACAAAGTAGTATTTTGGTGTGCAGTGGTTTGTGTATACTTACTTTCCTGAGGCACTGGTTAAATCTGAGTCCAGCCTGGACAGAAAAAGATTAGGTTAATAAGGTTAATGAAGTGAAAGGTTATTTTGGGTTGTTGGATTAGTAGCTGTGTCCATTGAACAGGATTTGTAGTAGTAGTATTTTTGAATTGAACACAAAAGATTCGCATGACATTTTGGATGCGACAAAAGCAGGAAACATGGCTGCAAAAACAAGGGAAGGGATTACACACACCCTTTAACAAAAATGATAAAGTTGAATAGAAGGGGGGAAGAAAATAGAAAGAGGACAGAGGGTAGAGAGAAGAAGAAAGTAGAGAATAGTGGAGACTCTCCTCAAGAGAGTGAGAGAGTTGCTCAATACACAGAGAGGGAAAGAGCTAAAGAGACCGAGAACTATTTATAGGGGATAGAGAGTCTGGAGAGAGATAGTTGGGAAAAGATAAAGATAATATAAAGCGGGGAAAAGAGAGGAAGAAATAAAGAAGGGGATAGGGAAAAGATATATAACAGACAAAGAGAGAGGGAGAGAGGATAAAAAAGAGGGCAAAGAGCGAGAAATACAGAGAGGCGGGATAGAGAGGAAATAGAGAGACGGAGAGAGAGAGAGAAAAACATAGAGAGAGAGTTATAGAGAGAGCAAAAGAGAAAGAGTGAGAGAGACAGAGACAAAGAGAGGGACAAAAAGGGGAGCGAGAGAGAAAAAAATAGTAAGAGGACAGGAAGGAGAGAGAAGGAGAAAAGTGAGAATTCAGGAGAGTGAGAGTAGCTCGATACACAGAGAGGGAAAGAGCTAGAGACAGAAAACTATTCGGAGAGGATAAAGTCAGGAGAGAGATAGTGGAGGAAAGATGAAATAAAGCGGCAAAAAGAGAGAGAAATAGAGAAAGGGGCTATAGAGAAAAAACAAAGGTGAAAGAAAACTAAAACGAACAAAGAGAGCGAGAGAGAGAGGATAAAAAAGAGGGGAAAGAGTGAAAAATACAGAGGCGGGATAGAGAGGAAACAGAGATGGAGAGAGAGAGACCGAAAGAGAGAGAGAGCAGGTGAGAGAGAGAGATGGGGGGGGGGGGGGGTAGAGAAAGAAAATAGAAGACAGAAAGGAGAGAGAGAAGAAAGTAGAGAATTGAGAAGAGTGAGGCAGTAGCTTGATACACAGAGAGGGAAAAAACTAAAGAGACAGAAAACTATTTAGAGAGGATAGAGTAAGGATAGAGATAGTGGAGGAAAGATAAAGAAAGAACGATAAAACAAACAAAGAGAAAGAGGGGAAGAGAGGATAAAACAGAGGGGAAATAGCAAAAAATACTGAGAGGCAGGATATGGAGGCAGAGAGACTCAGAAAGAGATGGATTGAGAGAGAGAGAGAGAGAGAGAGAGAGAGAGAGAGAGAGAGAGAGAGAGAGAGAGAGAGAGAGAGAGAGAGAGAGAACAAGTGAAACAACGAGCAGAGAAGGCAAAGTAGTTAAAGCAATAAATGCAAAGACAGGACCTTCAACAAGTGAATGAGCTTATAGTTTGCCAGCCTAGAACGGGTGAGGGTTAGTTAGTTACAGCTAAGTTCCTTTTACCTCATGCATGCAAACGTGTTTGCCGCCCTCTGCTGGTCATACCTTGCAAGGGAACATGGAAATGAAAGCTCAAGATACAAAATTGATTTTATCAAACTATTGTCGGTGCCTGGAACCTAATTCATATGGTTTTATAAAATAATATTGAAGTTCTCCAATTTATACATGCCAAGGTAATATGAATTTCAAAATAAAACTCACTTGAGGATGCTGGGCGGAATGTGGACGTACTCCATAGGAATGATGTGTCCTAGTTCCTGCAGGCTGCTCACATATTTGATTTTGCTGCTGAACTTTGAGCTAAACACAAAACACCATGTTTAAAAATTCATTTTTATTGTAGACACCCAGGATACGGCGACTCCGCCTTACGGCAGTTCCACTTTACGGTGCGGAATAAGGTGTTTTTGGGCCCCTCTTTACGTCATTTTCTCATCTCAAATTCTAACTCGGTAGTGTTCGTATGAAGAGTTACTTCTCTACGTTGCCTATCTGTTATTGGTGGACGTCGTAAAATGTTGGTCTGTTATTGGTCGACATCATATGAAATGCTGATCCGCGATTAGTTTGCGTCGAGGCAAAATAAAAATGCCAATATGTTCCTTTCAGAATTTCTTTTGCTTTGTAAAGACTTGGCAAGGCAGTAATACAAAACTGTATGTTTTGTGCTGTATTTGTTCACTATGGTCCCAATGTTTTCAGAAATGCTAAAGGGAGAAGCAAAAACCATGGAGATTAAAACTTGCAAATATCAAGGACTATGGAGAAAAGCAACATTGGCATAACATTCCTTGCGAGTGGAAATTCTACAATCAGATGTTTTTTTTTTAACTCTGCCAACTCCTCCTTTTTCTGCATCCACCCACTACTCCACTGGACCAGCGTAAGTCATATCATTACAGAGGTATGTAAAATGTAATTTGTCCTTTACATGTACTGATGATGTTATATAATCACACATCAAGAGTACCTTCTACAGACAATTTTATTACTATCAAATTTTTATCTGGGGTGCCGGGAATTTGGAATGCATTAGCTCAGGAGGTAAAGCGCTCTTCTTGGGATCAAGAGATCACGGGTTCGAATCCTGGCTCCTCCATGTTACATGTCGAAGTGTCCTTGGGTAAGACACTGAACCCCTAATGCCACCAATAAGGCAGTAGGCGCCTTGCATAGCTGCACAGCCGCTATTGGTGTGTGAATGTGCGTGTGAATGGGTAAATGTGAAGCACGTTGTAAAGCGCTTTGGGAAGTCTTCATTAAGTTGAAAGGCACTATATAAATGCAGATCATTTCATTTCATTATCCTGGTGGTCAGCAACCTGTAGCTCTCGAGTCGCTCATGGCCCTTTAGCGCCGTCCTAGTGGCTTTTTAGAAATGTTTGGAATTGGAATAGTAATATTTTTAGACGGTTTTCTGTAGGACAAACATGACACAAACATTCTTAATGTTTTCCGATTCTTGGAATATAAAATGACTAATTTTATGAATACATTTTCCCAGGTATCCCAAAAAATGGTTTATAAAAGGCTTAATTTTTTTGCAACTCGAGAATTTTTTGTTGTTGTTGTAAAGGCTCTTTCAAAATATTGGTTGCCAAGGCTTGCATTAGATAACCAGCATATGTTTCTATCCCTCGCTATACAGCCATTTCTCTATAAGATCTCAACCTGAGAACGGATTAATGTCATATCCTGGGGGTCTAGTGTCACCGTAGAGCCGTTATAAATAGAAGAACAGCTGAGAAGGTGGAAACCTTATGAAGGGTTTGGTGATGCCAAGAAGGGTTCTGATGAACCAGGAAGGATGAACAATGATGAACATTTTCAGGTTCTTCTTTAGTCTGAAAGAAAAGAACATTATCAAGTACAGTATAGGTACCGTATTTATTTGTGTAGCGCACAACCCAACATTTTTATTACAAATTGGCGAAAAATCTTGTTTCACTTTTTCACAGCTCCAACCGAGCATTGTAAGTGACAAACGTTGTTGAAAATATGCAAAGAGGGATGGGCGCCACCAGGCTGTGCTTGCCCAAGACACACCACAGGAGATGGAGGAATCCAACCAACTAAGCACCCATTACGTTGTAAACTATGAATACCAACATAAATATACAATGTATTTAATGTCCTTCAAGGGCGGCACAGCGGATGAGCGGTTACCAGCCAACCTGTGCGGGGTTTGCGTGCTCTCCCCGTGCTTGTGTTGGTTTCTTCCTTCATTCCAAAAACATGCATGTCAGGTTAATTGACCAGTCCAAAATATCCCAAGGTGTGAATGAGCAAGCGAGTTCTGACCCAGTGTGCTAGCCTTCCTGTGCAGAGTTTGCATTGTCTCCCCGCTACCAAAAACATGCATGTCAGGTTAATTGACCGGTCCAAATTGGCCCTCGGTGTGAACGAACGAGCGAGTTGTCTGTCCCTGTGTACCAGCCTTCTTGTGCGGAGTTTGCCTGTTCTCCCCGTGCTTGCATGGGTTTCTTCCTTGATACCCAAAACATGCGTGTCAGGTTAATTGACCGGTCCAAATTGAGGGAGCGAGTTGTCTGTCCCTGTGTGCCCTGCCACTGGCCGGCAACAAGTTTAGGGTGCCCACTGCCCACTGGCTGAAGATAGCTGAGAAGGGCTCCAGCACCCCTGCAACCCTACTGAGGATAAGCGATGCAGGTAACGGACGGATAATATCCTTCAAAGTCAGATTTATCATCAGAACCACAAAAGAGTTGTTTCCCTCATCGTGATTTTTTCGTGGTTATTTATATCTTTCAGGACAAGTATCTGTTTTCTTCATTGTCTATGGGACCATGACTAAAACTAGTGTGATAATGAGATAAGACCTAAAGCCTTTTCATGTGTCATCTACATTACTGGTGATCTAGTGATTTGGATTCAGCACTCTGTGGTTCTGGATTTGTGTACAATGTTCAATTGCGTTTCTATGATCATTGATTTTTGCAATCCGGAGATGGAATAAGAGCTTGCTCTGTCCACTCCACGCATCGGCCCGGTATTGCAGTACCTCCGGGAACGGTGCATTCGCAATGATCGCAGCAAGGCTTTAGGGCTAGGACCTTAGCTTGGCCTTTTGGCTGAGAGTAAGTGTCCCTGCTCCTAGGCTTTGTAGCGTATTATGAACTGACCGATAACGGATAATGGATGATGAATAACGAAGATAGAACAATAACCCTTAAAAATCCCACTCTCCCTGCCGTGACTGGGGTTAGTTTCTTCTGATGTTTTGTTATTGCGGTCAGCGATATTACATTGCACGACTATGATAATATCCACCCATCCATTATCTGCACCGCTTATCCTCAGTAGGGTCGCGGGGGTGCTGGAGCCCATCCCAGCTGTCTTCGGGCAGTGGGCAGTGGTCACCCTGAACTGGTTGCCAGCCAGTCGCAGGGCACACGGGGACAGACAATTCGCTCGCTCATTCACACCTAGGGACAATTTGGACCATCCAAATAACCTAATATGCATGTTTAAGGAATGTGGGAGTGCCCGGAGGAAACCCACGCAAGCACGGGGAGAACATGCAAACTCCACACAGGGAGGTTAGATGCCATGATATCAGAACTGTGCCACACACGCACTAACCACTGCGCCGCTATGATAATATACTACTGTAAAACCTGATGTATGACATCTATCCAAACTGAGTGCATTATACATGAATAAATACGGTAGTTGTCAACCGCATTAATACCTCCTGTCAATCATCTGGTAGCACTTCTTCATCCAGGAGAATCCAGGCATCCTCCGGCGAGGCGTGGCACCGTTCAGGTAGACGATCATGTAGTCCTCTGCCACCATCAGCTCCAAAGTGCTGATGACGTACCTAAAACAGCCATTTAGGGCAATGTTTCTCCACCTTTTTGCAGCCAAGACACGTTTGTTTTTTATCCAAAAGTCTTGAGGCAACCCGTCGGTCGAGAGGGAGAGAGAGCTCGGTCGAGATGGGGGAGAGCAATGATAGAGTGGATATATATAGAAGAGAGAGAAGATAAGGAGCAAAAAAAGAAAGAGATCGAGGGGGTAGATAAGAGAGAGAGAAAGAAAGGGATGCTTAAAGAGATAGAGAGGCTGAAAAAAGTAGATAAAGAGAGGGAGCGCTATATAGGGAGGATGGAGAAATAGGAGAATGGGAGAAAAACAGGACACACCGATGGAGGGAGAGAGAGTGAACGAGAGAGAGACAGAAAGAAACAGAGAGACTTAAAAATAAAGATGGAGCGAGGGTTAGAGAGACTGAAAAAGAAAAAGAGAGAGAGGGGAGAAATAGTGAAATTGAGAGAGAAAAGAAGAAGACAGGAGAGATATAGAGAGATAAGACAGAGAGAGGGGGATAAAGACAGGATAAATAAAGTGAAAAAGTGAGAGAGAAAAAGAGAGAAAGTGAAAGAAAGAAGACCAAAGAGCGAGAAAAAGTAGACATGAAGGGAGAAACACAGGAAATAGAGAGAGGCAGTAGAGAAAGAAAATTATGAAAGAGACAGAGATAGCAAAAGAGAAAGAGAGGAGATAGACATGAGAGAAAGAAAGACAGAAAATAAAAAGGAAGACAAGAGACTAAGGGGGAACAATGCCAAGAGAAGCGCAAGAGAAAAATTAGCTGCACTTTTAAATATGCCCAGTTGATGTCGCCTGTATTTATTTTTCTCTTTTCTTTGTCTCTTTCTCTCTTTCATTCTCTTTTCATTCTTTTACTCTCAATGTATTTATCTTTCACTCTCTTTCCACCCTTTTTATGGCTCTCTCTCTTTCTTTTTCTCTGTCCTACTAGATTCTTTCTCCTGTTTTCTCTCTTCCTCTCTTGTTTCTCTTTTTGACCTCAATTTTTTTATAACTCTTTCATTTGCGCTGTCTTTATCTGTTTTTTTTCTCTCTTTAACTCTCTCCCTCTTTCTCTTTGATTTTCTCTTTTTCTCTTGTGTTTTGTTTTCTGTTTGTTTTTCCTCTCCCTTTCTTTTTTCTCTATTTATTACTCTCCCCTTCTTTTTCTCTCTCTCTCGCTTTCTTTCTCTCTGTCTTCCTCTCCCTTTCTCTTTTACTCTGTCTTTCTCCCTTTCTTTTCATCACTTTCTGACTCTTTGTTTCATTTTTCTTAACTGGTCTGGCCCCCTGCGAGGATGCTTTTTCTACCACGGGGCCCTCAAGCAAAAATGCGTTGGACACCCATGCAGGACAGCATAACTCACAAGAAGAGATTTTCCATGACGTAGTTGTAGCTGTCGCAGTCGCTGTCGGGCAGGAAGCAGGCGGCGAACACGATAATGGCGTTGCGTTCGGCGTAGTAACCTGACGGGGGAGGAATGCCATCACACATGGGCGGAGCCAGAAAGGAGGCGGGGCCGAAATGAGGCGGGGCCAAAAGGAGGCGGACTCTCTACCTCCGTGCGAGATGACCCTCTGGTACGCTTCAATGCACTTCATGTCGATGCGGTGCTCTTGCTCGCCGATCACGACGCTCCTCCACGGTGGATTGTCCTTGCGGCCCTCTTCGAATGCTTTCGGGGGGTCGCATTCTTCTTCCGGGGGGACCGGGTGGTCGTGCTCCTCGTCTGACGTATCCAGTTCCTCGATGTCGGCGTCCGGGTCGTCCCCGGTGTCCGGGGCCTCCTCGTCTGTGTCCAGGGCGTCCTCGGAGAGCGGTGAACCTTCGCTGCGCTCCAGCGACACGTTCATGGGCGGCGCCGTCAATTTGCGCCGATGATTCGAGGCTCCCGACACGTCTGCTGAGGAGGGGGGATCTGATGGGTTGAGAGAAGCCCAATTCAAGTCAAGAGACAGGGATCAAGAGACAGGGTCCCGGGTAGCCCCTAAGAACACCAGAGTAGCTCAGAGGAAATATCTTAAACCTAAACTCAACTCCGAGCCTGACCTGATTTTCAGCCCGAGTCAGGCCTAACATGTCAATCATTATGTTTGGGTGGGGCCAGGTTTCCATCTAGCTCTTTCAATAAATATATATTTTTATAAAATTGTAGTGAAGGATTTTATACATTTGACTATAAAGGATTTTATACGATTGAATACAAGTTACATTTATTGAGTGCAATGAAGATTTTCACCGAGTAGGCTATAGTTCAATGACAGGTCGCGCCGTTCCGAATGCAGAATATTTTGTCTAGTTCTGTTGATAACAGGACTCTGACGGAGGACGTCAGGCGATGTTTTGAGAACAAGGCCCTGATGACGTAGAAACGCTCTGTGTTGTTTTGGTTAATTCCAGACATCGTGGCGCTCTTCTCCGAGGTGGTGAAGCCCGGGGTGCTTCATTGGCGCGCCCATGGGAGGAGTTGGCGCGCCGTTGAGCGGGGAGAGGGTGGCCAATGAGAGGAGAAGCGAAAGGACTTGAAGAGAGGCTTCCCAGAGACTCCGACGACACTAATTCGACTAATTCAGCTATTTTCGATGGAGTACACTTAAGTTAAATTAGTTAAATTAATAAGGAAATTTAATCTGCCCCCGTGTGAAAATGTCGGCTATTCTTGTTTATCTTTTCCATCAAGAAATGAGCGCGCATAGTTGGGTGAATGTAGGTTGTGTTTGGTTGATGGAGTCAGATAACTAATTCGAACGATTTGGTAAACGATATATTTTAATATTTAATTCCAAACAGTAGGGTAAACTTATGTTTGGATACTACACTAGTGAGTAGTTTGGGCTTCAAGAGTGCGTCTGCAAATGAATAAACAAACAGAAATCGCCTCCTTGCATTGCTGATGCCGCTATCGGTGTGTGAGCGTGAATGGGTCTTCAGTCACTTGAAAAGCGCTATATAAATAAAGACCATTTACCAACATGTACTGTACTAAACTTTTGCAATGTAGATTAAAAAACTCCTTGTAGTCTCTATTATCTACCCATCATTGTTCTTCTTGATCTCTTTGACACTCTTTCTTAAAGCGCTAGATTTTTAAGGACCTCCTGCTGCTGTGGTTTATGGCCCAATTTTCAACCCTTCAAAATGACAGCTATCCTTAGAATTTTCCCAGCATTTTTTAAAAACAAACCAGTGTTAGAAAATTGTCTCTTTAGACCTGGCGCCAAAATGTGTGGACATCAATACACATCAAACAAGAAACTCGATAACCTCTACGGACCTATAAATAATAGATATATAAATGTCTATACAGACAGTCTAAATCACATCTCCTCCTCCCAAGTCTTCACAAATAAAATATGAAATTTGGGGTCTGCTTTGGGCTCGGTCCTGCAAATCAAGTGAACCGGTCGGGCCTGGGTCAGGCTAGATTTTTATAGATCTTACCCCTCGAGTTGCCCAGAGACGCCTTCTGAATATAACACATCAGTGCTGGGTCATTGTGATTTTCTAGGAAATTGGATTTGGGATATTTAAATCGGGTATCGTCAAACTTTTTGAACGCGAGGGATACTTTTTTGTCACGATTTAGGGTGAAGGGTGAAGGATTTTATACATTTTACTATAAGGGATTTTGTACGATTGAATACAAGTCACATTTATTGAGTGCGATGAATATTTTCACTGAGTGAGCTTCAGGTCACGCTGTTCCAAATTCAGATTGTTTTGGCTGGGGAATGTTGATAACAGAACTCTGACGCAGTACGTCAGGCATTGTTTTGATAAACCCTGGGTGTTGTTTTGAGTTCCTCCAGACATCGAGGCGAGGGGGTGGACACCACGTGGGGGCTTTCATTGACACACCCATGGGAGGAGCCGGCACACCAGCTTGTGGAAAAAACGTGGGCAGAAGAAGATCGAGGAAGAACGAGAGAGGAGGCTTGATGGAGACTCGAGCGACACTAATTCGGCTAATTCGATGGAATTCGCTTAGTTAAATTGTTTAAGAAATTAAATCTGCCCCCGTGTGGAAATGCCGGTCTCATGTCCATCTTTTCCCATCAAGAAACGAGCGTGCATTGTTGGGTGAATGAAGGTTGTGTTTGGTTAATGGATTCAGATAACTAATTCGAACAATTTGGTAAATGGTACATTTTAATATTTAATTCCTAACAAGGGCTACAGTTTTGATAGGCATAATTATCGTGCTATAACTCTGTTATTGCTATGTTGTTATTATGTTATTACCATGTTGTAATTATTTGAAGTAGGCTTCAAAGAGTTAAATGAATAATAACAAGGCGAACACATCTTTAAATGAAATTTGAACTATTAGATGATTGAATGGTAGTCTGTGCAAAGCAGATATTTTTTTACCAAACAGTGATACAAATAAATTGAGCAGATTTTGATAATACACGATTAATTTTTTGATAAATTGAAGCCCGAGTTAGCCTTCGAAGACTGGGCTCAGTCTTAAAGGGACAGTAACTAAATTTTACACCGTTCCATCTCCATCCATCACACGTTTTTAACTTTGTTCTCTGTGTACCTTCCTTGTCGTCAATTTCCTCAGCCTCCTCGGTGGAAGACCTCCTCATCGTCATCGTACTCAGCATCCCTTCCGCTGGGGGGTCCGCTTGGGTCTCGCGCCTGCTCCCGAGTCACACAAACACAAGCCACAATACTTTCGATGAACGGCAAGTTACACAAAAGGATACAAACATAACGCCAAATAAAGCCAGTTTACGGCAGGTTGCACGTAAGAGGAACAATACAGAGCAGCTTGCCCCTCCCCCCTGGCCTGGCCCGTTTCAACCCGCTCCCTGCACATGTGATTTAAACTTCAGTCAAGATTAAAAGCAAAAGGAAACACAGACGTGCACGCTGCCGTGCAACTATTTGCAGACCTACCTTAATTTACAGCAGCTTTTCCAGCACCATGTCACATGACCTCGTCACTATGACGGACACAAACACACAAAGACCGAGGAGGGATGCGTAGGAGGAGGGGGTTGGGGGGAGTCATTAGAATTACAAAGTGGGGCCGAGTGATGCGACTGTTAATAAGGAACAGCACACACAGTCCTGCAACCAACTGAGAGAAACAAGGTGTGTCAAACTCGTATTAGCTCGGGGGCCACAAGCTACATAAGGGGCCGCCCAAGTACATTAGAGGAAAAGAAGAAAGGAAGAGGGGAAGAAAAGAGAGAGAAACAGAAAGAGAGAAAAAGAATGAAAGAGAGAGGAAAGAACACAAGAGAGGAAAAAAGAAGAAAAAAAAAGAAAGAGTAAGAAAGGAATCATAAGAGTGAGATAAGGAGGGGGAGAAAGGAAGGAAATTAATGAAAGGGAGTAAAATAGAGTGAGAGAGAGCAGAGAAATATAACGGGAGAAAAACAGGGGAAAGAATGAAAGGGAGACAAAGGAAAGGGAGAAAGAAAGAAACAAAGAAAGAAAGAAAGAAAAGGAGAGGGACAACAAAAGGGAGAAAGAGAGAAAAAGAATTACGTAAGAGAGAAAAGGAGCAAATAGAGAGTCAAAAGACAATTGAATGACAAACACTTGCGCATTTCCATTTCCTTCTTCAAGTCGATCGTTGTTGTCACTGTTTTCCACTTTTCCTTCCCCTTATCACACATTTTCTTGGGACCCATTACTATGGTCAGAATAGGGAAATAACAAAATCCCAATAACATGAGATGTGGTCTCTCTCAAAACAGAATTGTGTCATGACTGCTGATTTGGGAAACCTGCAAATGCTCCGTTGGCGCCAACAGGCCATGTCGCTGATTGGTTCCCTGACTCTTTTTAAACCCCCGTTTAGAGAGAGGAAGCTGTCAAAACCGTCCTGCGAACCTACGCTTTCGCTAGGCAAGCTCCGTACCCTCCGACAATCTCCTGCTCTGTTTTCTCCTGCCTGTTACCTGTTGCCGACATGTTTCTCTACCCGTTTCTGCCCTGCTCTTCTGTCCCGGCCATCAACCTGTTTTGCCCTGTTTCTTGCCTGATATTCATTGCCGACCTTTTTTTTGGACTCGTTACCGCCCTTGCTCCCCTGTCCCGGCTATCGACCAGCTTTCCTGCCGCCCACGACTATCATCGCTCGACACGGAAGTGCCACTCCTTCGTTCCTGCCATCAGCTACCCGTGTCCGACGATCATTGGATCGTGGAAGCAAGCACTTCTCTCTTTTTCAATAAAACTGAGTAAAACGAACGCTATTGGGTCCTGTCTCCGTTTCTGGCTTGTAACAGAATTGATACAGTGCCGATTTACTGACCAGGAAGAAAAGATCAGATGAAGGGCATTACTGGCATCTACTATTAAGTAGTGACCCTCTGTTTTTTTTTCTTCCTCTTAGCATTATTTTGCCATGGCAAAGCCCTGGGACCCACTGAAAATGGGTCGGTGGTCCGCTCTTGGGCCGCGACCCACCTGTTGGGAATCACTGTTTTACCAGATATCTGAAAAATAAATGATACATCAAAAAGAGTGACCGATTTTGAGCAAAACCGACCTGGACATGAGAAAGTGGGAATATCCCTCAGGCACATATTGGACAGGATCCTCCCTCTTGGGCTGTACGTATTCGGAGCTGCAAGGTTCGAAAAAGCTCCCGTCCCGCTGGAAGTCCAAAACTTGATCGGAAAACTCGGCGTAGAGGTCTGAGGAATTCCTCGCAAGCTCTTCCTGGTTTTCTGTTTTTGTATCCACAAGGTGATAATTGTAACTGCTTTGAGGTAGACCCTCGAATGTCTCCCACTGGTTTGTAGCACCTGCATGGGTTGAATGTTGTGAGGTCCTGTTTTCGCATCTGGAAAATGAGAAGAGGCTTTGTTTTGTCATTGCCATACATTTACCAAAGAGTAGATGAAACATACATCCATCCATCCATCCATTATCTGCACCGCTTATCCTCAGTGGGGTCGCGGGGGTGCTGGAGCCCATCCCAGTTATTTTCGGGCAGTGGGCAGGGGACACTTTGAACTGGTTGCCAGCCAGTCGCAGGGCACACAAAGACAGACCATTCGCTCGCTCATTCACACCTAGGGACAATTTGGACCGGCCAATTAACCTGACATGCATGTTTTTGGAATGTGGGAGGAAACCAGAGTGCCCGGAGGAAACCCACGCAAGCATGGGGAGAACATGCAAACCCCACACAGGAGGCTCGATCTCATGACCTCAGAACTGACCAGCAGACGGGCTAAGCAATGTGGCGCCGTGCTGCCCATAGACGAAACAGTTTAGTAAAAAAAACAACAACATGGTATCCAGTTTACTCTGCAGGATCCAATTGTGTACAGTAGACGCCCAGGAAATGAGATTAAACCGTTGTGAGGTGAGGTAAAATTTCCGTACGGCGTGGGATAAAAACCCATATTAAACAGCTAATGCGTGCTCAACCCCTTTACTTCAACTTCAACTTAATTGTCAAATATGCTATATGCACAACTTACAGCACAGATATATGCAGTCCCTTCTCAAGGTTTCTTCATTTTCCTCATATTGAGGTTATTGAGTTTTTCCCTACCCTCATAAAGGTTTTAGATCAGGGGATGGTGTAAATATGGTGGTTTGCAATCATCTGTGGTCTGTGTAGCCCTTTGAGATTAAGGGCTATAAAAATAAACATGACTTGACTTCCTATTCCACACGTGCAAACATGCAATGAAAAGGCACAATACAAATAAAAAATAGCAGCAAGAACAAAAATCTGCTTTTTCTTTTGGGTTTTTTGCCTTTTTGGGTCAAAAAAGAACAAAACAGTATGCCTAATAAAATATATATATATATGTATATATATATATATATATATATATATATATATACATATATATACTGGTATATATAAGTTTTATATAAAAAAATATGTGCAAGGTATAGCTAGAATCTACCCCAGGGGGGGGAAAAAATTACAACTTATGTGTAATATACATGTACCTTACAAAATCTAATTATACAAAAATACATATGTAAAAGTTGTTGAGTTATTGTTTTTGTTTTGTTTTTTATTTGGATGTTCGAATAAAGTTTTCATTCATTCAAAAAGAAATTGTATTTACATTTGGTGTGACGTGACTTAAGCTGGTCAAATGGGGTAGCAGATGGTTGCAGAGAGGGGCACAGGGTGGCGCCAAGCATCTTACAGACGTAACTCTCTATATAACACCGCAAAGTTTGAAATCTTTAAGGTTTAGGGCAGGTGAAATAATTTGTTGTCGATAGTCGTATAGTGGGGACGAAAAATATTGTTTTCCTCACTGTGAAGTGAAAAGACCAAGATGCGGCATCCCGAGAGTCTACTGCATTCTTAGTGCCTACCTGTCTGGAGTCTATCGTTTCAGAAGATCCACTGTAACCAGTCTCCAAAAAGTACAGCAAAATTAACAAGAAGTAAAAAGTTCTACTTTGGAATCTCAGAATCTGTCCTTCACTATCTCAAAAACCTGAATGGTGTGTTCAATACAGTCATCAAAATAGCCAAGAAAGTCATTGGCTTCATTCCTAGTCATTATTAAAGACCCCTCACACCCTGTCCTTGATCCGGAAAGGTCCAGAGGGCGCCACTTACCCTAAATTCAGAGAGCAGCTTTGGTTAGAAGTCCACCAGTCTCTGTCGTGATGTCCAGCCAATCCATCGTCGGTCGTCCCAGATTGTTCATCATAATAGTCAAGTAAACCATGGTGGAGTGGTTCAGTGTCTTGCGGGGAACATCTTCCCACTAGCTCTTTTGTAAAACTCAAAAGATCATGAGAACTTTGAGAAGTAGTCTGTTCTTCCTCGTCATAGTCCTCCTCCATCAAATCTCCTGAAAACGGTAAACCGAGGGCTTTATCATCAGGAACAGCCGACTCGCTGACAGGGGTGCAGACCAAGGAGCTGGTGCGAGAAGTCGCGGAGCTATTGCTCAAAGATCGAGGAGTGTCCCCTGTTTGTAAGGAATCTCCCCAGACTGGAACGTTAGGATGGGGCTGAATTGAGTTGACGGGGGAGTGCTCGCTGTCTGAACCAGAGGTCTCCATAGAGATTTGGGAGTGGACATAAACCTCCTCTCTGGTTCTCAGGAAGTGGTCTGAAGGCTGTCTCAGTGATGGTGACATACTCGTACCCATGACGTTCGATTTATCTTCATTGCAGTCTTTGTCCAACAGCGTTTCACTCCCAGGTGGTGGTAGTCTGGATTCTGGCTGGAATCCTTTGTTGATATTGTGGTCCTCAATGGTCGATTGATCAATCCTCTGCACCATGGTTTTCTGATTCTGAGCTTTTAGCACTGAAACAGCATAGGTGAGCATATTAAACGTTTCCATGGGCTTTCTAGATCCTTTTGACCTCCCTTCAGTCTCTTTGGAGTCGTGCTCTGCTGCTTTTACGGTTCCGGGCTGAATAATATAGTCCATTTCAAGGCATGATGAAGAATCCCCGTCTGAATTGGACCTTAGTTCATCTCGACTGCCTGGACTCGTTTTGACGGTCTCACTGTCGACACCAGGGCTGGGGCTGAGTGACATTATGTCCTTTGTGGAACATTCTTGCTCTTGACTAACAGGGAGAGTGACGCTTTCTGGCAGGTTCTGAGGTGGTCTCGCGGGTCCAGAACCTTCTAGAGTCCTTGAATGTCCAGAGCTTTGATATTCACAAAATGACTGATGATCCTCCATAAGTGTCTGAGAATCATCAATCAGAATAAACGGTGATCGAAGCTCGGCAAAGTTGGATTTCTCAGTGGAATCCAAACCACTTTGCCCCTCAAAAGTAAAAACTTTATTCAAAAAGCTTTCATCATTTGGAGTTTTTTCTTTTACAGGTTTGGACAGAGCTATGAAAGGACTGGATTGGTCTTCCAGTTGGATTAGATCTGCAAAAGGACCACTGTGGATCTCAGGGGACGAGGAAATGTTGGAACTGCGGCCTCCGAAATTGTCGTAATCAGAAATTGAGATGACCATACAAGGAACAGATGGAGTCTTAGAGTCCTCAATTTCTGATATTCTACCTTCTTCACCATCTATTACTATTTTGACACTCTGCTTGTGACTAACGTCTTCTTGTTCTCCTTTTTCAGCTTCTGTTCCTTGTTCTTTGGTTTCTGTACAATCATCGGCTGAGCCAGGGTGACTATGGTCCTTTCCATTTCCAGGTCCTTCCGGGCTAGCGGATGAAGAGCTGTCTTCTTGTATAGTCGTGTTCCACATTTCCATGCCTCCGTAGGAGAGTTCCTGAGGACTTTCTAAGGAAGTGCCGCCTTCCATGTTGGGAACTCCACCTGCAAAGGTCCCAGAGTCTTCTGACAAGTGATCAGGAGTCGTGAGAGGGGAAAAACCGTCGTCTCTGATGGTTGTATTCCACATATCCAGCGATTCCGGATAAGATGTAGTGGTTCCACTATCTGATTTCAGAAAACCTTTTTGTTCTGAATAGGTCCAGAAATCCAGCATTTGCAGGTTTTTCTTACTCCCCTGTGCTTCTTCACTGTCCTCTTTAGAAGTATCTGGCGTTAAAGTGCTGAGGATCA
This sequence comes from Urocampus carinirostris, assembly GCF_059441175.1. Lineage (NCBI taxonomy): Eukaryota > Metazoa > Chordata > Actinopteri > Syngnathiformes > Syngnathidae > Urocampus > Urocampus carinirostris. Next base: position 26,567,305 of record NC_142353.1, on the reverse strand, counting down.
CTTTCTTCTTCTGTGAAGGTCGCTTCATTTCTTTCACTCCAACAATCTTTTCTTGTGTTTCCTCGTCTGGTGGTGTCAACTGCAGATCCACCACAGTAACAGAGTTCCATCGATCACAGATTACGGAATCTGGATTCCAGTTGTCAAACGATTCCGTCTGTTCCGTGATCAGACTAAGCTGCGGTTCCAGGCTCCAGTCCCTTTGGGTCCTATCCTCCCGAATCAGTCTTCCACCATCTGAGTCTTTGCGCTTTACTTCCTCTAGATTTTGGGGGCTTTCAAACCCTCTGCTTCGATTCCAGGCTTCAAGAGAAGAAGGTGTTTCAAAGCCAAGCTCTTCCCAAGTTTCAGACAAGGATGACGAAACGCTGTCCTTGTGTTGGAGACCGCTGATCCTCTCTGCCACGTCCTCAGGGAAGAACCTGGCGCCAGAACTACTAGAAGGATGACTGCCGGCCAGGCTGTTGACCGGTGTCGGAGGAACAACAGTCTCGATCATTTCCAAAATCTGACAGTCTGGATCTGAAGAAGACTGCCTGCTTTCCAGACCGCCCAAAGAACTGGGATCAGAGAAGTCCACCATGTTTAGTTCTTCGTATTCTGACAAGCTAGAGCTCCCAACCGTTTGCCCAAGGACATAGGGCGGATGGACCGGCTCGAAATGAAACTGATCCATGTGGTCGTTTCTTTTTTTGTTAGAACGCCGCCTCCTCTCTGGCGGCACAGGAGGTGAAAGAGACAACAGTCCTAGAGGAGAAGGGTTCCTTAACAGCAGGCCCGCAGAACCCACCGATGACCCAATGATTTCGCCAACCGGGCTGTCGTCACTGAGGAACACAGAGCTTTCTTTTGAGGAGCGACTGCTGCGGATTGTGTTCATGCCGCTGTCAGGGCTCACCAGCTCCACGCTCGCTCTGACACCTCCTGGATCGTCCTCACCTTCTGGAACCACCCTGAGGATACAAAAATAAGGTTTGGTGCCCTCCAAATGCTGGATCTTTGGATATATTCAACCCACCTCTCCATTGCTACCACATTTCCACGAGCTCCATCAGGTCTCTCAGTGTCTGAGCCTTCCATGTCATTGATCCCTGAGGATCCCTGAGAGAACTCTACGCTGCCTGCCACCCCCTCGGTGGAGGAAGTCATGCTACTGGGGTGACAGGCTAGCATAGAGCTCCGGCGATCTACGAGTTCTTTAAGGAGCCCTCGGACTTCCTCTTTCAGCAGCAACAACGATGCACCTGAAGTTTTGACGAGGTAGACCTGTAGACAACCTCTCAGCGCCACTTCGCTGGTGAAGGACACGGAAGTGGTCTCTTCTAGCTCACAACAAATCTGCAATGGAAGCAACCACAAAAGTGGTAGAACTGATTCCACTAAGACTACGGTACATAGTTTTCTGACTCATTAAAGCATCACATTGCAAGTTATATTCTTAGTAATGAGCTATCAGTACTGTAGACTCCCTGGGATACAGCGACTTCACCTTACAATACTTTCCCTTTGCAATGTGCAATAAGATGAGATGTTTTACCTGATTAAGAAGCTCAGTGTTGTTGGAATATACAGCCACCTGAAGGTGCGGAGGACCAACTGCATCCTCAACGGCCAAGAGAAGCGTCATGCCGTCATAGCCGTGCCGATTGCAGAAAGATTTCAAGTCATCCTCGTAACTAAGCCGGTGCTAGGAAAGAGTCGAGACACATCACTGTAAAAAGATGATCATTACCGAAAATACTACTGCGTACATAAGGTATTGTGTGATATATTTTTAAATGTTATGTTTTTGTTTCTAATAATTTTTGATCATCTTTTTGCAGAAAGTGTGAAAAATAATGACGAATAAGCTTTTGTGTTGCTCTAATACAAAATCGACAAACCCCTGCTACTGCACATATGATTTCCCTCGCAAAAGGAGGCCTCAATGATAGACAAAGACCTCAAAATGATTTATAGGCCTTAATTAGCATTTGTTTTTTTAAAGAGCCACACAGAGGGATTATGCTAATTCCCTCGCTGTGATGAATGGCTTTAGAAGTTGCGCTGTCTCTTAAGCAAAAGTTGTCTCCGACATATTTTCTGGGGCATTTTTGAATATGAAGGAAAGAAAATTGGAACGCATTCCTGACACTTCTCGTGGTTAATCCATTCGGTAACCTGGACCCCGCTTTTGGAGATAATGGATCACAGGAGCGTGAGTGCAATTCATTTTAGGATGAAAAAAATGGCAAAAAATAGCCACAAGGCCCGACAAAATGGTGCTTTGTTTGTCCCCGCTTTCAACAATCATAGACCTGGGATAATGGATCTTTGCCACAATCGTGTATTTTATTTTAGGCGAGCCAGAATGCCACAGCTCCTGATAAAAGGGCCTTCTGCCGCTCCAGCTGGGTTTTCCTGCGTGGGTTTCCTCCGGGCACTCCGATTTCCTCCCAAATTCTAAAAACATGCTTGTCAGGTTAATTGGCCAGTCCAAATTGTCCCTAGGTGTGAATGAACGAGTGAATTGTCTGTCCCTGTGTGCCCTGCGACTGGCTGGCAACCAGTTCAGGGTGTCCCCTTCCCACTGCCCGGACATAGCTGGGATGGGCTCCAGCACCCCTGCGACCCTACTGAGGATAAGCAATGCAGATAATGGATGGATGGATATATATATAATTTTACAAAATAATTTTCTCAAATTATTATTTTACTAGGTAACCAATCGTTTTACATAACCCCCCAGGGTCTTAAACTCCCAAGCACTGTGCAATGTGAGAGGCGAATTAGTGCTAACACGTTGCTAATTTATAAAGACGTGCAATCTGGGGAACTGGATGGGAGGCTAATTTTTGCCGTTAAGAGCCAAATGGCAGCCAGACGGTTTCCCTGCGTGGCATCCAATGCAAGCTTTGCACGCTTCATCTTCTCTTGGCTCATGTATGTGTTTTTGGGTGTTTTTTGTGAGTGTTTGTACCGATACAGACATATTAGAATTAAAATTGTCTTTATCTTTACCCTTTTAGCCGACTGATTTCTTCATTTTTTGAACTACAAACTGTATATTCTATATAGGATTATTTATATAAATAAAACATGTATATATTGAAAATAATTGTATTGTACTCAATTACTCTTATGAATTCATAATGAACGTTGTTTACAACAATATTAGACATGACACTCTAGAGTAAACATGTCATACAAGACTTAAAAGATAAAAATAAGATTGAAAGGGATATTAACATCCACGAGGAAGAACTTGTAGTCCAGGAAGAGTATCTTGCCATAGCACCTACATTGCTCCAGAGAGCTTACCGCAGTAATAAATGCAATGTTTATAGCATATTACTTTTTTGGCCAATCATTGTTTACATTTTAAACTACAAATAAAATGTTGCATATTTCAACTTAAAATAAAAAACATTTTATTTGAAAAATTATCAGAATTGTTTTTTAAGTCATTGAAAAAAACGTAGTGTAGTCATAATTTTTGCCCTCACCTGCGCCCGCTCTTTTGGCTCCAGCTGCTCGTTTCCTAAATGGTTCCCCTCCTATTTTAACTGAGTACTCTCATTCACTTCTGGTCAAGTCCGTCTACAAACCTCCGCATTTGCAAAGCAAGCATTTTTTGACTCTGACTCCCGTTTTGTTCCCGACCTGTCCTGTATCCTGTATCCTGGTTCTGTTTCCTGGATTGATCCCCGATCCAAGCTCCGTTCTCCTGTCCTGGCTTACGGTGACCTGATTCTGTTTCCTGTATCGATCCCTGATCCAAGCTCCGTTCCCCTGTCCCAGCTACCCGTATCCTGATTCTGTTTCCTGTTTTGATCCCTGATCCATGCTCCGTTCTCCTGTTCGGCTACCCGTATCCTGATTCTGTTTCCTGTATCGATCCCTTAATAAAACATTGTGCGAAACGTTAGGCATTTGGATCCCCTGCTTGTACCGGTCGTGACAAGTGTGCATTGTTTACAACGAGAATAGACACCCCAGGAAAATGTAACAAAAGACTTAAAAGATAAAAATAAGATAAAGAAAATATTAAAATCGGCCAGGAAGAAATTGAAGTCTAGGAAGAGCATCTTGACATAGATCTGTTGCTTCGAGTGGCTTAGTGCAGTATGAATTGCTGTCTTTATGGCATTTTACTCGTTTAACTAATAGATGATTTCATTTTGGTTTTTGAAATTACAAATAAAATGTTGCATATTTTAACATAAAATAATAATAGTAAATTTTATTGAAAAATTAGTTAGATATAAAATTGTCCTCTGTGCCATTTTGAAAGAACTATTTACTAACTATAATAATTTGATGTGTAATCTGTCCAATTCATTCAGTACTTTCTCAAAAATGTAGTGTTCTGATAAGTTTGCCAAATCTTATCATACAAACTTACAACTCCAGCAGGATCCATTTTGTTTGTGAAGATCTGACACCCTCACTTTGCCTAAAAAATCCTGTCCCAGTTAAGTTTCATTTTCCAGCTAAGTTTCCCTTTTGTCGATCCCTGGCCTTTTCCTATAAAAACAGTGGTCAGCCATTTCTCGTTACTTACTTAATGGGAAGCATTTTAACCTGGTCACGAATGGTCCAGAATATTCTGTTTATTTCTTATTTTGTTTCCTTGTAATATGAAATCCCCAAAAGAACTCTCTTCAGTCCAAATACTTGGTCGGAATCTCGGAATTGAACACCGCGCGTGTCACGGATTGTTTACGTCAACAGCAATCAGTTTTTGGAACTTTTGCACATTGTCACACTTGAATCCACAAGCATGAAGTTATTTTCTCCGTCTCACAGCTTCAGGTGCACCGGTCCGCAACTCGAGTCATAATTCACGAAAGGCGCTTCCCGCAGTCGCCGGCAAAGAATCAATCGCGCGTTAAGCCGTTTGCGTAGCCTTTGCGTCCTCCTCACAACACGGCTTTCGGTGCCACCCAGATGAATCCATCAGAGCGGCCGTGATTTATAAACGTGTCTGCATTCGCAGCGGAGGCCGCCCCGCTCAAACGCTCGCCAGCATCATCAACACTAAAGGGGGGTTTGCACAAACAAGCGCATATGTCCATCTTTCGCTCTCTTGATGATGATTCGTGGTTCGCCCGACACGGGGACTGCGAAAGGGGGGATACGGCGCCGTGGAGCTGAGCTGAGTCCACAAATGTTTTGTTTTGTTACACGCAGGCTTGGGGAGTAAAGGAAAACAGTGTTGTAAAAAGGTATTTGCCCCATTGCTGATTTCTGTGTTTTTTGCATATTTATCACTCACATAGGTTTAAAATCATCACACTAAATTTTAATATCACACACAGACCACCCAAGGAAATACAAAGTGCAGTTTTGAAAAGTTGATTCCATTTCTTAGAAAAAAAAAATCAAAATCTTTCTGGCCTTATGTGGAAAAGTTATCCAAAAGTAATTGAAAGTAACAGTCACATTACTTCAATATTAAAGTATTCGGATTACGTTACTGATTGCATTTTTAACAAGTAACTCATAACTGTATCGGATTACATTTTTAGAGTAACCCTCCCAACCCCGTATGTCCGTCTTTCGCTCTCTCGATGATGATGCTTGGTTCGCACCACATGGGGATTACGAAAGGAAGGGTTGCAACTGAACTGAGCGGAGTATACAAATGTTTTGTTTTGTTTATACGCTCGCAAAACCCCCGAGATGCTACGAGCGGGGAATGAGAATGAAGGCGGGATGAGGAGAAACCGAAAAAAGTTAAGATATTCCTTTTTATGATAAGTTGCCGTTCGTGGTCTCCAAACTACAAGACGAGTGCTCTGGAATGGTTGGATTTAGTTAGCTTTTTTTTTTTTTTACTTAACTTGCAACTATAAGGGTCAAAAAAGGCCAGAGAGAGTAGAATGTATTTCTGGGAAATTTCTCGAGTCTGCAAAACTGAAAATGCAGAGTCAGCTTTTTTGGGCAGTTTTCACATCTGTGGTAACCTACCTGACCGCCTGTAAAGGATGGTTTTGATATTCAATGTTGTTCTGGCCTAAAAACAGATGATAAGTGTATACAAAACAAAAACACCTGGAGTAGTCTATATTTTCACATAAGACGGATGTGAGTGTTTAATGTTCCTTGGACGTTGCATAGTAAAAAAAAAAATCGAAAAATATGAATAATAAAGATTTTAAAACATAAAAATAAAATATATTAAACATCATTTTTAAAATAAAAAATATATTGCATATTTTAACATGATATTTTTTCAAAAGAAAAAAAATCATAATATATAAGAGTTAATTACATAAAAAATAAAACAGACAAAGAAACTGAAACTAAAAACAAAGTGTTGCATATTTCCAAATTATATTTTTTGTATGCACAATAAATTAAACACAATAAATATATAATTATATAAAAATAATAAACAAATAAATATATACATTTGTAAAAGCGATTTGTAGAATCCCCAGTTTGTAATATTTGACAACTAGATGGCACTGTATTGTCTAATGCAAACCAAAACAAGTGCCAAATGAGCACAGCATAGTAGCAAGATGACAGTCCATCATAGTGGCGACTACTAGGTAGGGATTCCACTATATAAATAAATACAAATTTCTTGACCAATGAATATTTTAAAAAATTAACATTGGTGTGATAGCTGTATTTTTGCCTAGAATTCAAATCAATGTTTTCTTTTTACTGAATGAAAGATTTTTGTACCACTAGGAGGCACTAATTATTACAAACTGTCTCTTTAAATTAAAAACAGCTAATTTTTCATTGATATCAATGTATCCTGCATTGTGCAGACAGCAAACAGCAAATGCTATCACAGAAGCAGATTAGGAAGGGCTTTGTGTGTTGGATGGGCGTGATTGTCTGTGTGTGCGACTTTGATAAGCTGGTTTATACTGTCAGTCAAGGAGCATGATGGGCCTAACAAAACAAACGGCAACGGCTACCTTTTATTGCTTGTTCCATTGAAAATAAATTCATCAATAAATTGGACTCTGAGGAAATTCAGAAAAACACAAAGAAATGGTGATCACCAGCAGGTGCTCCGTGGATTTTGATCAGGTTCAGGAAGGTACTGAGGCGGCGTCAGGAGAGAAAGCATTAGCGGTGCTGCAGGCCCGGCCTACTGCTACAGCTACATACCAAGCCGCCCCTGACAAGCCTGTATCTCACCAACGCCAGATCCATTACCCATGAAACCAATGACCTGGAGCTACGATTCGTGGGAAACTGTAACATTCCCGCCTTTTGTATTTTAATCGTCACAGAGACATGGCTCAGCCCGAGGATCCCCAATGCTAGTGTGCAGATAGACACCCGCTCTCTACATCGCTTTCTTACACTGAAAGGAGAAGCCCTCCAATTTTGTTGTACTTTTGTGTAATGGCAATAAAGACTATTCATTCAACTGCTATCTATAGATGTTATTTTGTTACAGTCTTACACTCTCAGTCGGTATGGACGTCATCTCGAGGTAAGTTTGACCCTTTTGGGCTTTAACTTCGCTGATTTTCACTTATTGCAGGGGGTTCTGGTCCCCATTAACCGTAATAACCAAGGGGTTCATGTACTTTATAAAGAAAATAAAAATAAATCCAACATAAAAAGGAAGGGTGCTGCTCTTTAATCTAGTCCCTAGGAGCTCCTTGTTGCACCTACTGTCTCCCGGCGCCTACCATCAGAAAAGCATTTAGCGGGTGCTGTGGCTGCAGGCCCCGTCATTAGCTACAATAATTATTTGTGCAAAGAGCATCCTGGCAAGGGTAGCAACGCTTACGCAAACACAATGGCCGGGGGAGCCAACAACTAGTGTTGGGACTAATGCGTTTCAAAGGAATGCAATGCTGGATTGCATTTACTTTTCTAGGAAGATTTTGTGACTTAACCATCTTCAAGAATAGTGTGTTGCTCCGCTTTTTATTAGAGCATTTAGAGTGTCCTCTAATTCACAGGTTCTCAACTAGTCTGACTTAAGGACCCGGGCTTTAGATCAGGGGATGGTGTCATAATAGTCTAGGGTTTGCAATAATTTCTGGTCTGTGCAGCCCTATGAGACTCTTTGTGATTAAGGGCTATACAAAGAAACATGACTTGACTTGACCACCCTAATGACAAGCTGCGACCCAAATCAAGATATAAATTAGACTTCTTAAATGTATTCAAAGAAAAGTTTGTGCAGCTTAAAGCAGTAATAGTAGAATATAGTCCTCTTATTTTCAATAAACCAGCAAAACCTAAACGACTTTAAGTAGTGTACTGTATATACTCCCATATAAAGCTTCATCGCAAATAAGTGACCCCCTAAAACTGCATTAAAATAGCCACATACTAAAATAAATTGATGAAGATGAATGTGCTAGTAAAAAGCTGAAAATACAACATTTGTAAACCATTTACTGTACCTTAAAGCAGCGCTTCAATGGCAGACACTCCATCTTCGTATTTGGGGATTGTTAACTTCTTCTACTCAATCGTTTTTGTAACCGTTTTACATTTTCTTTCCCCTTATTACTAACTTTCTTAGGACTCATTTTTATGGGCAGAAAAAAAAAGACAAAAAATGAGATGGGATACCTCTCAAATGAGCTAATTGACTGAACAGGTAGAAGAGATTGAGCATGGCATTATCGCCATCTACTCTTAAGGAGTGTGAATGGCCCTCTGTTTTTTTCTTCTCAGCATTATTTTGCAAAAGAAAAGGCCCACTACCCACTGAAAACAGGTCCGTGACTCACTTTTGGGTCCTGACCCACCAGTTGAGAAACATTGCTCAAACTGCTAAATACTCCAGTTTTGTTTATGATGTCACATAAAACCCTTAAAACTTTTAATGAAGTGTTAGTTTATTTTCAAAAAAGAAAAATGATATTTGATTGACCTTTAATGTAACGTGACTTGAGCTGGTCAAGTGAATTAGCGGGTGGTTGCCGGGGGAGGCAGGGACAGTGGATCATAAATAAAACTGATTTTAAAAATAAAACTCGTAAGGATTGCTTGTCATGCCTTTAAATGATTTCCTTGCTTTAATTGCCGCTTTGATTTTAATGATATTCCCAATTGTTGCATGAGCTTTCTTATTTCATGATAATTTCAAAATTAATTTTCTTCTCTACTCCTACATCACTCCAAATTTTGGATTCATAGTGAATAAAAACAGTACAATAAAAAAAAACAGAAAAGCATTGTGGTATGTAGTTTAGTCAAACGCTTATCGGCATTTTCATGTTGTTGTAACGCAAACCAATGGCAGACCGGCATTTTATATAACGTGGCAGACAGGCATTTTAGAAAGGTAACCTGTCATATGCAACTTGTCTTATGCAAACACACAAGTTTTCAAAAAAGGATGTGCACAGTTATGCTTAACTGCAAAGTAATTCTGAACACATTTATGGTGGTGCTGTCTCAAGAACAAAGTACAAACGCTAAATGTCTACTTATGAAGATATTCTCCCTACTCTATATACTCGCGTTCAAGCCAAATGTACTATTATATAATCAAATGCTGAAATGATGGGTCTGTTTGTATGCGCATATTTGATTATGTATCACCAGTAGCAAATAATATGCATGGGGAGATGGTTTGAACCGGAAAAAACATGGTAAATCAACAAGGCAAACATCAACACAGATTTTACAGTAAAGGTATGCTGAATGGTATTTTCATTTATTAACTTATTTTCCAATACACCATGCCTCCAGAGAAAAAAAGAAAATATATTGGACAGTGCCCGGAAACGGAGAAGATCTTTGAGTGGTTTGAAGCCCAGAGACAAAATGGATATGGAGTGTCTCGGCTCATGTGCAAGCTCTCAAAATTGCACAAGGGTTCACTGCTTCCACTGGTTGATGTAAACGTTTTTTTCTATCTCTTTTATTCTATTTTAAAGCATGTTTAGGCAGTCAGCTTTGCTACAAATATATATATGGTAAATTACAGCCAGATAGTTACTTTCAGAGTAACACGCTCCTTTTGGGGGATAATGGAATTACTTTTTAGATGTAGTAACCAGTAACTAATCACTGTTTTTCAGTGGCACCGCCCAAAAACACCAGGGATGCATCGGAAGCCTCCACAAACGAGCGCCCCCCTCTAATCAAAGAATTCTCCAGACCTCCTCCACAAAATAAAGCAGAAATGTCCATATTAACACACTGCCGCCCAAAACAAAACAAGACATTACTCACAAAGTCATGTTTGTGGCTGCGGGCGCTGTCCCTCCCACAGTTCATCAATTCCACAGCACGACAAGTCGTCATCCCCACAATGCTTCATCTGCTCGTTCTCATTTGCATGCACACGAAAGTGCTCGTATGCGCAAACACGGACGTGCTCGTACACGCAACAACGCTAAGATTTGAGCTTCACGTTGCGTGATGTATGCATTGCACCAAAACTTCCTTCAGTTCAACTTGGAGGGATCGATGAAGTGTCAGAAATTCGCAGATGTTTTTTGCTGGCCCTTTTTCCTTTTTCATTTTGACAAAATCGTGGTTTGGAAATCGTGTCGGACTGGTGAACCATGGTATTTTCACCTGAACACCTAATAAGGGGCATATAAAGTCAAACTGAAGCTGTACTTGGAGTGTCAGCATAGTTTTGGTCTGTTTTTGAAGATAAAAGTCGCAGGTGCCGCGATAGTCAAAACCCACAAAGTAGAAAACTTTATCCATCCATCCATTATCTTTTGCTTATCTGGTGTCAGTTCACGAGGGCAGCATTCTCAGCAGGGAAGCCCAGACCTCCCTCTCGCCAGCCACTTCATCTAGCTTAATGGTTTGCACCTTTTTGCAGGCTGGCACCCCCTTGGCTCCCCAGTGAATTCCTAGCGCCCCCTTCGAACTGCCGCCCCCCTATCGCCCCCTTCTTCCTCAACTTGGTTTGATAGTCTAAAACCTTTGTGAGTGATAAATATGCAAAAAAAACAGAAATCAGGAAGGGGGCCAATACTTTTTCATGACACCTTATATGTATCCCATCCATCCATCATCTGCACCGCTTATCCTCAGTAGGGTCGCGGGGGTGCTGGAACCCTTCCCAGCTGTCTCCAGGCAGTGGGCAGGGGACACCCTGAACTGATTGCTGGCCAGGGGCAGGGCACAAAGGGACAACTTGGACCTGTCAATTACCCATGCATGTTTTTGGAATGTGGGGAGAAACCCACACAAGCACAGGGAGAACATGCAAACTCCGCACAGGGCGGCTGGTACACTGGGACAGACGACTTGCTTGCTCATTCACACCTAGGGACAATTTTGACCGGTCAATTAACCCGACATGCATGTTTTTGGAATGTGCGAGGAAACCGGAGTGACCAGAGATAACCCGCGCAAGAACGAGGAGAACATGCAAACTCCACACAGGAAGGCTGCTGTAGCTGGACTTGAACCCTGAACCTCTGCACCGTGAGGCTGCATGCTAACCACCCAGACGCCACCTATATATATATATATATATATATATATATATATACATATGTATATATAAATCTAGGAATTATGTTTTAGGAATGATTGTCAAAAAAATCCCGATCAATCATCCACATTTAAGCTAATGTCCATCAACATTCATATTTTTTACCCACAAATTGAACTCCAAACACACAAACCATTAGCAGCTAATTGAATTTAATATATATATTTTTTCTTTTTTGTAAGAAGAACCATTAAAGTCGGACAAACACAATTAAAACACAACGTATCAATACACACACGGCAAATGACACGATGGAGCAGGCGGAGGGGGGCTTATGTTTTCACATCATTAGGGGCCCGACGTGACACCGGCCCCGCTGGCCATTTCTTCGATATAAAGTCTCTAATGGGGGCCCCATTGCTAAAATATGCAAGCAAAGTCCTGCACACACAAACGTAAGCCGTTTGCAATGAACGCTTATTTATTCACTAAACGAGGATGTGAGTGTTTAATGTTCCTTGGACGTTGCGTAGTGTTCCGGGGGAGACAGAGCTCGAGCCCCCCGACAACGCACAACATTTATTTTACACATAGCCTGGATACTGCGCTATGCAGCCGCACTCAAGAGGGCTTTGCAAGCTTTTAATGGATGTGTGAGGGTGTGCAAGAAAACAGTAGGAAGGGGAACTATGTTTGTGTGTGTTGGATTTTTTCGTTTTATTTATAAGTAGGGAAGAGACACCTGCTTGCAAGTATCAGGCTATATTTAAATGCAAAACACAGTGATAGGTATACTTTCTTGGGAAAAAAAAGGTACCGGTACTTAAGGTTTTTTCCAAAATTATCATACAGTAGAGCCCCAGGACAAAGCATTAATCCATTCTGTAAGCTTTCCATATTGCGGGGGTTTGAAACCTATGGTAATTCAGCTCTAATGTCTTACGAACCCCTGGTATTCCAGATAGTGTTATATGGTAAGTGTGTGTGGACCAAAATTACCTGATAAATGTAGAAGAAAAAGAAAAACAAGATTTGATTGATCCTTGGTGTGACGTGACTTGAGCTGGTAAAGTGGAGTAGCAGGTGGATGCAGGGTAAAGGGGTGGGGGGGTCTGGGGGGGCCGGTGACAGTCAGATTAAAAATGAAAAATGATTTTAAAACTTACACTTGAAAGGTTCGTCATGCCCTTAAATGATGTCCTTGCTTTAATTGTCCCTTTACTTTTAAAGATATTCCAGATAGTCGATTGGTTATGGCTATATTCTTTAACAATGTATGTGCCTCATAATCTCATCTCTCATCTCATCAGCCATACCGCTTATCCTCATTAGGGTCGCGGGGGGGGGGGGGGGGGGGGGGGGCTGGAGCCCATCCCAGCCATCTCCGGGCAGTGGGCAGGGGACACCCTCAACTGGTTGCCAGCCAATCGCAGGGCACACGGGGACAGACAACTCATTCGTTCATTCACACCTAGGGACAATTTGGACCGGCCAATTCACCTGAAATGCATGTTTTTTGGAACGTGGGAGGAAACCGGAGTGCCCGGAGGAAACCCACGCAAGCACGGGGAGAACATACAAACTCCGCACAGGAAGTCTGGAGCTGGATTTGAACCCACGCAGGAGGTTCCCATGACATGAACTGTGCCGCACAAGCGCTAACCACTGCCCCACCGTGCTGTATTTCATGATAATTTCAAGCTTAATTTCCATGGTTAGCATGTTTTCTCGTCTTTTGTCCAGCATCATTACAAGCTTTGGACTCATAGCAAATAAAAATAGTACAAAAAACAAAAACTCGAAGGGATTGTGGTAGATAGTTCAGCCAATAGCATGTCGGCATGTTCATGTTGTAGTGACGCAAACCAATAGGAGACAGGTTACTTGTCATATGCTAACACACTAATAAGTGTGAATTTTACAAGTTTTTGGCTACGCAAAATAATTTGTCGATGATGTCATATAATATGAAAATGACGTAAAAATGCGCCCAAAAACATCTTATTCCACTCTGTAAAGCGAAAAGGGCAGGATTGCCGTATCCTGGGGGTCTACTGTAATTCTTGTCATTTTTAGATCTTGATTGTGAAGCAGCCATCCTACAGTGGTATTAGTACACCATTGCGAGTGCCAATACTTTGAGATAAGTCTGATATCAGCAACAACACCGAAACATGTATACTCAACCAGCCCCCTATGGTAATTATTTTATTTTATTATATTTTTTGTTGATTTTTATTGATACCTGTTAATGGATTTTTTTGCTTCTTTATTTACCGTAATTCCCAGTCTATAAGCTGCAATTTTTGTGAACCAATTGCAACCCTGCGGCTTGTGAAGAGATGCGGCTAATGTATGCATTTTTTTCAGCACTGTGTTACTTGTGTTTCTGCTGTGTTTTTTACTCTGTGACTGTTCCCCGTGTATTTGTTATTACAACTTTAAAAACTGCTTTTGTGTCTTTCTTATTAAATATCTCATTTTTCAATGAGGGCACATGTGGTTTATAGTCAAGTGCGGATATTCCATGTACAAATTTTTTTTTCGCTAGAAAAAAAAATCTTTTTTTTTGTGGCTTATAGTTAGTCAGGTGCTGACTTTACAGGGTTTGAACACCTTTTTTATGGCCAAATTCATCCATCCATCCACTATCTCCACCGCTTATCCTCAGTAGGGTCACGGGGGTGCTGGAGCCTATCCCAGCCATCTTCGGGCAGTGGTCAGGAGACACCCTGAACAATGCCAGCCAGTTGCAGGGTACACAGAGACAGACAACTCACTCGCTCAGTCACGCCTAGGGATAATTTGGTTAGGCCAATTAACCTGACATGCATGTCTTTGGAATGTGGGAGGAAACAGGAGTGCCCGGAGGACACCCACGCAAGCACAGGGAGAACATGCAAACTCCAGACAGGAAGGTTCGATCTCATGACCTCAGAACTGAGCCGCGAATGCGCTAACCACTGCGCCGCCGTGCTGCTGGCCAAATTCAAGCACTTTTTAAGGACTTTGAAAGAAAAATCCGGTGTGAATAAATTTGTATTACAAATCAAAAGTATTCGGGTTACTAATTATTCATTTTTTTCTTAATTATGTGACATTATTAACCTAATGTTTCTGTTTGTAGATCTCTGAGCTTGGTGTGTTGAGTGTTGTTTGGACTACTATTCTACACCGGGAAACACTTTCTTAATTTTTTGCCCATAATAAAGGTCCATGATTGCTACGTAACCCTTGTATTAATACACAATTCATAGTGTCCTGCTTGGGTGTAGCATGTAGCAATCGATTAGCAAAAAAATCAGTTAAGCTAGTAATCTCTGTGAAGTACCTTTCATATGACTGGAGAGTACTCACTCTTTTTTTGCATACTTTGCAAGATGCCGTGCGTGGATTCGTTCCACGTTTTAGCCATTGTACTTTGTATTTTCGAGCCATTTTTCATTCTCCCATAATGCACCTGGCTTCTTGAGCGCAACGTTAGGGGCGATGACGCTTGACATGACAATGCCATACAAACTAATGCCAATTGCCGTCATCACTAATGAAAAAGAAATGCAATGGAAACGCGAAGCCACCAAAGCAGACCTGTCAGCCTCATTTTTAAGCAGACTTATTTGATTTTCTTCATTTAAAGTGTGGTCTTTCGAGTCAAGTGCCGAGAAAAAAGGGCAACATTTATAAATTATTACAAGCACTTCACCTGAAATTCCAGCACTTTTCAAACCTTTAAAAACGCAACATTAAAATTGAAGTATTTTTAAGGATTTCAAGCACCTGTACAAACCCTGAATATAATCCGTGAATTAGTGTAGATATTTCATTGTATTGTTTATTTGTGTGGTCCATTCAGGCTTGTAAAAATCTCGTAGTTATTTCCATGGCCACAATATTATTTTCCATTGATCCAATCAATAGTGATCTATTTTCTCCTCTGTAACATTTGTTTGAATTGAGAAGCTTACCTCCTCACCTACTGTGACTGAGGTGAGCGCGATGGTCGTCTCGCCGTCCGAGAACTCCTTCAGTTCCTTGGATAAAAGATGCTCCAAACCTTTGTTACATTGACCAAGCACAAGAAGAAACGTCAGAATTTTATCAGAAATGAAAGATGTAGAGATAGATTTCCTGACATAAGTGATCACCTTGTAAGAACCTCCTGCTGTCACTAAACCGTTCCCAACGACTGCAAATGTCATCGAGTTGCTCGCACCGGCGGCCGTGTTTGAGGGAGAAGGCTTCACTATGGAACCGCAATGCCTCTGAAAACACCCAAGCACAAACAATACCATACTTACTATGGATGCACCACAGATTTTGCAAAATGACCAAAAACTGCATTTCGGTTTTGGCTGAAAGGGAAACTAAAAATAAGAAAAGGATTCCGAAAGAGAGATGTAGTGATGACGTCAATTCAAAAGTGAACTGAGCCGTTGGAAGCTGGCTTTGACTTGGGGCAGAGTTTGTGCACGACGCAACTGCTTATTTTACATTTTGCACTGGAGGAGGAAGGAGAACAATGTCCAAACAAAAGCTCAAAAGGTTTTTCCAGAACCTGGCAGCCCATTTTTTGGCATCCTGTTCACCAAAAAGCACTCACTCCATTATCCCTGAGCACAAATTACTGCCAGCAGGGAATAGCAGAACACAATTTTGTCTGTCCTGGTGGCTTGTTTTTTGACGTTATTTCCGCCTTAAATGAACTAGAGCAATGAATCATGATGAATACCATATTGCTGCAAGCGGGGACAGATTGTGATTTTGTCTGGAGACGCGCCTTCTCGCCCGCCTAAAATGAAATGCATGGTTGTGGCTGTGATCCATTATCCCAAGTGGGCTATTGCTTAGAGTGGGGGCCGACTTTTTTTCTTTTATGGCCCACCTAAAATGAACAACAACCATGCATCTGTGATCGATTATCCCCAATCAACTATTGCTGAGAGTGGGGGCTGAGAGAGCAAATTTGTGTCGTGCATATCGGCACTTTTTTTCCATTATTGCCCGCCTCAAATGAACAGCAACCATACGTCTGTGATCCATTATCCCTAATCAGCTATTGCTGAGAGTGGGGTCTGAGAGAGTACATTTTATCGTGCATACAAACACTTTTTTCCGGGATGGTCCACCTAAAATGAACAGCAACCATGCATCTGCGATCTATTATCCCATGTCGACCATTGCTGAGAACAGGAGCTAACAGAGTGATTTTTTGTAGTGTGTACAGACTCTTTTTTTCCGTTGTGGCCCACCTAAAATGAACAGTAACCCTGCATCCACAATCTATGATCCCTGGTCGACCATTAGTGAGAGCTCATGTGAAAAATGGAGGGGTGTCTGCTTTGCAGATTTTTGCATATCATGGGGGACCCTGTTCCCCAATAACTATGATAAACAAGGGACTACAGTATTCTAATGACTGAAGACCCTGGGAAACAATTGCCAGTGTTTCTCTGAACTGTTCTTTGCCAATAATTCTTCTGTAAATCATGTGGTGTGTCTACATGTATTGGATCCTCTTCTCTGGTTACACTGGATCCCCCAAAAATCTGTTTTTTCAACTTTGTTGGGGCTTCTTAGTTAAAATGAGTGTCACTGTCAAACAAAACAAGTTGACTGTGTATAGTTGTGTTATGTAATTATCCATTTTGCGTGTGTGTGTACACATGTGGGCTTCCTTGTTATTTTGTCTCTCTCAAGCTCTTTGCTGACCCTAATTCACTTTCCTCCTCATCCATCACACTCATGTTTGTCAGAGGAACGCACGACACAAATTTGGATCGTCCCTTGTTTAAATGCTCTTACCGAAATAACAGCAGTACCAAAGTGAATTGTTTCAAAAGTTGGGAAAAGTAGATTGGCCTCCTCTTGAAAAAAAACAAAAAAAACAAAACATTTATTTCTTTATCTTAATTTTTTATTATAATTAAAATTTGTATAAACATCATTATTTTTCATATGATTGGTTTTTTATAGATTGTCACCTTCAACAAATGGTGTATGATCCACAAAAATGTGAGTTTGCTAGTTTTTTCTACCTTATACAATAATTAGGTAATTTCACTCCTACACTGAGCTCAGTTACAAAAATAATATGCAGGAAAAAGGGGAAAAATACTTAAATATGATATATTATTTTATCAGAAAATACATTTAAAAATTAGCAATGAAAAATATTAATAATAGTATTTCGTATTACAAAGAAAAACAAATACGGAAATATAATAAAAAGCAAATCATTAGTACAAATATGAGGGCAATTTACCATCAAAAAAACTTAAAATATAGCATTTTTCATCAGAATATTAAATAATATATGACAAACGAAGAAAAAAAATATTATTACATTTCTTTTTAATATTTTCCGTGTGCCTCGGGAAAAAAATCCTTGGACAAATGTCAGCCTTGACTCAGGTTAAAGTTATTGTGACGGCAGCAACTTCAGCCTGGAGGATAAGCTGTTAGTGAAATTCTACAGGTCCACCACAGAGGGCATCCTAACATACTGCAACACAGCGAGTTGTGCAGGATGCTCTGCAGCGAACATCTACAAACTGTGACAGAGTGGTTTCAAAAGCCAGGCCTGACTCTAAAGGTTTAAAAGACTATCTGTTGGCTTTGCCTCTAAAAACAAGTCTATAACCGAAAAATTACAAATAAATGGTCAAAAGATTGAATGGGTCTCAGAAATCAAATACCTGGGACTTGTACTTGATTCTTAACTTAAAATCGACGGCCATGTTAAACATTTTGCCGAGCTGCCAAAGCTATCTTGTATACATTAAGACTGATCAGAGATTACCTGCCTTTCCATACTGCACAAACCTTTATGCACTGCATGATCTTCTCACAAATAAACTACTACATCTGCTCTTGGTCACTACGATAAAGCCACTACAAATGATTTCTAATAGAGCGGTTAAAATTCTACATAAGTCCATCAGGTCACATCATTGTGTTAGTTTGGAGAACGTAAAAATGTTATCCTTTTGAGAACTTCATTAGATGTGCACAGTTGAAGCTTATTTATACAGTAAATGCTTGCTATATCAACAGGCCCCTCAGGTTCTTAGTGAGAGCATAGTTCCCCTCAGAGCTGTGGGTCAGAGCGGGAACTGTCAAGTCCCGAGGCGGAAAACTACTTTTGGACAATTAGTTTTTACTGTAAAAGGTATAAGAACCTGCACAGATGGAGGACCCAGACGCGTAACATTTGTACACAAGCTTTATTTTACGGGAATGGGGCAGTCATGCGCGTGAACACAAACGCCAGGGAAGCGGTGAACGCTGGGGGGGAAGAAGTGAGACAGAGATCGAGGCCGGACAGAACAGATGGGATCGATACAGGACACACGGGTCGATACCGGACAAGACAGATGGGATCGATACCGGCAAGATACCAGGCAGGAGGAGACAGATGAGATTGATATCGGATACTGGAGACTGGAGCAAGATACCGGACAGGAAGAGAAAGACGGGATCGATACCGGATACTGGAGACTGGAGCAAGATACTGGACAGGACGAGACAGACGGGGTCGATACCCAACACTGGAGAAAGATACCGGACAGAACTAGACAGGCGGGATCGATATCGTTTACTGGATACACGAGAAGGATAACGGACAGAGTCAAAACCCAAGTCTTGCAAGTGCAGAGGTTCGTTGACAGACTGACAAGGAATGAATGAGAGCACCGAGTTTAAATAGGAGGGAAACCAATCAGGCAACGAACCCCAGCTGGCGCCAAACGGGCGGGGCCTAGTGAGGGCAATGGGCAACCGTGACACAAGGCACTAAAGCCTGGAACTGTTAACCCACTGATCTAAAGGAAGAGTCAAACTGGGTCCTTTTTAAACATAAACTTTTTAATCAGAGGTCAGATATGTGACCACCTGTAGCCACTGCTATTGTGCTGTTTTATAATAGTGTGTATTTTATGTATGTTTTTTCCTTAAAAGCCCTTCTGGGGACAGGCATTGAGAATTCGCTTTGGCTACAATGTTATAGTATGTGACATGAGTTTATGGAGCATAATTGTCACTTTTCAAATAAATGAAACTTGAAACTTGACAGAAACACCCTATACAGGGTTATAAACAAGGTCCAAAAGACCACTGACTGCCCCCTGCCCAGCTTGGAGGACATTGCCAGCTCTCACCCCCTTAAAAACTTATTATACCCCAGGAACTGTCTTTTCCTACTTTTACCTTTGGAAAAAGATCCCACAAGGCCCGAAAGAAAATACAGAGGGATAGCTTCTTCCACAAAACCAGTTTTAAACAGTTTTAAGTGCAATATCCTGGTTTTAAGTGCAATATCCCGAATTAAAGTGCAATATCCCGGTTGTCTCCGACCTTATTCCCCAACCTCCTATCTCCTGGCGGCCGTTAAGCGGGCATAGCGCTTGTCGCCTCATTACCTCCCCCAGGGTGCACGTCCGTCTCCCTTCTCACCTCCGAGGCTCTCCCTCAGCGCCGCTCCGACACGCTCCGGTGTCTCTTGAAGAAGCTCGCGGGCCACCGTCATCGTCGCTGACGACGGGATGCTGTTATCATTACCATCATCGTCGTCGTGGCGATGGACCACTCGCAGGATGCTAGACTCCAACATCCGGCACTCGGTGCTGATTTGCATAAAAAACATACAGTCAATGGATGCATTACTACAGGGGTTCTCAACCTTTTTTATTGAAGTAGAGACACCTCCGTACGTCACACTTTGGTTATCGCTGGTTTACTGCAACACAAATTTTAAATGGAATTGTCCTTATTGTCATTGATATTAACGTATCATGCATTGTGTTCTGCAACAGACAGCACCCATCAAGTGTTATCATGGGGCAGCTTGTGTGTGTGTACGACTGTAAATGGCTGGTGTATGCAGTCAGTCAAAGAGCAGGGCGGGCGCACAAGTCAATGGGTCCACCCAAAACAAACTGTGAAGCACGGCGACAGCTAGCTTTTTGCGGCTCGTTACATTGAAAATAATTTCATCGAATAAATTAGACTCTAAGGAAAGTCAGAAGAGCGCAACGAAATGGTGATCACCAGTGGGTTATCTGGGGATTATTCTTAGTTCGTAAAGAGACTGAGGCGGCATCGGGAGAAAGGACAATAACGGCGCCGCAGGTCCGGCCAACTGTGGCTATGCTACATACTCTTACAAGCTACCCCTTCGGAGCCTGTATTTAACCCACGCCAAATCTATTACCCATGAAACGGATGAACTGGAGCTACAAGTCGTGGGAAACCGCTACATTTGGGACGGTTGTATTCTAATCATCAAGGAGACCTGGCTCAATCTGAGGACACCCAATGCTAGTATGCAGCTGGCCAGCTGCTCTCCAAATCCTTTCCTTACACTGAAAGGAAAAAAACGTCCAATTCCGTTGTACTTTTGTATAATGACAATCCGGGTTGGGGTGTAACGTAAAACATATAACAACGTTATGTAATTAGGATACGAAAGAAAATGTAAATGCATTCCGTGACAGTTCCAGAAGAAAAGACATAATCAAATTACATGTAAATTTAGTTGAAATAAGGATTACCTTGCGAGATCGCAATTTTATATAAAACTTTATTTCATATACATAATGTGCCAATGGTAGAATCGTGTAATAATTTCACTTACTGACACAAAAGAGACACAGAAAGTTTACACAGAAAGTGAGGGATTGTACAGAAGGGCATTTTATCAGACTTTTGTCTGTATTTTATTCCTCCTCTTAGCACTCATTTCCTTGAACAGCGCGAGCCTACAGTTTGGTGAGACTGCTAAGGTGTGTGAGTATCTGGCACTGGGCAGAACAGTTAGCGCATTTAGTACATTATCTTCTTTTTCTATTACAGTACTATTTGATCACTGTACATATTGTTTTGTAGTGAGAATGTTGTACTGAGCCTACTAATTCTGAATATTTTCAAGAGGTTTGGCATCTTCAAACAAGTAAATCTTGAACCAATATTGGGTTCTTGGTGTCCTCTTAATGTAAACTAAAACAAAGCATATCTTGTCTGCCATGTGAAAGATATTTTTATTTTTTCTCAATACATGATCCTAAATTTGAGAACTTTAGTGTGCACCTACAAGCAACTACCCTTAATTGGTTTTCAGGGTTATATTGTTCATTTATCTTGAACAAGATGTAGTATTTTCATTCATATTGTTTATTTGCAGGGTTGGGCAGGGTTACTTTAACTTGATTACTTTCAATTACTTTTGGATTACTCCAATACCAAATATGCTAATATAAGACAAAATAAACTAAATATGAATAAAATTATGACTCACAACACGTGGTAAACTTTCTCTCCTGGCTTTGATCTCTTTGATCTCCGGCAACATAAAATGCGACAGAAACAAAATGAAAATAAATCCAAACAGCTTGCCAACATCATTTTTGCCGTTCCATGTATTCCATTACTCTCCAAGCCTGCACAAAATTTTGTAACTTTATTCATATTTAGTTTATTTTGTCTTTTATTAGCATATTTGGTATTGGAGTAATCCAAAAGTAATTGAAAATAATCAAGTGAAAGTAACCATACCCAACCCTGTTTATTTGGTCTTTTGTGGGCATATTTGGTAGTGATGTAATCCAAAAGTAATCTAAAGTACTCAAGTAACATTACTACAACATTATAGTATTCAGCCTGAGTTACTGATTACATTTTTCAACCGGTAACTAATAACTTTACCGGATTACATTTTTGAGGACCCTGATGACAATAGTGAGCTTTCTTTCAACTGCAATTCTGTGTTTTGTTTTGTTTTTTTGTGTATTTCTAGTTGTTATTTTGTTACATTCATATACTCTCAGTCAGTAAGGACGTTATCTCGAGGTCAGTTTGACCCTTAAGGTCTTTTATGGTATTATATTTTCAGGTTTCACAGGGGGTTCTGCTCCCCACTAACTGCAATAACTGAGGGATTACTGTACACTGGTTTAAGATCTGGATTACTCATGTCATGTCATCGTCATTTTAGAAGACCCGTACAACCGCCAGAGTTGGTGCTACAAGCACAGTAGGTTATGTTTGTGCATGCACAGTTTGAGAAATGCATACGAAAATTAGTCACTCCATCACACCTATGTCGTCAGGAATATCTATGAATTCAGGTCTCATGAAACGTACACCATCTTCAGAATCTTCTCGCATGAATAGGAGGATTCCGAGTGAAGCAATGCTCTGGGACTCATAGAACCGTAGTTACATTCGTAACTTTCGTACTCATTCGTCCCTACTGACTGCCAGAGGTGGTGCTACAAGCACTGAATGACTAATACGAGCGTATTCCTGCGGAACCCCAGAAACAAACAGAAGCAGGCCAATCGGGAAACCCTGAAAACAGAGGCGGCCATAGCGGCCGGCCTGAACAGACACATGGACACAGCAGCACCGAAGCTGACAGGGAGCTAGCTGGTCAAAAATTACACAAGGCGAGCTACCAAGCCAACTGGGAGAAGCTCAAAGGGGCAGCGGTCACAGCGAGAAAACACAAAGCTGGCTGGAAGTACACAAAACAGTGTCGGCAATGGCCACACACTGCTAACAAGTAGGCAAACCGGGAAACGATCGGAAACAGCATCGACCGCAGCGACAACGTGGGGCCGGCTGGGATTAGACGTGGTAGCTCAATGCTAACGGGAAACTAGCCGTACAAAAAACTCCCAGCTTGCTAACAGGCAAGCTGGGGAATAATCTGAAACAGCATCGGTAATCGCTCGTAGCGACAACCCAGGGTCAGCCAAAATCAGACCCGGTAGCCACGATGCTAACGGGAGGTTAGCAAAACGAAAGGCCACACCCATTACCCCTAAGGGAGGCAAAGGAGAGCTGAAAGCAAGCCGCAACAGCGGCAGGTAAATAAACCCGACGCAGCCTTTTAGGAGGGCAAAAAAAAAAACACACAGCTCCGTTCCGCAATATACGGCGCACCGAGTTATAAGGCACATGAAATTCACATTACGGTATGAGCTTCCATGTTTATTCCTGTATAACTCTTGGGCTCCTTATACACCCACGGTTTGTATTAGCCCAATTACTGATTGAAATATCAAATCATGCGATGCATTGTATGCAATGGTAATCGAACCCAGGTCGCAGCTCTGAATATGCTGACTCTTTACCATTTGATCACCAGATGCCATACGAAAAGGCATTAAAGCTCATCTCATATCACGCTATTTTCACTCACAGTGCCAAAAACGCTGATCTGCCTAGTGCATTTTGTTCTGCATTCTGATAGGTTAAACAGTCTCTCAACTTTTCCACTTTCGCGTCAATAACGTTTCGGTTTAATATTTACACGCATAGCCGGGCCTTCTACTTGCGTGAGGTTGTTGGGGCCTTGGTTTATTGAAACATGTGCATAAAAAAACGATTGCAACAATCAAGGTGTTGGTTCCGGTAGAAGATTGGATTTGGCTGCTAGGAGTGGTCGATGGTTGGAAGCTGAAGTACCTAATTTAGCCACCGGAGGGTGTTAGAAACCCCTCAAAAGCAAACCACACAAAAGTAGATCTTTATCTATTGGGGAAGCCTTGACAACAAACCTAAAGACACTTGTGGAGGCCAAATGTTCAACTATGTACATTTTCACAAAAACTGGTACAGCCATTTTGGAGCTTATGAGTCAGATACAAACACACACATATCAGGATTTATAAAATAGTTGAACTAAATTTGAGTTAAATTAGTATGTTAAAGAGATTGGATAGTATATTGTTGAAAGACTTTCTGTCTTCCTTTTTTTGTCTTTCGCAACAATAATTACTTGAGGATATACATTTTTACCTATCCAGCAGGCCTTCCCTCATCAGTGTAACAGATAGTTTTCCTGCCCGCTGGATTTTCATCAAGTCCAGGTCGTCCTTCCACAACAAAAGTCTGCGGCAAACTTGGATCTTGCTCAGGTAGCTTAGGGTCTCCCCGGGCAGCGAGGCGGCATCACGACTCCCGCACAGCAGCGGTACGCACTCGCCCGTCGAAGAATCGCTCTGAAGGGAATCAAACATAGCACAGAGCCGTCGGGGTCAAGGACGGACTTTATGATGTCATTAGCGGGATCACACGTACGTAACGGGGGCATCTCACGCGATTATGATTAACGGTGGACGATATGACGATGTTAGATGGTGAAGGACTTAGAAAATATCAAAAAATTGAAAGATCATTAGATCGTTCCTGGGGTCTTTTTGAATTCCAGGCCTGAGTTTAGCTCATATTCGTGAGCTCAGCCGCTAGCCGCATTAGCTATCCATCATGTTTAGCATCACTTTAGAAGTTACAGTAGGCATCCAGGATTCAGTGACCCATCCTTAGGACATTTTCACTTCAGCGATTAAGTTGTATGTCTCTGTGTGTTCTGCGACTGGCTGGCAACCAGTTCAGGGTGTCCCCTTCCCACTGCCCGAAGACAGCTGTGATGGGCTCCAGCAGCCCCGCGACCCTACTGACGATAAGCGGTGCAGATAATGGATGGATGGATAGTATACGGTATGGCTCTCACTCCAAAAAAGTTAAAATAAATATATATATTCATTCCTGTCAACCTCCACGGCTCCATGCCCTTACAAACTGTTGTATTTTCCCTTACAAAATACAAAATAATCTTACACAATATTTTTTTCAAACGTGTTTATTTATGTAGTTTTACATGTTATATTGTTCATGTGTTTCGTTATATCATATTCATTGTTAATCAACATTTTGTTGTGAGACATGAGTTGCTCGACATGAATGAGGTTAATTATAAAAAAAAGTTCAAAAAATGAAGTCGCTTGGACGTTCACTGTAGGAGGAAAGAATACATGCAAATATAATTAAGTAGAATAATACATTTTCTTTTTCAAATTATGAATTCATTTTCTGCATTAAATTGTTGTTTGTAATACTGATTAAAGGGATAACCACAAGCCTGTCTTTTTTCATTTTCTCATTCTATACTTCCTTTTTTTTCTTAACTTCTTTATACAACATAATAATTCGTAACATAATGCATCAAAGCAAGTGAGCCGTTTGAGAGCTGGCTCTCTAATGAGTTGAGCCGAAAAAGCCGGTTCTCTAAAAAGAGGGGCACTTCCTTTCACTACACAACTACCACATGAAATTCGATGTTTTTTAAGACCACGTGTATTTCAAATTTACTCAATCAACCCCTGCCTGTTGTTTTAAGATCAAAATGACTTACAGCGTTTTAATTCAGGTTCGGCCATTGCGACTTGATGATTGTATCCAAAGAAAATTCAAAACTATGTTGTAATGTAGTTAACTCAAGTCAAGTCATTTTTATTTGTATAGCCCTTAATCACAAAGAGTCTTAAAGGGCTGCACAGAATATTGCACAGACTATTATTTCAGACTATTATTACACCATCCCCTGATCTGGAACCATCATGATGGCAAGGAAAAACTCAAAAACCTCAACATGAGGAAAATGAATAAACCTTAAGAAGGGACCGCACATGTGGTATCCCCCTTTCAGGATTAATGTAGGTCTACTACTCTGCTTTCACTTTGTTCACGTGTGATCGGAATGATGCATGATGGGAAATCCCCAGTCGGCAGATACATGCGCACAGTAGCATCAAACCGCTCACTTCGTTTGCAAAAAAAAAAACAAGACCGAGATGGAGGCGACCGCGGCGAACTCGTTTGACTTGATTGATTTGCCGTTTCGTGATAGTCGGTGTATACCGGATGGTACCCATAATTGACAACTTTGCGTTTTTCCGTACAGATCTTGTTGTACGTCGTACACGTCTTAAAATGCATAATAAACGTACTTTGTACGGCAAAAACGCACAGGTTGACAGGTATGTATATTGCTATTCTGGCTCTTTGAGTCCAAAAGATTCACGATCCCTGTCCTATAAATTGCAGATTTAGCATCTATCATCTGACTTCCATTGTGTTTCTTTAAAGATGTTATTCTGACTGCCAGAATCCACAGAGTATATTCCTTATGCTATTCACACCTTCGTATAAACCTTTCTTTGCACGCCCTTCTTTTAATTTCCCCCAGCTGACCTCTCTGCTGAGTGGTATTTTTTACTATGCTGAAGAAGCTTTCACATTTAGCTTGTGCTATGCAGTAGGATTAAAATCTTCATGGCCAGTAGAACAATTCGCCGGTTTCCGGAAACCCCAAAAAGCATGATTATCTCCTTTTAGTGATGCTTATATAAATGTCCACTTGAATTTGAATTTATAACTGTACTGCACGTAGCGTACGTATTGTGTTTTTTTTTCCCTAAAAAGTTTGGGTGCACGTAATATATGAGTAACAGGATTTAAACCCGTGTCGTGGCAGTGAGAGCAACGAACTCTAACCACAGGACAACCAGTGATAAATGACATACGAAAAGTCATTAAGTTTTATCTCAATATCTTACAATCTTTAGTCACCGTATGAGAAATAAACATGAATTCATTGTGCGTTTCACATATCAGAATGATAATTAACTTGTCAGTTAAAATGCTTAGAATCCAAAAGAAGAATAGAATAGAATTTATGGTCATTCCAAACGCAAACGCACAACTGAATTAGCATTTGTCTCTGGTACTGTGATAAAAAATAGTATGAAAATGAGATCAAATCAACAGGTTTTTCACATGTCATCTATACCAATAGTGATCCAGCGATTAGAATTCAGTGCTCTCTCTTGCCCCGATCAATCCTGACTGCAATCCAACCGAAAATATTGAACTGAGGAAAAGTGAACCAAACTTTTATAATGATTTAATTATGCACGAGTGTGTGTCTGCCCATTATAGACAAATAGTATTTTAACTCCTTGTGTGATCGTGTCGACGTTACATGTGTTTAAAACTGGAAGTGGCAAACTTTTACCAACAAACAAATCAAATAGGATCGTTGGAGAGGTTTATTTATGCCCAAAGACTTCATCTCGCTTTAATATAAAGCAGCTGTAGACTAAAATACTGGCCTCGAGTCAAGAATTTGTGTGGTTGTTTACATTTTTAAAAAAGGTATCTTTTTTCAAAATAGGTTGGTTTTTTTTCGGAGAGAAAATTGGTAATTCATAAAACAGTAGTTTTGGCGAGTTTCTCTAGTTGTTAGCCCCAAAAACAAAACGTATATTTTTATTTTTTATTTTTTTTTTTTCTGTTTTTTTTTGTGTGTGTGTTTTTACATTTCTAAATACTTGTTTATATTATTCATATTCTTAGCTGTCATTCATTATTCATTGTCTCATTGTTGGACGAATAAAGGATTATGTTTTCTTATCTTATATCTCAGAACCTGTTATACAGTATACAGCTGACAAGTAATTCGGGCCCATTTACCTCAGAATATTTACAGTACTTATCAGATTGGAAGGCACACCCCCCAAAAGTTGTATTTTTTTCATACCTTTTCTATATGTAAGGTGCACTGGACTATAAGGGGTATTTAGCGGCAGCACGACGGCTGGGTGGTTAGCGCGCAGCCCCACGGTGCAGAGGTTCAAGGGTTCAAGTCCAGCTATTTCAGCCTCCCCATGTGGAGTTTTCATGTTCTCCCCGTGCCTCCATGGGTTTCCTCCGGGCACTTCGGTTTCCTCCCACATTCCAAAAACATGCATGTCAGGGTTAATTGGCCAGTCCAAATTGTCCCTAGGTGTGAATGAGTGAGTGAGTTGTCTGTGCCCTGCGACTGGCTGGCAACTAGTTCAGGGTGTCCCCTGCCCACTCCCACGACCCTACTGAGGATAAGCGATGCAGATAATGGATGGGTGGATGGATGGACGTTGCACATTTAATACACTGTATATTTTAGTGCAATGATTGATCAGTTGAAAATTGGCGCTGACCAAAGTCGCAAAATCTTGAATAAAACGGGAATCGAACATAGACCACTAGTGATACAAATGACACGGAAAAAAAAACATTCGATTGTATCTTTTTATCGCATTGTTTTTACTTACGGTGCCAGAAACAAATGTTAGAGAATGGGAAAAACCAGAAGGTGGTCCTGAAAGATATAAATAAATGCAAAAAAAGAAAAACGAGCCGAAACAACTCTTTGGTATATCCTATGGTGAATCGGACTTGTTTCTCCACTCTCTAAACATTTGTTTCTGGCACTGTGTAAAAATGATGTGATAATGAGATAAAATCTAATGCCTTTTCATGTGTATCTAATGGTTAAGTGCCGGTGCTCTCACCGCCGTGACCTTGGTTGAATTCCTGCTGCATTCAATACTTTGCAAAATTTCGTCAGAGGTGGTTTTCGACTTATCAATCATTACAGAATTACCGTAAAACCTTGAGTAGTGACTAGAGGTATGATCTTGGGCCCGGGCTTAAAATGTTTTACTTAAATTTTTTTCCCTGTTCATAGAAGTTCTACAGGGCATGCACTTTACTCAATTCATATTTTAGATAAATAAAATGCTTACAAAACTCAGTTTAACTCAAAATCACTACACCTAAAGACATTTTTCTCCTCGTTGTTGGGGTTAAAGACGCGCAAATTCCTCCTTCCACCTCCCTCATGTCAGACGTCATTTCTTTTCTTGCCAATAGCTTACAAGCTTGACAAACTCTCTGCTTCTTGGCCAAATCTTTTGATTTTCCTTTCGGTGCCATTTTGTTCAGTTTCACTTTCGTTCACTGCACGTCGCCCAAGATGCGCACTTCGCGCCAAACCGATTTGGGGGACTGTACCCCAAGTGAACCACAAGCTGCATAGTTCAGCTGAAATGCACAGTTCGACATTGAAATACGCACAGCCGGAGTACAGCTTCGTGTTTAATTTGGCGGCAAATTAGGGCTCCAGGTTTATTTCGGGCTCGTTTATCAAATCAAGTTAATCCGTCGGGTTCGGGTGGTTTCTGGTTTATATACCTGCGACTCGGGTCGGGTTCGGGTGAATTTTTGAGGGTCGGTCTTACTTATTTTGCGGTATAAAAGGCAGAGTTGGTCATAAGGCGCACTTTCAATTTTCTGAGCAATTTGGGGATTTTAGGAGCACCATATAGTCTAGAAAATACAGTATATCTTCCAAACATGACACATTTATTCACACACAAAGACACATTTGTGTACCTTACCTGACTTAAGTGTAACGCTAAGCACAGCGTGGCGGCCACTGTGTCCACATCTGCCTCCGGACCACCGAGCACAACATGGATATGCTTGTCGCTCCACTCCTAGAATTAACACACACACACATTTAAAGGAGATCGCTTTCGGTAAACAATCACCGACGAGTGGGTTGATATTCAATACTGACATTTCTGCAATATGTGGCTGACATGATATAGTACAATAACGGTGTGTGTGAAAAATTCGATACTTTGCAAAATGATGACGTTGTTGCTGATTGTCTTTGTGTCAGAAGTTCTGTTTTTGATTCCAAAGAGAATGATCTTCCTTTTGTTCAAGCAAAAGCGTTTGAATCAACACACTATGATAAAAAGGGTAAAATACTTCGTTTATCCACTCTAAAACTGAAATTAAAAAACAATGTGTATATAATACACTTATTATGGATCTGTAATCTTTCCCAAGTCAGACTGGAGTGTGAGAGGTAAGGTGTGAGCTGTGGATGTCAGCAGTTGTGCCATTTTTTTCCCAGGGTTGCTAGTTGAACAATTCTTCAAGGGGTACATTTACAAGAAGGCAATAATGGTATTAGGAACAGATTCAATCACATAAAACCATGTAAACACGCACAAGAATCCAATTGAGGTCTCAGTCGACTAAAATCATAGTGTTCCGATCACATGATTGGGTTAGTTTTTGCATTTTCAGATTACTCGTTAACATACAAACTTTGGAGTACTGCAATTGCTTGTGCGCAAGCACAGTTACTCCATCCAGGATTTTTTTTTTTTGCCGCAAAGCACTGTCATGTTGAGGTTTTGAGATTTTCCTTGCCCGCATGTCGGTTTCAGATCAGGGGACAGTATAATAGAGGCCTTTTCAGTCCTTTGAGACATTTGTACTTATACAAATAAATGTGACTTGACTTCACAAATGATCCATCAAACTTACATACTAAAAAAAGCTTCATGTGTATAGTTTTATTTGTCCACAAAATTTCTGTTTTATTTTTTGCCCAAAAGGGAAAAATGTGTATACATTAAATCCATATAAAGTGGATGCCAAAATTGTATCCATCCATGTATTGTAAGTCTTTGCTTCAGGCAAGCCACGTACAAGCGGAGCTTGTAAAAAAATGGGACACAGCAATGGAGCACACTCTTTAACCCGCCTACTGTACAATTAAATAATGAAAATCAATTTACTGCATCCTGGTCCTCACTAGGGTCAGGGAGAAAATGGAAAGATATTTTTGGTTTTATCACTCTGGAACACATTGTGAATATGTATATAATGCTTCGGTTGTGGAATTGTAATCTGTCCAAGTCAGACGGATGTGTGAGTGGATGTCAGCTATTTGTTCTCCCAACGTTATTAGCTTAAATGTGATCAATAGGTACGTTTACATGCAGGCAATAATCCAACAGGGAAAGTACCATTGCTACTATTTCAATTACATTAAATCATGCAAACACGCACAAAATCTGATCAAATTCTGCAAACTCCGGCTTGCTCACTAATAACCTTCATGTGTATTGTTGTATTTGTCCGGGGGATTTTCTGCTCTTAAACAGAAAATGCCACAGTTGTATCCATCCATATATAGTGGATGTAAAAATTGTAGCCATCCATATATAGTGTAAGTCCATGGGTCTGGGAAGTCAAATAAGAGCACAGCTTTTAAACAGAAGGGACACAGTAATAGAGCACACTTTATAACACACACTATGATACAAAAACGGAAACATATTTTTTTAACCACTCTAAAATACAAACACTTTAAAACTCCATACAATGCGCTTGTTGTGTATCTCTAACATATCTGAGTCAGACTTATGTGCGAGTGGCTAGATGTGAGCTGCGGATGTCAGCAGCTCTGCTATTAGTTATTCCAATGTTACTAGCGTAAAATGTCCCGAATGATACAGAATGACCCTCTTCGACCGACGTGTCGTTTAACAAATTGTCGACTAAGTGCTGCTTTCACCATCGAAAACCCCGCCCACTTGCCCATCGGCATGGCAACCAAAGCGCCGGTGTTGATAGAAATCAATCAGTAGAGATCAAGCATGATGCAACGAAAAATGCTCGCTTCTGCTTCGATCAGACTTCAGCAAAGTGGCCCGGCTGAAAGGGAGGAAATGAGACGTCGGAAAAAGCACAGATGAAGTGGTGACATTGAAAGAAGCAAGGCGAGAAACCTGTAATAAGCTTTTAAACGAAAGTAAGTGAGAAAGTCTGTGGAGATTCCTAGTGACCAAAAGGAATGGATGCAGAAATGTGATATCTGTAAACGTGAAGAGGGGGACGAAGAGGATGGACGGCAAGAGGGAGGTTGAATCGATAGCGGTTAGCTGGAGAGAGGAAGTGATGCATTAGTGGGCAACATTCCACTTAGCGTCGTTTCTGTTCGCTGTTTGTGTGTTCCTGTGTCAGCATTCACTCGCAACCAACAGAAAATGTCAAGATATGAAATTTACAACAGGCATTCGATACGTTACATGTTTAATTCAGGCTACAACTAAACAAATTAATTTTCCCTGTTGAATTCATTCAAAGTATTTAAATCTATTCAGCCCAGAAAAAGACCAGCTTTGTTTTTTCTTTAATAAATTAAAGTCTTCTGTAAACCCTAGGCATAGGACATTGATTTGTTTTGAGGTGTGGGTTGTAAAGTGAAATTGCAGTATAGTGGGGGATTGAAGCGTATGGTAATTAGCTCTAAACTCTTGGAACCCAGATAGCTACATTAAAATTTTAACATAGTATATCGTATGTACTATTTACTGCACGTGTAATTATGCATGTATAGGATTAAATAACGTTATGAATAAATAAACATGAAAAGGAAAAATTACATTTTATTTTTAGGTGTTACGTGACTAGAGCTGGTACAGTGGAGTTAGTGGGTGGATGCAGAAAGGGGGGATTATAATTGAAAGTGATTTTAAATTTTGCTCTAATCACCTGGTAATTATTATTAATTGTCCCCATTGTCTGTTAGTTACGGCCATATTCTTGAGCGAGGAGAACGATGCCCGTGCTTCTTCACATTCTTTGATAAACGTTTTTTCCTTTAGCATCACTGCGAACCATGTGACCTTAAGCGGATGAATACAGTCCAAAAAAATGCAATATTGATGTGCTACAAAAGATATACATTATATAACAGTACATCCCAATGATAACGTTTTGTAAAAAAGTTTAATTTTCTGATAGTGATTGAAACTTTTTTTAAAGGAGATTTAAACATTTTCCACTGAGGTTGCAGATCGAATCTCAGGGGGAAGAGCATTCCACAGCACCGGTGCCCGGATGGAGAACGCTCTCGAACCAGCAGAAGACTTCTTTGCTCTCGGGATCATCAGAAGACCAGCACTCTCAGATCGTAGGCTTCGGACCGGGACATAGTAGAATTTTAAAATATTTTATGCCGCCATCATCTGGCTTGTGTCATTATTGCAGCCTCAGTCAGCTCATTCATGTTGCACATGCAAGTAGGTGCATTTGATAGAAGCGCTCAGATAAACCACTTTTTTCATCATAACAGGGTTTTGGGTTGGCGTTTGGACTGTACTTGAAATAAGCCTTTTCTTACTTCCACCATTTTCATACTACATCTATGAATCAAAACAAAAAAAGAACACGCGGGGACGAGCTCAGCTTCACTTTCCAGCACTCCCCTCAACCCCCATTCCGCCTACCTAATGTGTTCGCCCCAAACAGCTTTGCCAAAACTAAGACAAAAGCAGCGAAAATAAAGCATAAGAGCTCTTAAAAGATATTATTTAAAAGAGAAAATATCTCAGGAGGTGAAGACGTTATCAGGCAGCTGCCAGCAAAAAGGAACAATGCTGACGTCTACTCAGCACATTGTTTTATCTGCAGAGACAATTATGAGTATGGACGCTCTGGACGGTGGCCACGCACTGACAACCGTGCCACAAAACATCCACGTTTACGTTTTGTTTCGGGAAAATGTGTTCATTAGGTTCCTAGGTAACAAAATCATGTCTGGATATTTTAATACGGATTTTTTTTTTAAGACACAAAGGACGTTGGTAGGAGAGTTAGCTGGCTAGGTACCTAGCTAGTTGAGAATGTATGTAGATACAGTATTCCCCCCAATTGTATATTGTATGGTGTCTCGTTTGTCAGTCGAAAAGTAAAGATGTTAGAGCATTTGGTAATTCATAGACATTGTTAGCTTGGTTTTGACTTGTGTTTTTTACTCACTGGCCTCCATTTGCTCGTCAAGAGCCATTAGCTCTCAGCGTTAGCTAGCGGGTGCATTAAGGAGAAGATCTATTCAAGAGTACTACTTATATTACAAAATGTATATGTTTTCTATGCTAAAAAGTAGCAGTAGGTGTTATATGACATTACCTTTGAAGAGGAAATAGCTAGGGCTCACGTCAATTTTCTTTTTTTGATTCAAAATTTTGAACAGAAGGCAGCATGGCGGCGCAGTGGTTAGCGCTTGTGCGGCACAGTTCATGTCATGGGAACCTGTCGTGGGTTCAAATCCAGCTCCAGACTTCCTTTGCGGAGTTTGTATGTTCTCCCAGTGCTTGCGTGGGTTTCCTCCGGGCACTCCGGTTTCCTCCCACATTCCAAAAACATGCATTTCAGGTGAATTGGCCGGTCCAAATTGTTCCTAGGTGTGAATGAGCGAATTAGTTGTCTGTCCCTGTGTGCCCTGCGATTGGCTGGCAACCAGTTCAGGGTGTCCCCTGCCCACTGCCCGGAGATGGCTGGAATGGGCTCCAGGCCCCCCCCCGCGACCCTAATGAGGATAAGCGATACGGCTAATGAGATGAGAGATGAGATTTTGAACAGACTTTTTTAGCTAGCGAGCTAGATAACTATTCATGTAGGGAGGTAGTTAGGATAGTAATCATAAAGTAAGTTAAATGTTCGTTTATTGGTTGAAAAGTAAGAAATGTAGCCGAATTTGCTAGGTTAAAACATTGTTATCTTAGTTTTCAACAAGATAAAGTCTAGACTGCTGTAAGATCTTTGCGCTAGCTAGCGCATGCTAATGTATTAACATGAACATTTGTTCAAAATCACAACTAGTTACCTATTTTCTACATTAAAAACTAGCAATGTTATGATGACATATTACTTTTTAAGAAAAAATATTTAAGGCTCATGTCCATTTTCTTCATTAAAGATAAAATATGTTTTGATTGATTGCAATCTGGATAATGGGTTTTGAGCTTGACCTGGTACATGATTAAACATGATTTAATCACAAAATATAGGTCTAAAATTGCGTTGTTGTGTTTGAAAAAACATTGTGATCACTAGAAATAATGCTGAATCAAGGTTTTAGAGTTTCAGGAGTACACCACCTTCCGGCAGAGGGCACCAACCAGGGGGAGTGGCAAAAAAGTACCTGTGTTGCATCTCCTCCATTTGACTCTAATCATCCCAAGCCTTTATAAGGACTATATAATTTTCATTATTAAATTCACAGAAGGTTTGTGTGTTGTTCCTTGTTTGAACATTTAGTTGTTTTGTTACTTTATACCGGGGTTTTGTTATCTTATTTTAGCACGCAGATAGGAAGTAATTGTTGAATTTTGCTTCATTCATTAATTACCTGTCAACTTTTACATTTTTTCAGAATATTTTAAATTGTGCACGCCTTATAAGAACATCTTTTTTATAGATGGGAGTTTTTGTTAGACCAATCTCGTCTTGCCCATTTCTGTTGTAATCTGGATCGTCTCAGTCACAGATCGAAGACGACAACGTCATCGCAGATTGTTAATATTGTCGCAGTAGACTAGCAAATGTTATCCTATAATAAGCAACAATAAATTTACTGCAAGTGGGGAAAGAACCAAAAAGGATGCTGAAAGTTTTTTTGCTTTGACTTGTTTACAAAAATCTCTGTTTGTATTCTACATAGTCTGTCTTGTTGTGAGTATATAGGTGCCACGTTGTGTTTGTAATGGTTATTATTGCTTAAAATGGGGAATTGCAATCATTAATAGGGAGAACAAGTAGGTGAGGTTGACAAATATGCCTTCCCCTAAAGCAGGGGGATATATGTATATATATATATATATATATATATATATATATATATATATATATATACATATATATATATCTTTTTTTTTTAATTATGTATTCATGTATTCTAAGACATAATTCAACAAAACACACTTTCCAGGCAAGAGCTAATTCTTCAGCACATTTTATTTCACTGATTGATGATTGATGATTTGATTAAATCTATGAAATAATTATAATATTGCAAGAGCCTGTGTCCCATATCAATATAAATATACCACTTATAATTTGTCTCCCTCCCAAAGTTACTTAAAAGTGTTGAGGCTCATTTTGACTGCAATTTGTGTCCTAAATAATGGTTTCAAAACAAGGTGCAAGCAAAGTTATTTTGTTAAGATGTCACAAAATACTGCAAACAAGGATACCAACCTATTTACCTTCAGTGCAAATAGCGCTGGACAAGGGGACAACTGAGAGTGTGCGTATGTATAGCTCCTACCGCTCACCCAGTCAATTTGCTCTAGGGGCTTTGCTAGAGCTTCCGGGTAAGTTTGTTTGGGGTTGAAGTTTTTTCTGTGGCTTTTCATCATACAGTGGCCTAACAATGAGCATTGATTGTTTAGTGAGTTTTCCATCTAATGGATTATTTCACGATTTACAGCCACGACGGGGTTTGTTATTGTGACAACTGGACTGTAAACTGTCATCAAAATTGGCTCTATGTATATACTGGAACGAACCCATTGTATTTAAGTATTGTCTCGGCTTTGTATGAGCGATAAATGGGTCTTTATGTAACTGTATATCAATTATTTGCACATTTTCTATACGACCATATACTCATGAAGATAGCCATATATGGCTCGCAAGCCATAGGATCCCATAGGATCATAATAAGTGCAATGCTTGCATGTAAGGTAAGGTTTGGCGGATCGATCCGAATGTTGGTACTGTATTATTGATACTGAGCAAGTACTTGGATTGGATCAACACTGTTTACTTGGGATCAATACTGTCCTTCAATTTTAGCCATCACTACAATATTGTTGTTTGTGGATTGTACGATTATAAATACATTACAACTTTTAAATTTGATCCAATTAGGGTTAGACTTTATTTGCACAAACAGTAGGCAGTGTGTGAGGAGGGGGTGTGGACTATACAGGAACAGCAAACCAACTCAGTCAATGGGGGAAAGTACAGAAGTACAGAATTTACTGTAAAAGAGTGATGAATTTTGTTTTTTATTTGGAAAGTTATTTTTGCAATACACCATGCCTGGAGAAATGAACAAAACATCTTGGAGAGGATCCAGAAATGAAGAAGGAAATCTACAAGTTGTTTGAAGCCCAGAGACAAAATGGATATGAAGTGTCTCCGCATAGTGTTAGTTTACAAGCTCTCTTGAGATTGCCCATGCCAAAAAAATATGAAGGCTTTGCCGCTTCTACTGTTTGTTGTACACGTTTTCTTGGATTTTTTTTTTATGTGTCTATTTTTAAGGAGGTCGGCTTCAATGTGAGTATGTACGGTTTTTTGAAACTAGATAGTTACTTTCAGAGTAATGCGCTACTTTCGAATGTCAGTAATCTGGGGGTAATGTAATTACTTTTAAAATAAGGTAACTAGTAACTGTAACGATTTACCTTTTCAGTAACGCGTCCAACAATGTTAGAAAGGGGATCAATTGGCTGAAGTTGACAGGTATGTTAGTGCAACGCAACCCTCAAATGGTTGCAAAAAACGGTTTACTGAGTATTACGAATTCAGTTCTTGCATGCAAGGATGGAAGGCGGTGGGTTTGTGGGGGCGGGGGTACTTGTTGATGTAAAGCTCAAAGGGGGTACACAAGTCCCCCGGGTTTTTATCACACCATGCAAAAGGTGCCACGCTTGGCTACAGGTGCAGCAACAGGGATGAAGCCTGCAGCGTGCACGCGCACACGCTAGGGGGGTGCATAGCTCTTAACTCACCCCGAGTGTGCAGTCCACTCGCCGCAGATAGTCGTCCATGTCGGCCTACGTCGGCGCGGAACCGCCGCGGAGTTCCGCATAAATACGCAGCACACTTCACCTGAGGCCGTTAATCTGGTGAAACGGACTAGCACGCGCCTGTTTCCACGCGCGTGACAGCATGTGTGCGCGTGTGCGCGTGGACGCCGACCACCCCCCGCTACACGCGCACTGCAGCAGTCCCTCTGCAGCTGTGTGTGTTGGCCCCGCCCCTTCTCCGAAAACTGCCTGCAGGGGTGGGGATGACGGCGAGGACTATTTGAAGCAGCGGAGGAATACGCGCTTTGCCTCGTCGTGTATTAAGGCGCCGCTCGATGTCTGTTTATTTGGACAGTGCAATGGTCAGATGTTCACATATGAATTACGTCATGTTTTCATATTCTAAGTATTATTTTAGTATCATTGTCGTATTTTAAAGTATTATTGGTTAAGTTTCAATATTGACCCTTTACATGTGACGTCACGTTGCATTCACGGGAATTATGAGCACCATGACGGATGGCAGTTGAATTAGCAGTTGAGTTGAAACAAATATACATAACCACAAGAGATTAATATAACCAGGACTTTTTATGATGGGCATTTCCTGCTGTGCAGTGAGCTGTGTGAACCAGCAATGTTCTAAGCAGGTGGTTTTCAAATAGCTGGGCGAGCCTCTGTCAAGGGGGGCATAGGTACGTTTGACTTTGAGGGACTTTTCATTTCACTTTACTAGAATAAAGTGCAGTTGCACCTCCACTACACTAGGGTGCAGTGGAGTTCTCATTGGCAGAGTGTTTTGCTGACATTTAGCCTCCACACAGTGTATTAAGCACAGAGTATAAGCATTGAGTATGGAGTGTAGACACGAAGTCTAGCAGACCCTAAATTGACCCCATGAAAAAAGAATTAACATGAATGAGAGAAAGGGTGAAGAAAATGGCTTCTCTCGAACGCTAAGACGTGGATGTTTGATGTAGTGTACCGTAGCACTTAATTGCGACTTTTGGAGATGGAGACGAGGAAAAACGGTATTTCTTGCTATGATAAAACTGTTGGCAGCGGACAGCATGAAGCCAAATACAATAAGACATAAATAAAATATTGCAACCCATTCACGCTGATAAAAATGTGCTGAAAGGCTTAGATTTGGCATGGACCGAGGTGTCGTGTTACAACAAATAACGATCATAAATTTTATTGGCCCCACCAATATTTTATGATTAGTTAAAAAAGATGGTGCGGGGGGCGAGAGGATTTCTTCTTCCAAGGGGGGGCATGACAGAAAATAATTTAGAAGCACTGTTACAAGCCCGATTTAGTATTTTATTGTATCCCTCTGGATGAAGACAGAAAACGATGATGGATATTTGAAATTAACTTGTCATGTCCTGCATGGTCGCCATGACACCCAGCTTGTCCCGCCCCTTGACACCGGCTGACACAGATTGACTTAATTGCGTGTGGGATTCTTAAGGGCTCGTTTTGGGACTGCCCGTGGCCATACCATTGTTTTGTTTGACTCAAGGAAAAACCTGTTCATGCCCGTTTGTTCTGTGTGATTGCCTGTAAGCCTGTTTTTGTTTTGTCTTTGGTCCCTGCGTGTTGGACAACTTTTATTTTCTAAATTAAAGTGACGGATCGTACACGCAAAATGAGTTCACACTTTCTGCCTCCTGGTCCGTTCCTTGACATAACTGGAGGGACTGGCAGCCTTCAAAGTACCCCAGGTTTTGCAGTAAGCATTTTTACAAGGTATGTTTTATGTATTTCTGAGCAGATTTATGTTAAGTAGGTATGAGTCACATCAAAGACACTCAATGTAGCTACCAATAAATTAGCTAGTGCTCCTGTACCTGGGTGTGGCTGACGTCTGCTGTGGATAAACGCATTGGCCAATTCAAAATGACCATAAATGATAAACAATTTGAGCAGCTTATGGTTACAGTCGGTTTGAGATTTGATGGCATACACAGCTAACATTTGTGTCTACCCTTTCACGAGTTGCCGGTGTTGTACCGAAAAATGATCCCTCAGCGTGAAAAGTCCCCCTGTTACGTTACTATAAATAACATTTGGGGAATGTAGAATAGAACCGTAAAGCTCATAGCATTTGCACCTTGTGTAGAAATCAGTTTTGAGCATGTTGAAAATATTAACTTTGGCGAAATGCCGCCTTATCTTCTCAACGTTTGCCTCCCGTATTATCTGTTAAGAATTTGACACTTCATTTCAGCGTAACAATTTTAATGGTAGAGCTCATAACAGTTTTCAATACATCCATCGATTGGTAAGAAAATACGGTGTCATTTCGCCAAGGTAAATATTTTCAACTTTCTCAAAAGTTATTTAAAAAAGGTATACAATGTGCACATGCTTTGCGCTCTACTGTTTACATTACATTTACTATTACATTCCCCTCAAAAAGCATTTAGTAATGCTTGCACAAGGAGGGGACATTTTCTCGATGGATTTGCGTTTTCTGACACCTCACCGTCAGCGCAGCAATGTGTATCAGCTATAAAGAACTGGTAAGCTTCCAGACTTTTATAAGGTTTTAGATCAGCGCCGGTGTATGGGGATACTCCATGTACACTATAGTGGTACAGATTATGTAGACTGAGGTCAGGCAGACTGGACGATTTAGTTACATCTGTGAATATGTCGGAAGGAAGAATGTATGGGTCGGTTGTTAGTCCTGCTAATGCTATACCCGGTTTTTCTAAATACCGCAATTTGTGCTCTCCAACAAGGTGACCCACCTCATCCGACAGCTGCACAATATTTGTTTGACTTGACATTGGCAAAGGTGTTGAAAAGTTTTGCTTTTGTTGTCGTCTTCCATTTACTGGGCTTACAGCAGTGTCTGAAATAACGTCTGCCCGGACGCCCGGGGCGTGCATCTTTTACGTCGGGCGTACAATTTACAAAACATCTCTGCCCGAGTGGCCGAAAACTTTTTTGAGAAAAAAAAACAACATTTGTTTTTTTTTTTTTTTTTTTGTTTTTTTGTTTTTGTTTTTTTTAATCAAACGTTTGCTTTATTCCAATTTCAAAATCTTCGTTCGGTTTGGAAATTTCAGAATTTTGGTTTGTTTGGTAATTTGCATACTCGGCAGCCAATCAGAAACCAGCATCGAATAACTTTGTGCTTCCGAACTTTCCCGAGCGTTATAAGGTCGTGCATTTGCATATCGTTTTCCAAAGTAGAAGCACAGAGAACACAAGAAAAACGGATAAGTGGTTAGGAATCAAGCCAAAACCTCAGCCCCAGAAGAAATATTCAAAAGAAGCTAACAAAATTGATGACGCTACAAAATGTAAACGTACATTAAAAGCATCGTGGAAAGAGGAGTTCTCTTGGCTTGTAGCAGACGATGCAACACAAACATTGAATGAAAATGAGTAAATACAGGTACATACTGATGGCAGATGAAAAAAAGCGATGTCATATAGATGCAATGAACGTTATAAGTAGATTTATAATAAACTTAATTTTAAAGTGTTGTTCTGTTATATATTCTGATTATCAATCCTTAATACTTTGCAACAATGTTTTTTTTGGCGATTAGTCGTCTTATTGTTTCAAGTTGTGAAAAATGGGGCTGGCAACTTTATGGCTGGGCAGGCAACTTTTCAGAGTTGTCTGCCCTGGTGTCCGGTAATTTTTTGTCATGAGGTTCAGACAAAGCTTACTGTTTGGCCTTTTCACAAGGTTAGGTCAAGGTATCTGCAAAGGGTCAAGAGACCCCTTTTTGTGTTTGTAAACAAGTATAACTTAGCAAAAATGCACACACATTGTTGAAGCAGAACGGTGGAATTCATGCCAGTTTATAACAACCCATGGACATAAAAAGAGCGTAGATAGTAACATGTCAAACAAGCACAAAGTATGTGCAAGCAACAAGATAGTGACTTTATTTTAGTGATCAAACAATAATAGTTTCTTTTCACATAGATTGTACAAACTCCTAAAAAATTATAGAATAAATAAAAAAACAAATAATGTATCTGCATCATGTGTTCGTATTTTGTCACTCAACACTTGTTGAATAATTCCAAATTGTTTGTCAGCTTCCTTTCACTGTCTCTCCTCTGGTTACCCTGATTCCAGATGTGTACATTCATATTTAAGCATTTAAGCAATCACATTTCAGCCATTACTTGTTGTCAGGTTCAGAAATCTATCCAGAGGTCCTCACAACTAGATTTGCAGGCCCTGGGACATAACAATACTGATCAGGACACTGTTGGTTGAAGGCCAATAAAAGTCAGTAAAAGTAAATGTTGACTGAGTATTAGACAATGCGGTTGAGTGGTTAGGGACAGTTCTGCGGTCATGGGATCAAATCCTCGTGTGTGGAGTTTGCATGTTCTCCCCATGCTTCCGTGGGTTTCTTCAGGGCACTCCCGTTTCCTCCCACATTCCAAAAACATGCATGTCAGGTTAATTGCTGGTTCAAATTGTTCCTAGGTATGAATGAGCGAGTGATTTGTCTGTCCCTGCGACTGGCTGGCAACCAGTTTAGGGTGTCCCCTGCCTACTGCCTGAGGATGGCTGGGATGGGCTCCAGCGCCCCCGTGACCCTGCTGAGGATAAGTGGTGCAGATAATGGATGGATAATAGACAATGAGCTTGTAAATGACCTTTTTATTTCACCTTTACCCAACAAATGAATAGCAATGAGCCCCATGTTTTTCTTTTATTCGAACTTTCATATCCTTTTTTTTTATACTCAGAACACAGCGTTTGTAAACTAAAATTGTGCAAAAATACAATATGGCGAGCTGACTTATTTCACTAAAAAATAAAGGACTTCTCCACAATATATTTCGACAAAACTCTCATCCATTCCACTGAGTTCACTTGAATTTATTGAATGCATGCGTGTGATGCTTGTGTCCGTTTATGTTTGTATTATTTTTCCCACTCCCACGCCATTTTCCTCTTGTTTAGGCCGGCTGGTGCATGTCAATTATTTGCTTAAGGGGGGTAATGTGGAGCATCTCCAGGAGCCTTTGGGATGCAAAACAGCGAGGATGGCGCTACTCATACACAAGTCACTCTTGGTAATGCTTTGTGCAGGAGGAAAGGAGGCGAGCTTCAAAGCCGCTGTTTACACAAAAGGAGGAAAAACTTGATCCCCATCTGTTTGAAGTACGGGCCATTTTTTTATTTATTATTTTGTTTTCCTGTATTATTTGTACAGGAAAAGTCTCTAAATATATATATATATATATATATATATATATATATATATATATATATATATATATATATATATATATATATATATATATAAATTTATTTTTGACTAAAAATAAGCCAATATGGCCTTTTTAATCTATGTATTTTTTTTCATTTATTTAAAGTATTATGGGGGATTTTTTTACACATATTTATATTCTTAACTGGGGGGAAAATAATTGATTTTTAGGCATAAAAATGAATAATAATGCATCAAAAAATCCTTTTCACCCAATTTTTCTTTGGCTATAGAAATAGAAGTGAAGAGGGATAACTATATCACACATATTGTGGTGGGGGGGCAGAATGTTTCTTCAAGCAATATGAAATTTGCTGTTAAAATTCAATTAATCTGCCTACTTTAGGGTTTTTTTTTTTGCAACGGGTCATTTTGACCGGAGGGCACAGGGTGTATACAGAAAATGAGGACATAAGAGGGTTAAATTAATGTGACCAGACATTTTCAATATATTTATAAAGTAAGGTTTATTGGTATTATCTATGTTGCTGTTAATTTATTATTATTCATATTATTTCCCTCCTTTTTTTATCTATGTCAAGTATTTGCGGGTGTTCTAAGCATTCTGAAATTAATGTGTATGAATGTAAGCTAAGATTAATTGCCATGATTTTGTCACTGTTGTTTTATTATTTTTTCTGATTTATTTTATTGTTCATTTTTTTCATTGTAGGTATTTTGAGGGCTTTTTTAACATATTTATAGTATTGTGACGATAAATGAAAAAATATCTATTTTTTACTACAGATTTTAATATATTTACAATTAAAGATTCATTGACATTATTTTGTTGCAGTTATATTATTATTTCTGTTTTTTACTGATTTTTGACCCTTTCAAATCATTAGAGAGGCTTTTTTAAAATACAGATTTAGATTAATGTGAACATAAACGAAGCAAATCTACTTTTGACTATACATTTTTCAATATAATTATAAGCCGAGATTTATTGTTGTTATTCCACTCATTTGAATTTTTTGCTGTTCTTTTATTATTACTGATATTTAGTCCTTAATTCTTATATATGTAAAGTATTATGGGGACTTTTTATACATGTTGAAATTATTGTATATCAATGTCAGCTAAGATTTATTATCAGTAGTTTGTTACTGTTATTTTTTATTGTTAACGTTTTTTGATTAGTCTATTGTTGTTGTTTTCTTCATGGTTTATTTATTTTAAGTATAGTAAAGATTTTTTTTCTACATGTTGAAGTTCATGTGACATAAATGAAGCAAATCTACAACTGACAAGCCATTTTCAGTATATTTATTATTCAAGGTTGTTTTTCTTTTTTTGTTGTTGTTGCTTTTTATTATTATTTGTCTTTTTCCCAATTTTTCACTTATTTAAAGTATTTTTAGGGATTTTTCAAATACTTATTTTGATAATGTGACCATAAGTTTCTCACTTGGACGATTTTTAAGTTAAGGTTTATTGGTGTATTTTTTAGTGA
Organism: Urocampus carinirostris; assembly: GCF_059441175.1. NCBI lineage: Eukaryota > Metazoa > Chordata > Actinopteri > Syngnathiformes > Syngnathidae > Urocampus > Urocampus carinirostris. The sequence continues at coordinate 26,523,118 of NC_142353.1, read as the reverse complement.
TGATCCTTTTCTATTCTTATCATCATTTCTGTAAAGTATTTTGGGGTTGTTATTTTTTTACATGTCTCGGAATGAATGTGACCATAAATGAACTAAATCTACTACTGACTAGATATGTTTTAATACATTTAGAAGTTAAGGTTTATTGGTCCTGATTTATTGTCGTTATTTTATTAATATTGATCTATTTTTTCTTTTTATTTTTTTATTTTATTTGAAGTATTTAGGGGGCTTCTTTTAAATACATGTTAAAATTGATTTGACCATTAATTAACAAGTAAACATATTTTATATGCTGTATTATTGATCTTTATTCCTCCTTTACTATTTATGTAAAGTAGTTGAGGGGCTTCTTTTCATATATGTTTAAATTAATGTGACCATAAATAAAGGAAACTTCTTTTGAGTAAATATGTTAATATATTGGATGTATATGTTAAGATGTATGGGCATTATTTCTTTGCTGTTATTTCTATTGTTGTAATTTATTTTTTTATTTTTTTATTTATGTATTTAATTTTTCATTTCTTTAAAGTGTGTGTTGGGGGCTTTTTATGCATATTAAAATTCATGTCACTATAAAGGAAGAAAACTTATTTTGACTAGACCTATATTAGGGTTTGATGGCAGTATTTTGTTGCTGTTATTTTATTATTATTGATGTATATTCCAGATTTTTCATTGTTTCAAGTGTTTTGAGGGACTTTTTATACTTGTTTAAAAAATGTGACCCAAACATTAAGGTTTGTCTTGCTTGTTCAGATTTACTACAAAATTAAAGGAGATTAGATGTTAAATTTGTTTGGAAATCCAAAGATAAATAATGCAATAAACCAGCTAGCATTAAAGGCGATGAAGCAAATGATACATTTACTTAATGGCAAAAGTTATCAGCAATATTTCTTTGGGTACCGCATGTCTGATTGCATTTATAGACAGCAAACGAAGTATGCAAACAAAAATTACTCGTTAAAAAATTCTCGGTTTTGTTCCAAAATTGACTTATGATAAAAGGAGGGCCGGATGAAGAAAGTTCCCTTTTCCCTCCGGCGCATCTCCCTGGTTTGATGAGGAGGAGGCCGGGGCGTACATCCCGCTCAGGCCATGCGTCATAAGACCCGGCGTGGGCTTTATCGGCATTGGGACAGTGGGGAGAGCGGGTGGTCCGGCACCGTGGTGGTGATAGATTTTTCCCGGGACTGCAAAAGGAGCGTAATCCGGTGCCAGCGGTTCGGACAACATTCCGACGTGGGGCCACATCAGCTGAGAGGGAGGGAGGTAACCCAGATGGTGCATGACCGATGAGAATGGAACCACACCTTTATAGTCCCGGTTGATGATATTCTCGATTGCAAACGGGTGTTTGAAACCACCCGATTGGGTGTTGTAGCTTTGGAAGTGTGCAGGCGTGTGCGTAATGGCTTGGCGTCCGGGTGGGTCGTGCTGCTTTGCGCCCAAATGATGCTGAAAATAGTGCAACACGGGCGAGCTTTTGCACAACTCTGCGCGCAAAATTTTGAAACGTTTGCGTCTGCGCAAGAAGCTGCCGTTCTCGAACATGTCTCCACAGTCCGGATGCAGGGCCCAAAAGCTGCCTTTGCCGGGCTGGTCGGGCCGCCGTGGGATTTTGATGAAGCAGTCGTTGAAGGAGAGGTTGTGGCGCAAGGAGTTTTGCCAACGTTGCGTGTTGTCTCTATAGTAGGGGAAACGCTCCATGATGAACTTGTAGATGTCGCTTAAGGGCAGCATTTTCTCTTGGGAGTTTTGGATGGCCATTGCCGTGAGGGAGATGTAGGAATATGGAGGTTTCTGGTCACTGTAGGAGTTTTTCCCAGGTCGTGGCATGGTTTTACAATTTCTATATTTAAAAAAGAAATTGAATCCAGCTTATTTTCTAACATACAGTTTGCTCCCAAATTTCTGAGCCATAAATGCGCTGAAACCATTCAGCAAACTTCCCAAGAGGGAAAAAAATCCTCGTGCGTAAAAGTGCGAGTCCGCGCGTAAAAGTTGACACAGACGTCTCCTTTGTCCGCTTGCCAACCTCGTCTCCAACTTTTGTCTCTCTCGCCTCCTCATTTAAGATGCTCCTGATTCCGTTTTTAATGTGAGAGAGATAGAGACCCCCGCTGGTCTGTGACGCTTCCATTATCAAACTGGCACGCAAGGGTAGTTGTGTGGGAGGGGGAGAGATAGGCGAAAGAGACTTATGAATAACTTGAATGGCTGTGCACCATTAAAGCTTCACCCGCGTGGAAACGCAAACGCATTTGGGTAACATTTCCCCTTTGGGAGGGTCAATGGCACACGTCATTGGAAAACCCAAAGTAAATACTGCATGGGTCCAGATGGAAACTAAAATCTGAACATCCAAATTATGTATTTGTCTGCATATTGCTGGGAAAAATACCGCCAAGATGCAAATAATATCATCAGAAAACGCAGAAAACTGGAGACTCTTCGGTCATCCTTTAGCTCTTTTTTGATGAAAAAATGCTGAGTCAACACAACTAAAAGTGACTATCTAGCTTAGTTTTTTTCACATTCAAGATTTTATTACTGCCCTGCGACTGGATGGCAACCAGTCCCCTGCCCACTGCCCACTGCCCGGAGACAGCTGAGATGGGCTCCAGCACCCCCACGACCTTACTGAGGATAAGCGGTGCAGATAATAGATTGATGAATGGATTTTATTACATCTGAGGTAACAAACCTAAATGTATGTGAAAGATGCAATGCATCCTTAGTTTTTTAGACACAGTAATAATACTTCGTTTTTTGTGGGGGTCCTGTTCTAAGCTGGACCCGTTACAGACAAAACCTGTAAAGTAGATTTTTTTTTTAGATCAAATACTTTATTGTTTATTAAAATTAAAGAACAATCATAATTTATGGGCTCAAGCATTTGTTCAACAAAAAAGTACTGTATTTTACTTTCTTTTTTGACAAATAACTTATGTGACAAATTATCGTTTTTAAAAATAATAATATAAAACTCTTGCTGCTGTGATTATAGTATACTATCCTTATTAAAGATTTTATTGTATTATGTTTTATTTCATTCAAGTGAACATTAGGGGAAAAACAAAAATGTGGCGTAAAAATGCTTTTAATTCATTTACCATGTGAAAAACTCCAAATTTGTCCGAGATAGAAAGCATCTTCCTTTGCCTTTTGCTGCTTTTGTCGGTCGAGAGCAGTTGTTGACATGATGACTTTTAGAGAAACTGGGAATTGAAAAGGATTTGTGCGTAACCAATGAATGTTTGTCAAGTTGCATGAGTACAACTTGGACCAAAACGATATTGACACACAGGCAGACGCAGGCAGAAAAGGGGCGGTGTGACTGTTTAGCCAATTAGAATACAAAATCTAACACGGCAAAGCAGCAAAACCGAAAAAACTAAACTGAGATACAGATAGTGATACAGATACAGATTGTGGTTTACTCTTCGGAGTTTTGAAACTTTGTGGATTTTCATCGTGCATTTTGTTATTTAGCAGACAACAAACAGCAGATTCTATCACGAAGCGGAGAACCGCGCGTGTGCGCGACTGTGATAAGCCAGTGCATGCTGTCAGTCAAAACCAGAATGAGCGGGATGGTGTACAAGTCAATGTGTCCACCCACCCAGACAAACTGTGAAGCCAGGCTACAGCTAGCAGCTCGTTACATTGAAAATAAATTCATCAATTAAATTAGACTTAAGGTTAGGTCAGAAGAGTGTAAAGGACTGCTGATCACCAATTATTTAAATTATTCTTCCAATTACAAGTATATATAGGACACAATTGTAACTATAGTTTACAGTCAAGGAAGGTATCACACCAACAGACTGTTGTGGCTGTAAATTGCTATATAATCCTTTATATGGAATATCATTAAACAAATTATGGTCATTGTCGAACCACTTTATGATGAAAAGCCATAGAACAACTTTTAACCTAAAACAAACGTTTCACCCAGAAGCTCTAGATAAGCCCCTAAGGCATTTTCATTAAGCAGTAGGAATGGGTGGCTATCCACGCGCACACTCTCAGCTGTCCCACTTGCCCAGCGCTGTCTGCACTGAAGATGAATGAATTGGCATTCTTGTTTACAGTATTTCGTGACATCTTTACGAAAGAGCTTTGCCTGCACCTTGTTTTGAAAACTTTATTTGGGACAAAAATGTTAGTCAAAATGAGCCTCAACACTCTTAAGTAACTCCGGGAGGAAGAGAAAATTTAGGTGAACACTCTTAAGTAACTCCGGGAGGAAGAGAAAATTTAGGTGGTATATGTCACACTTGTCATGAATGCTGATTAGGGGCACCTGCGAATACCCCGTTGGCGCCAACAGCCCTGGTTGCTGATTGGTTCCCTAACTCTTTTTAAACCCCCGTCTTCCAAGAGGAAGCTGTCAGACCGTCCTGCGAACCTACGCTTTTGCTAGGCAAGCTCTGTACCTTCCGACAATCTCCTGCCCTGTTTTCTCCTGCCTGTTACCTGTTGCCGACCTGTTTCTGGACCCATTTCTGCCCTGCTCTTCCGTCCCGGCCATCGACCTGTTTCGCCCTGACTCGTTACCGCCCTTGCTCCCCCGTCCCGGCTATCGACCAGCTTTCCTGCCACCCACGACTATCCTCGCTCGACACGGAAATGCCACTTCCGCGTTCCTGCCATCAGCTACCTGTGTCCAACGATCATCGGATCGTGGAAGCAAGCACTGCTCTATTTCTCAATAAAACTGAGTAAAACGAACGCTATTGGGTCCTGTCTCCGTTTCGGGCTTGTGAAAACACCCCAACAATGCGCAGCCCTTGACTTCATCACTGGTCTTCCGAGCTCGCAAGGTAACACAGTCATCCTGATTGTGGTCGACCATTTTTTTCTAAAGCCACTCACTCTCTTTCCCTTCCCAAGCTTCCATCTACTCGAACACAGCAGCCGTCCTCATGCTCCATGTAGTCCGACTCCAAGGTATCTCAATGTAAATTGTGTCTGATCCTGGCCCTCAGTTTGTATCCAGGGTATGGAGGGCTTTCTGCCAAGGGATTGGGGCCAAGCTTAGTCTTTCATCAGGCTACCAACCCCAGATCAACGGACAGATGGATCGGACCAACCAGGCTGTCGAGGCTCCCCTCCGTTGTGCCGCCTCCCAACTATCCACCACCTTCCATGGGTGGAGTACTCCCTGAAGGGAGAGTACTTCCGTGATGGAGAGCTCGGCCACAGAAATGTTCATTTTCCAGTGTTCCCTGAGCTACCAACCACTTCTGCTTCCTCAGAAGGAGCTGGAACTAGCTGTTCCATCCATCCAAGTCCACCATTGCCAGCGTGTGTAGAGAATCACACGGGCCACCGAACGCGCCCATTGCAGCGCCAACAGCCGGAGCAGACCAGCTTCTGTCAACCCACTGGGACAGAAGGTTTGGTTGTTGGCCCGTGATCTGCTCCACCAGAAAGATGGACCCCCACTTCATGGGACCCTTCACAGTGGACCTTATTATCAAGCTTTCCGCTGTATGCCTTGTCCTTCCCACGTACCTCAAGGTACACCCGGTCTTCCCAACTTAAACCTGTGGCCCTCAGCTCTCTAACTCCGGCTAAACCTCAGCCTCCCTCTCCGCGGACACTTCCCAATGGTGACCAGGTCCGGCCCATCCCGGGGAGATCGGTCGGTCGTCTTGTGCTTCTCCTGAGGGGGGTGGTTCTGTTACACCCCAACGACAGCTGCTGGGGGCATTCCCAATCGGACCAGTTGCAGCCTATCCTCGTCAAGGCAGCAGAGAATAAAAATAGCCCAGACCAGCCATTCAGCAGGTAATTTGACCAGAATGGTTAGTTGATGCTAGTCCAGATTAATTAAAGTTTACCTAAGATAATGTTATACTTAGACTAGTTCCTTGATTGCTTCCAGCGCCTGTTTGCTTGACTGACACACATCATCGTCCGTCCACCTAGCTGAATTTCAACGCCACAGCTCTCCTGAGGTACGGATAGGAGCTCAACCCGTCGCTACCTTCCTTTCCAACTCTCTTTTGCAAAATCCCCCAAATAAATATCATTTTTGTACCAAGCAAGTCTCCAGGCTCTTTTGTTTTGGGTCTCAGTATTAGTGACTTTTCCAAAATACCCAACAGTATATCTACTGTATATTGATATGGGACAGAGGATCTTGCATTGTTTCTACAGTATTTCATAGATTTAATCAAATCATTAAACGTCAAGCAGTGAAATAAAATGTGCCAAATAAAAATACGTTGTCTGGAGAGCATTTTTGAAAGTTTTGTTGACTTTCGTCTTAAAATATATGGTGTGGCTCTTTTTCAGAAATAAAATCTCAATGTATTATACTATATGAGAGCAAGAGATATATAAAAAAGGAGAGAGAAGGAGGGAGAAAAAAAGAGAAAGAAATAGAGAGAGAGACAACAAGTGGGTGCGACAGAGAGAGAGATGAAGACAGAGATAAAAAAAGAGAAATGAGAGAAGAGAAAATTAGAGAAGGAAAGAACCAGGAGCTCAACAAAGACTGAGAAAAAGAGAAAGTGAGAAAAAAAGAAAGAGAGACCAAATGAAAAAGAGGAAGAGAAAAAAGGTGAGAAAGAAAGAGAGGCAACAATGGAGACTGATAGAGAGAGCGAGAGAGAGAGAGAGAGAGAGGGGAGAGAGAAATCGAGTGAACTCTAAAGAGAAAGTGAGGAAAAAAGGACAAGGAAAGATAAAGAAAGAGAGACAGAAAAGAGAGAAAGATATAAAAAGAAAAATTTGCATGATAGAGAGACAACGAGAGACAGTTAAATAGAGAAAAAATAAGAGAAAAAAAATAAGAGAAAAAGAATAAGAGAAGCAAAAAATTGGAGCAAAAGAAACAAGGACAGAAAAAGATTGAAATAAAGAGTAAGGAAGAGCCAACATGACAAAAAAGAAAGAAAGTGCAAGAGAGAGAGAGAGAGAAAGGGGAAAGAAGGAAAGAAAGAGAGAGAGAGAGAGAGAGAGAGAGAGAGAGAGAGAGAGAGAGAGAGAGAGTGAGAAATTGAAAGAGGGAGGGAAAGATGTAGGGGGGTCAAAAGGAAGCAGTGAAAAAAAGATATGAAAAGAGAGAGAGAGAGAGAGAAAGAGAGTAAAAAGACAGAAAGTGGTAAAAAAGTAAGATAGGAAGAACACTGAGAAAAAGAAAAAAATGAATAGATAAAGAAAGACAGAAAGAAAGAGACATAGTGAAACAAATACAGCTCGAATTGTTTTGTGAGTAGTCTATGGCTTTGTCGACACAAGGTGGACATATTTAAAACTGTAACTATTTTTCTCTTGTGCTTCTCAGCATTAAAATCCGGCCAGGGGGCAGCATGTTTGATAGCAGCGCTCTAAAATGTTAAAGATCCCGAACGTCGGCCTCGCCTAAATGTGCACGTCTGCACTTTTGTGACTTTGCAAACAATAAATCACGGCTTCCTTTGCGCACCGCCATTACGCGCCGCTGTTGATTAATTGCAGAGTCCAGCGGCTGTCTGTCTGCTCAAACACTCTCGGGTGGATCCTACAAGGATGTAAACAAACTTTGCGCCGAATCTCCACGGAGAACCACGCTTTATAACCCCCCTGCTTTCGTCCTGCAGCTAAACACATCCTTCTCAGGCCAGGTGTCATGTTTGGGGAGGGGGTATTTGACAGCTTTTTTGCAAGGGGAGGTGGGGGTGAGGTGTTGGTGTTGGGGGGCGTCCGAATACATTGCAATAATTAAGCCTTTGGTGAGTTTGGCCTCCTCGGAGAGAAAGTCCAACAATGTAATTAAGCGAGGAGCTGTGCCGGGTATGAATATTCAAAATGTTTGAAAAAACAAAAAAAAACATTGTTAATTAGCCGCCTCTCACGCGACGCCACTCAAAAGGTCAATGAGGTGGCATCGGGAGCGTATTTTAACAAATGGGATTTTATTGAGAATTGTTCTAATGTATTCGCAGTCGGATGTGTTTTCCCTCTTTTCGTCATGTTTTGGTTAGGTTTCCGGCGTTCCTACAGAAGCAGATCGCAAATTGACAAAGAATAGAATATGGATATGATTTATCTACAAAACCTAAATTCAAAGAATTTATATATAATAAAAAAAACATCAGTATTAAAAAAAAAACTCTAAAGCTCCTCTAACAAGCTTGACAGTGCATCTTTAATAGAGAATAAAGAAACAATTAATGGATCTAGATGAAAAAAAAAACATAAAGGTAAGAAGATGCAGAAAATGTTGGAGTACCAGCTGATTCTGACTGAACAAAGCATGAAAGGGGGACACAGGGAAAATACTCGTACGTGGATAGAAGAACTACATCGGTGCTTGGAATCTTGAAAATGCCTGAATTTGAATGTTTTGTGTCAGGACCAGAACGGAGAGAGGACCCACTCGCGTAACGTTTCTCACAGTTTTATTGGGAAGGAGGGAAAGGAGTGCACACACGATCCAGAGATCGCTAGTCGCGGGGATTGGGTTGCTCAGCCGCTGAAGTGGGACTTCTGTGGCGAGCGATGGCGGTGTCGGAACGGGAAAAAGTCGTAAACCAGGAGAGGAGAGGAGCCGTGGTGAGATCAAACAGATCGTTATTCGGGGCGGGAGAACAGACGTGGTCGAGATCAAACAGATCGTAGCGGGAGAAAAACAAGAGCAAAAACATAGGACAGGCGAAAAAGGGCTTGCCGTGTAAAAACAGAGCTTTGCAGACGCACCGGCCAATGTCACACTACGCTGATATCAATGACATTAAAGACAATTCTCATTCTTATATTAATTCTAAATCTGATTCTGATCCAAATTCTACTTGTACTTCTACTTCTATTTCCAATTGTAATTCTAATTGTAATCTTAATTCAAATTTTAATTCTTCTTCTAATTCTAATTCTATTTCCAATTCCAAATTGAATTCCAATTCCAATTGTCTTTTTATTTTTTTTCCAATTTTAATTCTAATTCTAATTCTAATTCTAATTATTCTTCTAATTTTATTAATTCTTCTAATTCTAATTAAATCATCCATTCCAATTTCAAATCCAATTCCAATTCCAATTATATTTCTAATTTTATTTCTAATTTTATTTCCAATTCCAATTTCAATTGTATTTCTAATTTTATTTCCAATTCCAATTTCAATTGTATTTCTAATTTTATTTCCAATTCCACTTCCAATTCTACATATATTTCCAATTATAGTTCCAATTTTAATTCCAATTCTAATTCTATTTTTAATTCTAATTCTAATTCTAATTATATTTCCAATTTTAATTCTATTTCTAATTCTAATTCAAATTCTAATTCTAATTCTAATTTTAATTTTGGTTTCACTTTTAATTCTAATTCTATTTCCAATTCCAAATCCAATTCCAATTCCAATCGTCTTTCTAATTTGTTTTCCAATTTTAATTCTAATTCTAATTCTAATTCTAATTCTAATTTTAATTCTGATTCTAATTATTCTTCTAATTGTATTACTTCTTCTAATTCTAATTATATTCCCAATTCCAATTCCAAATCCAATTCCAATTCCAATTGTATTTCTAATTTTATTTCCAATTCTAATTCTAATTCCAATTCTACATATATTTCCAATTCTGTTTCCAATTTTAATTCCAATTCCAAATCTATTTCTAATTCTAGTTATATTTCCAATTTTAATTCTATTTCTAATTATAATTCCAATTCTAATTCTAATTTTAGTTTCAGTTTTAATTCTAATTCTAATTCTAATTCTATTTCTAATTCTATTTCTAATTCTATTTTTAAATTTTAATTTTTAATTTTAATTTTAATTTTAATTTTAATTTTAATTTTAATTTTAATTTTAATTTTAATTTTAATTTTAATTTTAATTTTAATTTTAATTTTAATTTTAATTCTAGTCCTAATTCTAGTTTGAAAACTAGCTACTCGTCAAGTCAAATCAAATCCTTATTTGTATCGCCCTTCATCACAATAAGGAACAAAATCATGTAACAAAAAAGTCACAGGACACACTGGCTCTATTGAACTTAACAAAACATTAAAGTAAAACACCACAGGACGTATCCCCAAACGTTGATCGAACAATAACATGTCGGCTAGACCAGAAAATACTCTCTTTACACTGAGCAAAGATCAATATTGAATCTGTTTTGGCGAAGGACGGTGTTAAATAGACACGGCGGCAATACGTGGAACATAATGAGGGCGAAAAAACGGCAAACTCCTGGACAAATATCTGCTTGTAAAGCAGACCTTCTGGGCATAGGCAGCATATGTCGGAATGATCCCTAATTGACTAATTACATAAATTACTCATTAAGTTTACAGCACATCAATTACAAAAGATGTATCAATTAATTTTGCATAAATTAAAAGCGGCAGCAGCAGAGGGAATAGGGGCGTTTAGGAGAGAAGAAGTTGGAAACTGTGTTTATTCTTCGTCTCGGGTGATAATAATGATGCCTTCGGTTTGAGGGCGAATATGTTAGCCCAACTCCTTCGCAAGTGAAGGGGGGATAATGGCAATTATAGTGATAATAATAATCATCTTAAAGAGTTTTTCGGCGGCAGAGAGAGGCATTCAAATCAATTAGTGAAGTCGATTGCGTCTAGAAGAAAAGGGAAAGAGAAAACAAAGTGACAGTGTGTGATAAGTCACGACAGACGCGCGAATCTGATGAAAACGGAATGATATGTCAGAACCCGAACAGACGGTAGACCCAAACGCGTAACGTTTTCACACCAAGCTTTATTTACGGAAGTGGAGCAATCATGCGAGGGATCACAAACGCCAGCAATTCGGCGATCGCTGGCCAGAAGTCAGGCGCGAGAAAAAAGGAAGCCAGGGGCAGACGGGCAGGATACCGGATACAGGACAAAGGGGCTTGGATCAGGGATCGATACAGGATACGTGACAGACGGAATCGATAACAAGCAGGATACCTGACAGGACGGGACAGACGGGATCGATACCATATACTAGATACGGAACAGATGGGATCGATAACGAGCAGGATATTGGGCAGGACGGGATCGATACCGTATACAGGATACAGGACATAGGATGACGAGGCTTAGACCAGGGATCGATACAGGGTATAGGATACGGGACAGACGAGATCGATACAGGATGTTTCGAGAACAGAACGGGAGCCAGAGTTAAAATGCTTGCCTTGCAAGTGCGGAGGTTAATTGACGGACTGACAAGGAGTGAATGAGAGCACTGAGTTTAGATAGGAGGGTAACCAATCAGGCAACAAGCAGCAGCTGGCGCCAAACAACCGTGCACAGTTGAGGGCAATGAGCAATCATGACAGAAACCCCTCTCAAGGGACGGCTCCAGAGGTCCCACAAAAAAATAACAGTACTCTTCAGACCGAACCGATGCCCCAGAGGAAGGTAGCCCCACATCAGCATCCGGAGACGTGGCAAGAGCCGGACCAGGAAGAGGCTGAGCGGGCAGCCAGGCGTCCCAGGCAGGCAGACGGGCATTGTGTCGGGCAGGCAGACGGGCGTCGTGTTGGGTGGGGAGACGGGCGTCCAGTCGGGCAGGTAGATGGGCGGGTCGGGCGAGTCGGGCAGGTAGACGGGTGAGTCGGGCAGGCCGAAGGGCGAGTCAGGCAGGCCGACGGGCGAGTCAGGCAGGCCGACGGGCGAGGCAGACAGGCCGACAGGCGTGGCAGACAGACTGAAGGGCATGGCAGGAAGGTGGACGGGAACTTCGGACGGATCAGGCGTTGAGGGAGTGGCCCTGGAACAGAAGGGATGAGAGGCTGTGCGTAGGCAGGTCTGGTGGTCTTCAGGCCCTCGTTCGAAGTCAGCCGTTCCCCAGCGCCGAGTCCCACCAGACAGATGGATTATTGGGAACGCCACCTTGGCCGCCTTGGAGGCAAAGTTCCTGGGTAGCAGGTCAGAACCCAGCCGCCAGTTGGTGTCGAACGCCCGAATCTGAGCAGGATCGCCGCAGAATTTTTCCAGAATGACTGAGCGAGATGAATAAACCCAGAGCAGCAGAGCTGTTTGAGGCAGCTAAATTTAGTGGCTATCAAGAGACGCTCGTCGAGTGAAGTCATACTCATTTATGTAGCCCCTTAATCACAAAAAGTCTTAAAAGATCTTTTTTTTCTTCTTGCTTTCATTTTTTTATTTATTTATTTGTTTATCTATCTGTCTGCCTGTATGTATGTCCGTCTGTCTTTCTTTCTTCTCTTTTTCTTTCTTTCTTTCTTCCTTACTTTCTCCTCATGATCTTTTTTCTCTCTCTCTTTTCTCTCACTTCCCCAGTCTCTTTCTTTCTTTCTTTTTTTCTTTCTTTTTTCTTTCTTTCTTTCTTTCTTTCTTTCTTTCTTTCTTTCTTTTCTCAATACACCAAAGTAGTTATACGTAATCATGAAGATAATTGTCATAAATCCTTCCGTGTTAACCTGGAATTACAGTACGAAATAGACTCCAAGTCTTTCTAAACTGCAATTTTACACAAAGGGACTGTTATTAACATATTCAAGGGTTTAAGCATCGATAGCAATATTGCTATTATCTTTTTTTAGTGTTAATTGGAGGGTGAACATATAACAAGGTCATCCTCAGGGTGGTGGCGGTTTATCTCTGCATCGCAAGCGAGCACTTTGGCTTTTATTAGCGTAATAAAGTCATGCTTCATTTCCGCCCAAAAAGCCTCCTGACCTCTGGGCCCTCTCACACTCCTGCAATTATTTTTTCTTATTCATATTCAATCTCAATCACACAATGAGAAGGCTACATCGTGATGTATTTACCGCTCAATTAGCAACGAACATTAATATTAAGGCTCGCCGTGTATCCGACACTGCTTCTAATATTGATAATTATCTTTAAGTCGTGTGTTCACCTGAGTGATACTTATTGGTTAAAATAGAGGAAGATTAAGTAGCACATTTTGTCCAAACGACAGAAAGATCCAAACAAGTGTTTTAAAAATGATTACAGATATTTTTTTTTTGTATGAGTTGAGAAAGGAAAGGTCTTGAATCAGAGATGAAAATAAATAATAATTGTAATGCAAATAATGTAATAGCTACAGTCATTTAGCTATAGTTATTTTGTCCATACAAGAGAATAATCTGAATTGTTTTATTTTTAATTATTACGAAGCTTTTGGGGTGGGAAAACTCGAGATCTGAAATGTAAGGTCTTAAATCAATCACAAATTTAAAAAAAATAATGATAGGGATGCAAACAACATAATAGCCAGTCATTTTGTCCAGAAGACAAAGTGATCCAGACATTTTGATTACTTTAATGATTACAGAGATTTTTGATGAGGAAGTAAATAGTATGTGTGGTCTTAAATCAAATATGGCTCTTGCAGAATGTCTGTCGTGTATTGGTGCAGGAATGAACCTTTAATAAATCAAAGTTTGCCCTCTTGTGGAGAAAGGAACAAAATCATCATTGTCTTTTTAAGTCTCCAGTCCCAGAATTATTATTCTTATTCTTATTATTATTATCATCATTATAAATAAGTTTATCCATGACCATTTGAGTAAAACAATTTTGTGAATTGTCTTTTTCTTCTTCTGTGCATTTGTTTGTTTCCAGGTAGCGAAGACGTAAGTTTTCAAAATAAAGTCTGAGAAATGTTGAGCTGTCTCATTGAAGGTTTTATCTACAGAATATTCCAGGTAAAAATGAGCTACTTACATTGGCTATAGCAATTCACAAATGCAAAGACTAAGTCGGCTTACAATCATTCTTATCCAAAAGGAACCTTCAATAAACTGTAAATAATACAAAGTTAAACATTCAATATTAAAGGGATCCACCGTTGAACAGAGCACTGTCCTACTGACAATAGCCTCCTCACTTTCAGGGAAATTTCGCTCAAGCTGCTCAGATTACACTCATTTTTGTGCACCACACAAAAAAAGTCACTTCAAGGAAATGCTTTAAAGATGACCGCTGACTTAAGTTTTAAAGCCCATAACTTCTAACGTTTTGCCATTGCTACAAGACAAAATACATCACTTTTAACACGACGGGTAACACACTGTGCTAGCAGCCTAAATGTTAAATGCACACCCTGCATTCTTCAATTTTTTTGTCTCTGTAAATGTCTCCAAATAGACCAGGGGCACGCTAGAGGTTAACTAGTGGCAGCTGATATTTAGACATTTTCAGTTGCACGTCTCGTTGTTTAGAGGCTTTACGATAGCGCCCCTCCTCTTCTGCTCCGTGTGCGAGTGTGTGTCTGCACAGCCCCTCACAGAGGAGGAGCAATCCGTATCACTTATTAATGATTGTAGTTGAGTGTTGATGAAGAATGGTTGATTCTGGTTGATTCTGGGGGTAAAGAGTTGAAGTCATGGATGTCTACAGGCCTTTCCGCATGTTGCTCACATTCATTTTTTAGTTTATTAATGAAAAAGAATAGTGGAAGATAAATTGGTGAGTTATACGATTTTAATGTATATCCATGTTGTAAATTTGAAATGGTGTAAAATTACAGCTCTGTTTGATATAAAAAAATGGTTGTGCGGGTCATTAATCTTGGTGTGGCACACTGATTTTACAAGGATATTTGAAAGTGGCACTCCACACTGAAAATTTCAACAAAGACAAGAACGTTTGATCACATTATCCCGATTTTAGCTAACCCGATTTTGCTCCCTGTTTGCTTAAGATGTGATTTTAAGATTGTGTTGATATTATACAAATTCATGCATGGACATGCACTCTCATATCTTTCAGATTTAATTCACCCCATGTTCTGGTCCGGAGCCAGCGCTCTGAAAATGCTGGTCTACTAGTGATCCCAAGAGCCAAGAAGAGATCCGCAGGTTTGAGAGCATTCTCTATTCAGGCCCCGGTGCTGGGGAATGCTCTTCCCCCTGAGTTTCGATCTGCAACCTCAGTGGAAATGTTTAAATCTAAGCTTAAAACACACTTCTACTTTGTTGCATATTAATAATCTATATTTAATGTTGATAATATGTGTATTGTTTGCCCTCATGAGGGTTTTAGATGAGGGAATGGTGTCATAATAGTCTGTAATAATAGTTTGCAATAATCTTTGATCTGTGCAGCCCTTTGAGACTCTTTGTGATTAAGGGCTATACAAATAAACATGACTTGACTTGACTTGTGCAGCCCTTTGAGATTCCTTGTGATTGAGGGCTATATGAATAAGCATGACTTGACTTCACTTGATTTAACCTTTGCCTGAGGAAATCAATTCTACTGTATTTTGTCTTTCCACTTCCGCGCTGGCACTCAGAAAGGTGCACATCAGACACTGTGGCCAGCAGCACGGGATCGCCGCAGGGGACTGTGCTCTCTCCGTTCCTATTCACCCTGTATATGTCGGACTTTCAGTACAACTCTGAGTCCTGCCACGTGCAGAAGTTTGCTGATGACACTGCTACTTGACTTGACTTGAATTTATCAAAAGAGGGCAGGATGAGGACTACAGGAAATTGATATAGGACTTTGTCCAATGGAGCGACGCTTACCACCTGCACCTGAACACCACCAAGTCCAGGGAGATGGTGATGGACTTCAGGAGAACTAGAACTCACCAGGAACCTGTAACTTTCAAAGGAGAATGTGTAGAATTTGTCCAGACCTACAAATACCTGGGTGTGCAGCTGGACAATAAACTTGACTGGACTGCCAATACAGAGGCCGACTGTACTTCCTCAGAAGGCTGGCGTCAACATCTGCAAAAAGCTCCTGCAAATGTTCTATGAGACTGTTGTGGCAAGCGCCCTCTTCTATACGGCATTGTGTTGGGGAGGCAGCGTAAAGAAGAAGGATTCCTCTCGTCCTAATAAACTGGTGAGGAAAGCGGGCTCTGTTGTGGGCACAGAGCTGGACAACCTGAAAACTGTAGCTGAGAGACGGGCACTGAAAAAGCTGCGGTCAATCATGGAAAATTCATCACATCCACCACACAGCATCATCTCCAAACAGAAGAGCAGCTTCAGTGACAGACTGCTGTCACAGTCCTGTTCCACAGACAGACTAAGGAGATAATTTCTTCCTCATGCCATGAGGCTCTTTAACTCCAACCGGGGGAGTAAAAGCCCACATTAAACCCCACCCCTACATTTGCATATTACCCTATTTTTATTACAGTGTGCATTTAATGTAGCACTAAATACTCTATATCAACACCTTATATTGGGTATTTTTGTATTCTATTTCCTTTATTTTATTATTTTATTTTTCAACACAAGGATACTGCTGGAAGTGTGAACTTCCCTACGGGGATGAATAAAGAATCTATCTATCTATCTATCTATCTATCTATCTATCTATCTATCTATCTATCTATCTATCTATCTATCTATCTATCTATCTATCTATCTATCTATCTATCTATCTATCTATCTATCTATCTATCTATCTATCTATCTAATTTTTGGCTATTGTTGCATCGCTTTGGTTTGAAAAAAAAATCCTGAATCTTAAATTGGTAAAGGTTGTGTTTTGTTTTCAATTTATTTTTTAATTGAAAATGTCATTATTACAAACAAAATTGGCGTGAAACAGCCAAAGAGAAATACAAAATGAAATATTTTCAAGGGAAGAATAATTGCTGCAGATGTGTGTAGAGAAATATAAAATGGAATTAAATAATAATTATTGTGACATGTTTAACTCAACACAAGTGGATAATCATTAAGTATAGTATATACCATTTGTACATTGGGAATAATTATTTTGTTTAAAGATTTAATGAAAATCACAAAATCCCTGCCATTTGTTTCTAATTGGGTGCGTTTGTTTCTCCCCAAAACATCTTTATTGAAAAATAACACATGCATTGCAACGTTACGTCAAATTATAACCAATTGTACAACAAAATTCGGTAACTGAACAGCGAAAACGCTCGACGGACGCCATGTTGGTCCTGTTACGGTGACGTCAAAGCCGCGCCCACTGCTGTCACGTTCGTTACGTCAGTCAAAGCGAGAAGAGAGCTGGGACGGCCTCGAATGTAAACATGGTGACAGGTAGATGAGAAGAATTCCAAAATGGTCTTCGAAAGCCTCGTGGTGGATGTTATCAACCGCTTTCTTGGCGACTACGTGGTCAACCTCGACAGCTCTCAGCTTAAACTTGGAATTTGGGGCGGTAAGTAAACTTGCATAGTGTCTTTAGCCCGGTGGTCCCGAGTTAGCATGCTACAGTTAGCTTGGATCTCCCTTGGCTGTCATGTGTCACTTCATCGAACCGTCTGCGTAAAAACAGCAGTGGAGTCTGTTAGAATTTGGAATACGGTGCCGAACGATTCTACTAAACAAATTGACTCTAAGAGTTGAATTTTACGCAGATATGTACAGATTTTCCACAAGAATTTCCATGACAAAGCTAATTGCCTCATTTACCAGGGCGAATTCCGCTGCAAACGAGTCACGCCCTTCCCTGGGTTGTATTATTAAGCAAATAAGTCAATTTTGTGAGGATAAACGCAGGTCCATGTTTCCTTTCGTGTCTGAAAATGAACTACTTGATTCGTCTGTTGAATAATGAAAAAAAAAAAACACTACTCACTTTACAGGCTTGAGGCGTCATCGCTGTTATGCATTTTCTGGACAAATTTCAACATATTACCTATTGTTTTTTTATTATTGATTTTTACTATGTTTTGCGTACTTACACCATATGTCTAATCTATTGCACTCTGGTCATCCTGGAAGGGGGATCATCACTTGTGAGGCCCCTTCTCAATGTTTCTTATTTTCCTCGTGCTGAGGTTTTGAGTTTTTCCTTGCCCGCATGTTGGTTTACGATCTGAGGATAGGGTAATTTCAACCTGTGCAGTCCTTTGAGACATTTTGTGATTAAGGGCTATACGAATAGATGTGACTTGTCCTGACTTGACTGTCAAACCTAGCCTCTGTGTTCTCTCCCATGTGCTTTAACTGCGTTAGTTTACGAGCAAATCTGGAGAAAAAAATATATATTACCCCGAGATGCATGCATTCCTTCTCAGAGGGCTTGATGCACTCATTCAAAGTTTCAAATCAAATTAATTTGATTGTAAAACACTTCTCAGACAACAAATTGCAGCTCAAAGTGCATTCAACATTCAATGTACATACATTCAATGAGTATTCAATGTACATTAAGGAAAATATTATCACTTCAACTGCCCCACTGAACAACCCATTATTCCAAATACACATACACACACTCTCTCTCACAATGGTTAAAATGAATAATAAATACATATAAAATAAAATGGTGTTAATGCACAGACTAACCTTGTAAGGAAACAGTCCTTTATCTAATTGTTATCCATAGTGCTTTTCGATTTTTTTAACTGTGTCCAAAGCCATTTAAAATCACCCTGAATGCATCAGGTTGATAACCTTAAATTGCAACCAAGAACCTGATATGTGATTATCCCAAAGGGGAAAGTGGAAAGAAATTGAGGGCCAACTGCCTGGGAAATGGGGTGCCAAGATAAGCATAAAGAAATAAATTATAGCAGAATTGGAAAAAAATGAATGCAACTTAATGTGGGGTTTTGAAGGATGACTGTATTGTTGTGGTCCTGGTAAAATATATATCCCTGACTCTTGATCATTAAATAAAAATAAAAAAAACTGATGACAAACAGTAGTAATCATTCTTGTATCAGATTCATCTCGTATCAGGTAGTATTTTGAGAACTCCCCTTTCATATTGTTGTGTATCGTGAACATTTTTATATATTTTGTAGCTATAAGTACGCATTTTATCCTCCAAAGTTGATACAAAAATCATAGGAGGCAAGTACATAAAACATTCACAAGTCTTTTTGTCTGATGGCGGATTTTTAAAATATTTTATTCATTTTTTGCGTCAGTGTTGAGAAGTGGCTCATAAAATAAGCTTACAGGATACATTTCCTCCCCAAATATTTTTTTTATTCAAAATTAAATTAAACTCGGGTCCAATCATTTCAACATCTGCACACATGAATACTTTGCATTTTATATTATGTCTTTGGGTCACAGCAGTGAGGGCACTGATACCTAACTCTAGACCACCATTGATAAAGAGGACATTGAAAGAATGGACAAAACAAAGTCTTCCTGAAAAATAAAAAAGGACGTTAAGTCCAATTTGTTATCAGATACAAAAAAGAGCTCTTTCTCTCGTCATGCTTTGTGTTTCCTCCATTCTCTAACATTAATTGCTGGCACTGTCAGTAACAACAGTGTGATAACGTACAAAAAAGCCTTTGGTTTGTCTCATTTTCTTTATCACTAGTGGACTAGTGCGTGGGTTTTGGCACTTTCACTGCCGCAACCCGTCGCCTGTTCAATCATTACACTAATATATAACGCAACTGTATAAAATGCACAAGATAGCTTACTGTAGACCAGTGGTCGGGAACCTATGGCTCGCGAGCCATATATGGCTCTTTCTATGAATATCTATGGCTCAGAGACAAATTTGATTGCATGCAAAATTTCTCCATCCTATTCGAAACTTGAGTAGTTCGTCCTATTCAGGTACACGCAAAGCAAATCCAGCACTATGTCATACGGCGTTACTTCGCAGTATATATAGGGCACGTTTTTCACTACAATTTACAGTCAAGGTGTCACACAAAAAAGGTGGGAAAAAAACTCGTTTTGGCTGTACAACGCTAAAGAATCCTTTATATAAAAGTTCACTATATAATCTGTGTTCAGTGTTCAGATACCTTATGATGAATCCACAGAACACACTGTAAAAACGCCAAAACACCGGAAGAGAACTTAGTCTTTTGATTGGGTGAGTGGGAGGGATGGGTGGAGCCATGCAAAAAGCGCAAGCACTCCCTCCCATCTCTCGCCCTGCGCCAAAAGTGAGCTCATCAGGCTCCCTATTTGCAGAATGTTGTGACGTTTTTACACAATAACAGCTTGCATCTGGTTTTGAAACCAATATGTATGAAAAAAAGGGTCAAAAGGAGTTTAACCAATCTTGAGTAATTGCAAGAAAGAGACAAGTTTAAAGTGGTATGTTTGTTGATTTTGGGACAGGGGCTCTGGCATTATTCTCTTTTCATAATTTTTATCAAATCATCAAAAATAAATGTGCTGAAGACTAAGCTTTTGTCTGGGGTGCGGGTTTAGCAATTTTGTAAATTTGTCTCATAATATATGGTGTGGCTCTTTCCCAAAATAAAATTAATATTTTTTGCTTTTATGGCTCTTTGAGTCAAAAAGGTTCCCGACCCCTGCTGTAGACCTAACTCAGGGGAGGGCTAACTATGGCCCGCGGGGCCACATGTGGCCCAGAAAATGAAGAAACCTTGAGAAGGGGCCGCACATGGGGTAATCCCCTTACCAGGATAATCAGCCTGCAATGGATGTTGTAATAACAATTAATACACAGATATCATCAACAGGAAATAGAGGTCATTCATAAGCTATAGAATATAAGTGTGTTTGAAGCCTAGATTTGAACAGTTCCCCTGAGGTTGCCGATCGAATCTCAAGGGGAAGAGCATTCCACAACACCGGGGCCCGAATGGAGAATGTTCTCTAACCTGCGGTTCTCTTCTTGACTCTTGGGATCACTAGTAGACCAGCATTTTCAGAGCGAAGGCTTCGGACCGGAACATAGAGGGGAATTAAATCTGAAAGATATGAGGGAGCAAGTCCATAGTGTTTAAAACAGGAACGTCTTACATTATTTTGCTCTCATGCTGAAAAAACCCCCCACTATAATACAAAAATACTACTACAGAAATATGCAGGTTTCAGATCAGGAGATGATGTAATGGTGGTCTGTGCAGCCCTTTGAGACTTCTAGTGATTAAGGGCTGTATAAGCAAACATGACTTGACTTGACTTTGGCAATTTTCAATAAAAAACTAAAAATGTCTTTCTTTTCAATGGGACCCTTTTTGGAAAAAAGATTCTAACTGAAGCAATAAAATGACTATTTTAGCAATGGTGGCTGAAGGGATTTTTTGGAACCATCTTAAAGATGTAAGCTCTGATAATTTGAGTTCATTTATTAATTCAGAGGGCAGCACGGCGGCACAGTGGTCAGCGCTTGTGTGGCACAGTTCTGAGATTATGAGATCGAACCTCCTGTGCGGAGTTTGCATGTTCACCCCGTGCTTGCGTGGGTTTCCTCCAGGCACCCCGGTTTCCTCCCTCATTCCAAAAACATGCATGTCAGGTTAATTGGCTGGTCCAAATTGTCCCTAGGTGTGAATGAGCGAGCAAATTGTCTGTCCCTGTGTGCCCTGCGACCAATTCAGGGTGTCCCCTCCCCACTGCTTGAAGATGACTGGGATGGGCTCCAGCACCCCTGCGACCCTACTGAGGATAAGCGGTGTAGATAATAGATGGATGGATATTAATTCAGAATGTTTAACAATTATATTTTTCGTATAGGTGATGCAGCACTTCGGAATCTTGAAATCAAGGAGAATGCTTTGGTAAGTTACATTTTCAAAGTATTACATTTGTTGAAATGTTACATTGAACACTTTTTTGTTCAACCCTTAGAGTCAGCTTGATATTCCTTTTAAAGTAAGAGCCGGACATATTGGTAAGATTCTTTGAAGTCTCTCCTATTGTAGAAACCAGCGACGTCACAATTAATGTCCAGATAAACAGAAAAAGACTCAATAATAAGTAATTTGATCCTATGCTATGATATTCAATCAGCTGAGACTACTTGCTAGAACGATTCTAAGCAGTTATGATACTTATTTGTAGTTATTTTGATTTTCTATCATGCATTTTTACTCACTCCTTTTTTTCCCCAATAGGGAGACTGGAACTCCAGATTCCCTGGAAGAACCTTTATACCCAGTCCGTGCGGGCAACACTTGATGGCGTCTATCTGCTCATTGTTCCAACAGCAAGTGTGTAACATTTCCCGTGCAGAACAAATAGTATATTTTTTTCCTGATGTATATATTAAAAGGCTGGGTTGCTGCATCTTTTGGGGTCTACAGTATTGCTACACCGATAACTGAAAGATATCAGTGACAACGATGCGCACTTTGCAAATAATTGTCAATTTATTGTCACCAATTAGATTAAATTAGACAACTTCCTCTGCCTAATTAGATTAGGAATGCTTGTATTTTTAGCCTCTTTTGTCTTCTCTTCTGAACAGGTATCAAATATGACGCGGAAAAAGAAGAGAAGCAGCTTCAGGAAGCACGGCAGAGGGAACTGCAACGGATCGAGGAGACCAAGTTGAAGGTCGCCGAGCAAGGTCAGTTCTGGTATCTCCAATGTATTAAACTTGATGGACGTTTCAGGAAAATTATACCAAAGAAAAGGAAGTTTGTTTTTGCTCATTTATTTTCTATTTTTTTTTATATAGAAAACCCGACAGCAGAGAAGCAGGACACTTTTGTTGAAAAACTTGTCACGCAAATCATTAAAAATGTTCAAGTTAAGATCTCAAACATCCACGTTCGATATGAGGATGATGTGAGTCGTCGAATTATTGTCTATGTTGAGATGAGTACTTATTTGATTTGCTTGATTATATTTTTTGTCTTCATCAGGTTACCAATCCAAAGTGTCCCTTGTCTTTCGGCGTGTCTCTCAGCAATCTCAGTCTTCAGGTATTCTTAGGTGACATCTGCTTGTCAGGATGTATTTTAGGTTGAACAGTAAACCCCTGGGATACGGCATCCTTGCCTTGCAACGTTTTCTTTTCAAGATATGAAATAAGATGTTTTCTCGGTCCCACTTCACAGCATTCTTCCTAATTTAGGAATTCAACAACAAATGTTTCTGCAAGCCTAAAAACTTTCCGTTGCTCGTGCTTATGACACGTTCAGTCTATAAGACACCTGTCTGCTATTGGTCGGTGTCGTACAAAATACTGGTTTGTGTCACGGCATCATCAAAATTTGATATGCTATTGGCTGAACTACTTCCTACAATGCATTTATCTCTTTATTCAGTTCATAATATTGTGTGCTTTGTAAAGATTATGCAGGTCGGCGATACAATACTGTATGTTTGTACTGTATTTATTCATAATGGGTCCCAAGTTTTGCAGTGATGCTGAATGGAGAAGCATAAACATGCTAACTATAGCAACAAAGCTTGTGATCATTAGGAAATTCAAAAAGGCCCACAAATCACTACCTTGTTAGAAAAATTTGTCTGTAACCAATCGACGATCAGGACTTTAATTTAAAATATCCCCTGCCATCGTGCAATTTCACTTAACGACCTCCACCATCCAATGAATTCATGTTGTATCCCAGGGATCTACTGTATTGGGACCCATAATTTACTAGCGATTTTTTTTTTCTCTCCAAAATGTTTACTGCCATACCAAACATTTTTTCTCATAGACCTGTGATGAACACTGGCAGCCGACGCTCTTGGATGAGAATGCAAGGCTTTTCTACAAGGTTGGATTAAGACCATTCTTTGTATACAAATGAAGTTTTTAGACTGTTTGGGGTTAATGTTTATTAAAATTATGTGATGTATCTAAAGTATAGGGACACATTTCTCCAATTTAAGGGGTTGGGAACCTATGGCTCGCGAGCTCTTTTTGCGAGCCTATATGGCTCAGAGATCAAATAGAACTTGGTATATTGTTGCATACATTCCGACTGCCCGTGCGCATCTGAGACAGTACTGACCGTTAACAGGGCTTGGTCCAGTATATTTAGGACACAATTTTAACTACAGTTTACATTCAGGGTGTCACACCAACTGTTTTGGCTTTAAATTGCATAATAATCCTTAATAATCCTTCATATGGAAGCTCATTAAACAATCAATGTTCATTGTTCAGACCCTCTATGATTAAATCCACAATATTGCTCTGGCAATATTACCTAGAGCAGTTGGATCAGGTTAGAGGTAGGAATAGACAGTGCTATACACTGGCGCGTACACTCGTCCCCTCCCAGTGCCGTCTGCACCGGAGGTAAATACGTTGGTATTGTTTGCAGTATTTTGTGACAGTTTTACAAAAGAACTGCTTGCGCATTGTTTTGAAACCATTATTCAAAACAAAAATGACAGTCAAAATGAGTCTCAACACACTTAAGTGATTGCAGGAAGGATATTAATTATAAGTGGTATATTTATATTCATATGGGACACAGGCTCTGGCATTACTATGATTTAATAGATTTGATCGAATCATCAAACATCACTTAGTGAAATAGTGTCCTGAAGAATTAGCTTTTGTCTGGAGAGACAGTTTGACACTTTTGTTGAATTTTTGTCTTAAAATATTTGGTGTGGCTCCGTCTCAAAAAAAGTCTAAATATTTTTGCTTATATGGCTCTTTGGGTCAAAAACGTTACCGACCCCTGCTCTAATTACTGCTTTCTTCCTCTTAGTTGGTTCAGCTTGACAAATTGTTTGCCTACTGGAACGTCAATTCTGTGCTCTTCTCTAATCACAGTCCAGATGAGGCTTTGGTGAGCTAATGAAGAAGAGCTAATGAAGAACAAAAAATGTCTTTCGCAGTTGAAATATGGAATAATATTTTATTGTTCTTCTTATAGTTATGTCTCCGGAACAGCCTGGATCTCAATAGTTCCCATTCTGCAGATCACGATTTTGGTGAGTGTCAGTATATGTTTTATAGCCTCAGTGTGTATTATACAGTGCAATGAAAATGTATTTGCCCTCTCCCTGAATGCTGTGTTTTTTGCATGTTTATCACTCACAAAAGTTACGGATTATCAAACCAATTTATATATCACAGAGAGACAACCAAAATAAATACAAAAGGCAGTTTTGAAATGTTGATTTAATTTATTAAGACCTAAAAAAATATTTTTTTAATAAATGGAATCAACTTTTCAAAACTGCATTTTGTATTTCACTAGGGTTTTTGTGTAATTTCAAAATCATTTTGATTATCTTAAACCTTTTGTGAGAGATAACAAAACAAAGAAAGTGGAAAACACTTTTTCCCGGCATTGTATACCAACCCGAAATGGTATAAATTAAGTATTTCATTTAAAAAACACTTGATTAGAAATTAATACACATATTGTTTTGTTCACCTCATGAACAACATTTCTATTTTAAATACTTGTTGGTTTGGAAATGTGTAATTAATATTACACAACTTGAAGAAGCTGAGATGTTTGGCTGCCGTCTTATTCAGTCCCCTAATTCAGGCATCCGGCACTTTTTCCCCACAGTTTCTTTCTCTCGACACTCTGGTTAGCCATTGGCTGCAGGCTATGGCTTTGCGCCAGCCGTCATTGTTAATGGTAGCTGCTCCTCCTTCATCTTTTTAGTGTTTCAGAGTCCTGACACTTGATAAAATCAGTTTCTTTCAACTGCTTACTCCTAGAGTTAGCTTCTTACTCCACCTCTGGGCATTTCCAACTTCTGGCTCATTGCAGCCTTTTCTGGTGTATCCAGCTTGCTTGGTCTTTTATTATCTCTCGCTGAGCTGAACAGCAGCTTTCATGTCCTTAAATATCGTGCAATGTCCATTTAAGTCACTCTAACAACACTTTCTTGTGTTATGTTACATCTCTATCAGTAGAT
Organism: Urocampus carinirostris; assembly: GCF_059441175.1. NCBI lineage: Eukaryota > Metazoa > Chordata > Actinopteri > Syngnathiformes > Syngnathidae > Urocampus > Urocampus carinirostris. The sequence continues at coordinate 26,497,660 of NC_142353.1, read as the reverse complement.
GGCTACCTGGTATATTGCATTGCGTTTAAACTTCACAAAAGTGCTTAGAGACAATACTGTTTTTTTTTTTTGCTTTTGTTTTTATAAATAAAACTACAAAACATAAGTGTTTTTGTTGCTCCACAGTTTTTCGCCCCATTTCAGCTGATGCAAAGCTTTGCATGAATCCCAGATCGGACCTGGACTTCTCTTCTCCCAAAGTGGACCTCATGGTTAATCTGAGGGAGGTTGCCATTGAGTTGAACAGACCTCAGGTAGGTGATACGTATTTACGAAGGAGGTCAAGGTGCACGATAGTTCACTATTTCTTTATGCTATTTTGATGATGCAAAATGTCTCCTTGATATTGGGGCTTCTGTTCCTCTCTCTAGTACATAAGCATCTTGGAGTTACTAGGCTCCGTGGATTTGATGTCTCGTAACCTGCCATACAGAAAGTACAGACCCGAAGTCTTAGTTCACAAGAATGCCAACATTTGGTGAGTGTTGTTCCCTGTTATATAATGAGAAGTCTTTGGCAAGGTTTAAATCTATTGCCTGTGACATCTCCAGGTGGAACTATGCCATCACAAGCGTCCTGGAGGTAGATGTGAAGCCTCGACTCCATATGTGGTCATGGCCTCACATTCAAAGACACCGCAAGCTGGTCAAACACTATCGGGAGCTCTACAAGATCAAAATCACCAGCAAAAAACCTAGTGAAGAGTTGCTCACTGAACTGCAGGTGTGCCACTGAGCAAATGAGTCACAAAAGTAACCTTTTATAATTACCATTTGTATTATATAGCAACCCTTTGTGGTGTAAAGATACTTCATTCGTTTAATAAAACACTATTGATTTAAATAATCTAATTATTTTTGAAGACTCACCGCTTAGAAATTTCCGCAGCTGAACCCTGCATATGATGGACCCAGAGTCTGGTCATTCAGCCATCTTCCACTTTTTTCCACTGTTTCCTTCTCTAGACGTTCAAGTTAACCACTTGGCTTCAGGCTATGGCTCGCCGACAACCGATATTTCATTGTTAGCTGCTCTGTGTAAATCAAGAATGCTTCATCATTCAGTTTCACTTGCATTCCACAGAAGAACGTTTCTGAATTCCGTAATTCAAAGTGACATTGTTTTCTTTTGCAAACCTTTTCTGGTCTTTTTGCGAGCTTTTCCCACTAAATGCTAAAGTTAGCCACTTACACCTGCTCTGACCAACTTGAGGTATGAGCTACAGTTGTCACTGGCTAAATTATGGTTTTGTTGTCGCTCGTGAGGGATTAACACCAGCTTTCATTTTCTGTTGCTGAATGAATTAAAAAAACATTGAAGTAGGCTTCTGAGTTTTGCCAAGAGGTATCCTTCAGGCTTCCATAGTGTGTCTTATTCCAACGCACGCACTTCAGCTCCATTCTAAGCCATGGTGACTTAGTGGTGAATCATTACATACTGTCACTTTAAGGTTTCATTTTTGCGCCATCCTTTTTGTTGACAGGAGCCTGAGAAGACACTAGACATTTTTAACATCACACTAGCAAGACAGCAAGCTGAAGTTGAGGTACTGGTTTTTCTTTGATTGTTTATATTGCTCTAGATCCCTTCCCTAGCATTTATGTGGGTTTTTTTTTCTCCAACCAGGCAAGTAAGGCAGGCTTGCGTATTTACCGTCCAGGCCTGAAGATGGAGGAAGAGCAATCTCAAGGGTGGGTTAGCTGGATTTGGAACTGGGGGGCTGAACCTGACTCTGAAACCAAGGTGGAAAAGAGCACAGGAACTGGTAGGGTGGAGCAAACGATGTATGTCTCCTTAGATCCAGTTTCATAGTTTATTTTACATGCTCTTTCACACAGGCTTTGACGATTTGTTAACTCCTGATGAGAAATCTAGACTCTACACTGCCATCGGATACAGCGAGACAGCTACTAATTTCATTTATCCAAAGGAAGTATGTAATTTCTTTCTATGCTGTTTACATTAATGCGAAAACGGCTTGTATCTGAAGTTCATCCATGTTTTGTTTCTATATTGCCTGTGTTTATGTCCAGTTTGAAGACATGAAGGTCAATTTCCACATGGAGAAGCTGAGTGTCTCCATCAAAGACCACAAGGACAAAGACGAGATCATCATGTTGACTGTCGGGGAGCTAATGTCTTCCCTGACGCAGAGATCTGGTGCACAAGCCATCAAGTGTGTAATTTTCTTCCACACATATAGCCAATTTTTAGTTCAGTTTTATCGACAAAGAAAAAAAATCTCTACAGGTTTACAGCAGAGCTCAGTTTGTTCGAGGTGACAGGTCTTGCAAGTAACCGGCCTGCTCCCACCCTCCTGTCATCCAAAACGGTCAGCTCGGAAACGGGGACTCCGCTGCTCAGCCTTTTTTTCGAGACTAACCCTCTGGATCAGAGTGCCAATCAGCGGCTCTTTGCTGAATCGCAGCCGTTGGAAATCATCTATGATGCCGTCAGTGCAACCAAACGTGAAAAGTGTTATAATCTCGGAGTGTATTGATTGTTTTTTTGTTTTATTTTTTTGCGTGCAGATGACAGTGAATGCCATGTCTGCGTTCTTCAGGCCTCCTGACGACCTGCAGCTGGACGAACTCACTAATGCCACACTGATGAAACTGGAGCAGTTCCGAGACCGTACAGCCACTGGTCAGTTGCTTGTATATCGATAAGATTGAAGGAAACAAGTGTATACAATTTGAATGGAGACACTAAGCAAGGTTTATCAAAGCTAAATATCAATTCTGCATTATCACAGACTAACAGTAATGGCAAAGAGTAAATAGTCTTAGATCCAGTCGTCTAATGTTCTAATGCAGAGATGCGCTGAATTTTCAGCACCCAATTTTTTTCTGACGAATATCACCTAAATAGCTAGTTTTAGTGGAAAGAAAAAATGAAACCCCAAAAAGTTTGCTGAAAGAACGAGGTTCTTAGAACGTCACGTCAAAAGTGAAGTAAGCCATTCCAAGCTGGCTTTCATTCGGGAGTTTACATGATTCAGGCTGATTATTTTTCAGTTTGACCGCAGCATGGATAATAGTATCAAAATGGGGGCTCTGCCAAGTTTTTACCAACAAGACATTTTCCCTGAAGTTCGTTTGTCTATCTGTTTTATGTTTTTGCTAACTCTAAAAACCTGACTTACTGTAGTTGAGGTGTTTTGATTCGTAAACAAGTACTTTGTGTTTGATATTTGGCCCTTTTATCCCCAAAGTCCACAGCTGATGTTTAATTTGCTATTGTCAATATTATACTTTGGCGAACATGCGAGTGTTAGTCTTTCTTTGCATGAAACTGCACCACCTACTGCTTAATCATCAACAATTCCACCCTACTCCCATTGTCTCTTCACTCTCCTGTCCATTAAAAGCTAAAATTCCCTAAGCTGAAAAAGGGGTAGACCGAGCTTGTGCAGTGTATTTTTTTACCATAACAGTCACTTCTTTCAAAATACAATTAACTTGCTTGTGTTATTTGCCTTTTAGATCCCTCAACAGTTTTACTCCTCCTGTGACAGTTTTTGTTTTATGAGGATTTAATAATTAAAAGACCTAAAATTAACATATAGTAAAATGCCTGTCAGTTATTTGGCATTTTGAATTGTGCCAATGCAAAATGAGTATTGAATTCAGGTTTTTGCCCAGGCTTTTCACATTTTCGGTTTTAGGTATCAAATTTTCATTTCAGTGCACCCCTAATAGCAACAAATCAAATCATTTCTTTCATCTTTGCTGGATTCAAAAGACGTATGTGTATTTAACACCATCCTGTGTCATTTTTTTCTAGGGCTTATGTATGTCATTGAGACCCAGAAGGTGCTAGACCTGAAGGTGAACCTGTTGGCCTCTTATGTCATTATCCCACAGACGGGTTTCTATGATGGCACTCAAAACATTCTTTTGCTAGATCTTGGGCATTTGCAGGTGAGGAAATGTTGTCAACTTTTTTTTCTTTTTATCAAGTGTACTTTAAAAGAAACAACCTGTATTTTTAGATGTCCAGTCAGTCCAAAAAGAATCTGCCTCACCTGTCAGCTGGCTCCAGCACACTCGAAGACATCATGCAAAGAGCTTACGACAGCTTTGATATCCAACTCAACAACCTGCAATTCCTCTTTAGTAAACCAGGTACATGCTGTATTAGGGTGGAAATATTGTTTGGCTTACATTTGGTTCTGAAATTTGGCAGAGGGGCCGGGCCACAGTAAAAAAACTATTTAGTGTATTTTGAATATAGGCTGACAAAAAGTCTCAGTCGGATACTTTCCATCAAATTAGTTTTGAGACAGTAAAACACAAAATCTGATACAGTTCAGGAGATTTTTTTTCTTTTTTTGTGGGTGGGGATCACATCTGCTTTTGAAATCAAAATACTGAACATTTTTTTGTATTTGGAATGTTTGTACAAAATAAATACAATAAGAAAATACAGAAAAATATGTAGCTGGGCACACAATGGACAAGAGTGATACAATGGTTTTTCATAGGCTTGTGCTTGCTAAAAATGCTACATAATTGTCTTGTTCATGGGACTTTCATCAACAATTAGGTATGACTGATTTATGAGCTTAGTAAATGCCACCAATACACCAAGTTTCCTTGTCATCAAATAATTAGCCCTTGATTAACACTTGTCTGAAGTTCCGTGCATTGCACCTGCTAATTACCGTCATTATTGTTCTGTCAACTCTCAATTTTTTTTTCTTTTCTTTGATCCGCTCATTTTTACTGAAAGGCTTTACTGTCAAATTGAAACCGAGTTAAATGAAAGTTAAGAGGTGGTAAAATACCTGTTTTTGCTGCCTGAATGGGTCTGAGGATTTGTAAACGCCTTGCAGTTGTTCGGGATGTGCATGTGTGTCACTGAATTCATGTCCAAAGTCCGGCCCGGGGGCCAGTTACAGCCAGTTACAGCCTGTGATAACATTTTCACTGGCCCGTGACCTCTGTCACATATATATATATATATATATATATATATATATATATTATATGACCCACCAGTAATGTTGACCGCAGTACAAAACACATTTGTACAAAAAGAAAACATTCAAAAACGGTCACCATTTCACTAGATAATGGCAGTAGCCCTTTGGCCACCTTGCCCTTGGCTTTCTGTGGGAATTTTCAAGCCTACCCCATATCCGACATTTCAACTGTAAATAAAAAAAGGAAAGTTGAATGTGAGGGACGCCGTTTCCAGGACAAGTGAAAATTGCAATATTTGGACATGCCTGCAGTACTGAAATCCAAAACAACTGCGTCTTCCTAAGTTGCCAAGAGACTGGTTGTTTTCAAAGAATATAATATCAAGAGGCACTGCCAGACAAACCATGCTGACTACAAAATAATAACTGGAAACAAACACTAAAAAGGTGAAGCAACTGGAAGCGCTTTTTCACGAGACCCTGCGAATCAAATGAAAATGCTACAAGGTCGCAACGCTGATTGCCAAGCACTGCAAACCTTTTACGGAGGGTAAATTTATTCAAGAATGTTCAAAGAATACCAGGCTGAATAGTCGGTCCTCACACATTTGCAGCTTACCAAATCCGACGTGCTTTCTGAAGAGTTTGCACACTCCTGGTGTACTGCCAACAACTTTCAATGTGGTCGATAGCAACTCCTATTGAGGAAACGTTAAAATTGCAGCAAAAATGATTAGTAGGACTTTTTTATCATGAAATATTTACTACAGTTTTTTTGTTCAGCGTGCAGTATCAAAAAGCCTAACAGGCGTTATGTGACCTGCGGGCAATAGTTTTCTTTTGCCTAAAAACAAAATGAGTTCCGTGAAAAAGTTTATTGCACATGTTACTTGTAGTCCAACTAAACCCTAATGGGGATACTATATACGGTTACATACACTTTATCTTTCACTTTTTCATGCTAAAACCATTTTTAACAGGTAGCTATATATGAACAATAATGAAAAACGCTCAAAAATAAATATTTTAAACCTTTCTCTTGGTTTTAGGTCAAAATTGGAAAAACGCTCGCATGCAGAGACAGTCGCCGCTCCACATACTGGAACCAGTGGATTTGAAAATCGAGTTTAGCCGGGCCATGGTGGTCAAGGATTCACGCATGGCAAAGTAGGTGTTAGAAAATAAAGATAAGAAAGTCAGTGTTATCCAGTTAGGCTCACTTACAGATACTTTGTGTTTGTGTTTTCACTCCATTAGATATAAACTGTCCGGAGAGCTCCCTTTGCTGTCACTTCGAATCTCTGACATCAAACTTCGTAATGTTCTAGAACTGGTGGACAGTATCCCACTGCCGCAGACCAAATCGGTTTCACCTAACGGTGGTGGGACTCCGCATTCAAAGGTGGACAACTTACTACTTGGAAAAGATGAGACTGTTTAGTAAGAATGCGCGATAGTTATTGGGCTGATCGTAATTGAACCATTAATGCCCTAAATACGACGTCTATTTAGAGAAAAAAATAGCTTAAATATAATTCACTTGATGCAACGCTATAATATTCAATCAGTTGACACAACTTTTCAGAAGGATTGTAAGCATTTATGTTCTGCATTTGAACATTTTCATTTTCTATTCATAAGCAGTTGTACAACTTGGTCGTGACTTCTCTTTACCTGTATAATGTGTGTGAGGTATCTGAGAGCTTGGCTATAATTAGTCGCACGGCTCAGTCTATTGTGACTGTAACGACTTCTAAACTTTAGCCAGTACATTACATTTTGTCAGGTTAATTCTTTTTTTTGTCTAACTCCTTTTTGTGTATATGCCTGAAAACTAATTTAATTAGGATTGACAGCTTGTTCATTAGGATTAAGAGCCTGTCTCACCAAGTCTGCAAACAAGTGTCTCAATACCAACACACTGTATCATTTTTCTGTACTAGACACACGCAAAGTGTAGTAGTGTAATATTTGATTGTTTTGTACTCCTTTAGCTAACCGTTGCTGCTATAAATTTGCTTTATGTGTGCGGTTATGACAGAACACTACAGCCAGTATAAGGCCATTTGAATAAGTCCCATATTTTTCTCGGCAAAAGAAAAGGGCTATTCAGTATTGGTGCATGTGTATAATGTTCCAAAGTGACATATTTTCTTATAATGAACAGACCCCTATTTATGTGCATGTTCTGCAATATCTATATTCTCATCACAATATCTTGTCATTTTAATTATTATTGACAAACAAATTAAGTATTAATGAATTGATTTGTAAAGTCAAGATCTAGTCCTTCCAACAATATTTTTGGAGACCAGTTTACCAAAGTTATGTAATAAAGGAATCTTACCAAAAAATAGACACAGAAAATGAACTGGATTTTGAATTAGTTTTGAATTTTGTTTTTATAAATATTGCATGCAGTTAAATAAGAAGAAAATGTTTGGTATCAGTCGCCACAAGCATAATTTGATCAGTTATCGATATCTGTAGAAAGAAAATGGTTATCGTGCATCTCTGTATTTTAGTAAGTAAAAAGATAATGTAGTTACTACATATTTTTATAACTGAAATGGTTTCTTCATAAGCCCAAGCAGTTCACGCCACAGCTTTCAAAGAGAAGACACCTGCAATTGGCCGACCATCGTTCCTCTCTGCTTTTCGAGTCTTGTGAAACCATCAGCATTTCTTCTCTCGGTGACCCTACACATTTTACTTGTTATTATTCTTAAATTTAAGTTTTGCTAACGGTATACTGTTTCATCAGGGTCCGAAGAAGACTTGTTCTATGATGCCCCTACCTCTCCAATCTCAGGGCAGAAGTTCTTCCCCGACAGTCCAATGCCCCTTCGCTACGCCGATCTGAACAGACCTAAAACTTTTGCGCAGGAGGAGCGACAGAAGAATATGACAGAGTTTCAAATGACGTTTGAAATTAGTGAGGTAATTTTGTATGTTCACCGTAAACGTAGGCCTTAGTGTTTTTTTTTTTTTTTTTAATGTTCCTTCATCATTTCCAATTTCTGTCACAGAAATGTTTTTTTCTCTTATTTTTTATACATTATCCATTTTATTTGCTTTTAGTTCTCCATACAGTTGTGTCGACTCAACGACAGTGCTCAGGAGGTATCAGTGCTCCACTTGGAGGTGGAGGGTCTGGGAACAGAGCTGAAAATACGCACCTTTGATATGACATCCAACACATACCTCAGGGAGATTTGCCTCAGGTGTCCCGGATACAAAGGTCAGACCTCCAAAGGTTTTATTCTGCCTTTTTGTGTCTTTGTAATTATATGCTTTGAGGGTACCTGGGTATTCATATTGACACCTCGTGACAATTCAGGTTTATTTCTCGATTGCAGATTGAAGCCAGTCTAGCTGGGGAAAATCCATGCAAACGCAAGACAGAACCTATACATTCAAAATGGGAAGGGTGAAACCAGAATTAAAACTCAATATCTTAACAACAAATATTCAATAAATCAGGCCAGGGGTCAGCAACCTTTTTGTTATTGATTAGCTTGAAGGACTATGAGTTGGTTAAGCATTTAATACCTTATCATGTTATTACTGTGTTGTTACTGTGTTAAGATTGTTATAACCCAGTCGTAATTATTAGGGTAAAAATAGGTTTGATCAACTACTAAAACATCATGCAAGATAGAAATCAAATTTTTTAGAAAAAAACAATGACCCGTTAATGATGAGCTATCTTTTAGAATCAGTCTATGTGCCCCACCTTGGTGACTCCAGGAATATACAATTTAGCTATTATGTATTTTAAGTTTTTTTTTCACTTGTTCCAGATTCTGAAAGCAAGGAAATTCAACTTATCACTACTTTGGATAACACTGAGGTTGACATGCTGACACTGGAGTATATAAAAGTGAGCAAGAAACTCTTAAGAACATTTCCAACTTTTTTATTTGTTTGGATAAGTGTGTATTCCTTAATTTATTTGCTTTTAGGCTGATAAAAACGGCCCCGAGTTCAAATCCCTCCACAACAACACAGAGCAACTAATCAAGGTAAAGATGGACATGTTGAAAATCATATGATACAAAAATCATGTTTTGTATCATATATATGTATATTATATATATATATATATATATATATATATAAAAGGGGGAAGACTATTTTTTCCCCGCTAAAGGCTTTTATTTCCTTGTTAGGTGTCCTTCTCGTCGCTGGACGTGAATCTCCACACAGAGGCACTCCTCAACTCCATCAACTACCTCAACGGTTTACTGCCACAGTCCACCCAGACCAAGGAGGAAGGACAGGAAGAGCTTCCCACCATCCCAGAAGAAGAGGAGCTGGATGAAGCCAAGAAAGAAGGGGCTATCGTCACTAAGAAAAAGAGTATGTGATTCTAAAAATGATCACATTGTAAAACAAGTAGTGTTCCCTTGCCCATTTAAGGTTTAAAATATGTATTCCTTGGCGCAGTTGTGGATTCTATTCTACTTTTCTGTTCTGTGGATATTTGTGAAATTTTGGCGTCACTTAACAAGGTGTGCTGTATGTGGTTTGCCAGACGCAAAGGCTTACAAAATATGTGGACGCCTACAATGTTTCGTTTTCGCTATGGAAGAAGAAAATAAAATGGAATGTCCGGGAGAAATCAAACAATACACATTTGGCTTTTTTGCGAGTAATTGAGTTTGCGTGTATCCTTTGTCTCTGTACCCCAAGTCCCATAGTGCGTTGGGGCATCAAAATATCCCGGATCAGAACTGCGTGTACACTCATATAGATGGTTCGTACTTTGCGGGTATTTATTTAATATAGCTGGTTATAGAGCTGATTAACCGCGGAAACAGAAAGAATATTGTATGTTTACTTTTAAAAACAAATTGTACTCACACAGCTCAGAAGAATCCAAAGACTGCGGCTGTCATCAATATGCACCTCCGAGCTGATCTGCGCTCTCTCAAGGTTTACATCAGAGGACAGAAATCCATGATCTCTGAGATCAGAATCGAAGGTATCGTTATAAAATCGAGGGGTTTTTTTTCTGTTTTTTTTTTGTATTATTGCAAGTGCTGGATTCATAATCTTTTTCCTTTACTTCCTAGGTCTAGTTTCTGAGGTTCTAATGAGGAAGCGGGAGATGAAGGTCATGGCTAACTTAAAGAACATCGTAGTGTTGGACTGTGACGACAGCGCATTCTATAAGAAGGTACAAAACCCCCTAATGGCTCCGTCTTCACTTTTTGATCCCTTGCCTGATGTTTCCGCTCTCAGGCCGTGTCTATAGCAGACAGGGAGGTGTTTACCTTCCAGATGATCAACCACACTGATGCCACTGAGGGCGACGCTTACCTGGACATGTCTCAAGTTGACACATCTGTCACATTGACAGTGGGATGCATCCAGGTTGTTTTCCTCAACAAGTTTTTATCTTCCATACTGGTAGGTGTCATGTTTTTGTCTTACTGTGACTTTTCTATGGGTCTTTTAAAAGTTTTATACATGTAAAAATAAAATATATTAATCTACATTTTTTTGGGTTTGTTTTTTATTAAAGCTGGGGTGTATGGTTTGAAGTGTCCTTAAAAAGTTGAGAGGAGAATATTTTCTCAATTAAGTATGTGTTAACAATGCCCAATTAAGTTCAAGGAGCATTTATACATTGTTTTCCTAGCAGCTTTTATCCTTAGATTCTCTTCGATAAAATATTGGGACTTCCAACACAATAGGTAGTTGGATGAGGGTTTTGGAGAATGATTAAGGTGATTAAGCCCGTGATTAAGGTTTTCTGTTAGTGTTGCATGAAAATGGTGGAAGTAAGAAAAGGCCTCTTTCAAACACAGTCCAAACCCCAACACAAACCCTCCAAAAGATTATAAATGAAGAGTTTATTCGAGCACATCTAAGAAATGCACCTACTTGCACACGCCACACAAGCTTGACAGCCAGATTGTAGCCAGAAGATGGCGTCAGAAAATGTGAAATTTTCAAATTCTGGATATCACCTTCAAGCTTATGCAGTTCATCATTATATCCTCATTATTTGTAGAATGCACGATAATTTTCAGGTAGATATTTATTTTTGAAATTTTTGTTAAAAATGTACTGTTTATCATCCTTGTATATATTTTGTTTTTCTGCTAAAGTAATAGTATTTGTATATTTATTTTTATTTATTATATTGATATGCACAGCTAAGATAATTCCAGTTGATAAGAATGAGTGATATATTTGTTTTGGCCAAGGCGTGTCTGACACTTAGTTGTGAAGCACTTGTATAATGTTTCAAAGTCGTATTTTTTTCATATTATGAACACACCCATAATCATATTCATATACACTCTCTGCAATAACTAGATGTCAGTGATATTGTGCTCATAAAAATACGTTGTCGATATAGTTGTTACTGACATAGTAAAGATTGATCGATTGTTTGACAAAGTATAGCGCTTTGACGAAAGCTGTATGATGTTATTGTATTTGTTGCAAAAACTAAGACGCACATTAAAATAATTGAATGATATGTGTTTTTTTTTCTATTTTCCAATATTCAATGCAGTTAAAAAAATTATCGTCTTGAGAAGCGGGATTGTACTTGTTATCTTTTGCAAATATCTTGAAATATATTTTCCTTAAATTAACTGTATTTCTATGACTCACATTAGGATATGTCAACTTTGATATTAGTTTTATATCGAAATTAAAAAGCTGTAACCCCGGCAGGCGTTCATCAACAACTTCCAGGAGGCCAAGGCGGCCGTGGCAGAGGCGACCCAGCAGGCGGCCGAAAAGGCAGCGTCAGGCGTAAAGGAGCTGTCAGAGCGTAGTACCCGGATCGCGCTAATCGTCCATTTTAAAGCGCCTGTCATCTTTGTCCCGCAATCCTCCTTGTCTCCAAACGTCCTGGTGGCCGACTTGGGTTTTGTATCGGTCAAGAATCATTTTGCCATTCAGCCTTCTAAGAGTTTCAATAAGATCCCTCCTGTGGTGGACATCATGCAAGTCAAACTCACAGATCTCAAGATGTACAGGTGTGACTCCGAATTTCAATTTTTTTCCGAATTTAACTTTATATACCAGAAAAGTATGCTGGAGTAAACTGTTACATTTATAGACGTTCCAAAAACATCCCCAGTTTTGATACTTTTTTTTTTTTATAATTGCAGAACCACATTTGTTAATGGGGAGTTTCTTGGCGAGAGCAACCTTTTGCAGCCAGTCAGCTTGGAAGTGAAGATTCAGAGGAATCTTTCATCCGATTGGTACCACAGCATCCCTGACATAGAGATCACTGCTCATCTTATGCCCCTGAGCGTGAGTCGAAGACTTTCGATTTTTTTCCCATTGTCTGTGCAGGCTAAGAGAAGACTCTTTGTAAGGTCCTAAAAACATGTGCTACCAATCGAAGAATATAATATCTCATCTCATCTCATCTCATTAGCTACACCGCTTATCCTCAGTAGGGTCGCGGGATGCTGGAGCCCATCCCAGCAATCATCGGGCAGTGGGCAGGGGACACCCTGAACTGGTTGCCAACCAATCGCAGGGCACACTGGGACAGACAACTCGCTCACTCGTTCACACCTAGGGACAATTTGGACCGGCCAATTCACCTGAAATGCATGTTTTTGGAATGTGGGAGGAAACCGGAGTGCCCGGAGGAAACCCACGCAAGCACGGGGAGAACATACAAACTCCGCACAGGAAGTCTGGAGCTGGATTCGAACCCACGCAGGAGGTTCCCAAGACATGAACTGTGCCGCACATGCGCTAACCACTGCGCTGCCGTGCTGCCCAGAATATAATATAATTGTCTTTATTTTCATTGATAACAACATTGATGATGAACATTGTTTACGAGATCATACCATTTTCTAGACAGTTTTTATGTTTCAAAGCAGAGTGTCAGTGTACTGTACACCTGAAGGTCCAGCTTTTATTTTTTCTCTTTTTTTGGCCAGGCTCTGCTTTTCAGACACCTCCTAACAATTCTGCAGCTGAAGACTGCCCTTAGGCCATGATTAAATTCTTTTTTTCTCAGTTTTTGTATTCCTCCAAAGGGAGGTATTTTTAGGGGTGATAGACGGACAGAGGCACTCTGATCCATCGAGATGGGGGACGGGGGGCTCTGTAGGGAATTTTGATACTGCTATACATGTTGTCCATGCATATTGTCCGGGGTTTTATTTCTCCTGGTGGCAAAATCCATGGATCAACTGAATTTAGGGAGTGCTTTACAGTTGTGGTCAAAAGTTTACATACACTTGTGAAGAACATAATGACATGGCTCTCTTGAGTTATTTCTACAACTCTAATTTTTCTCTGAGTGATTGGAACAGATAGTTCTTTGTCACAAAAAACATTCATGAGGTTTGGTTCTTTTATTACTTTATTATGGGTTAACAGAAAACGTGATCAAGTCTGCTGGGTCAAAAATATACATACAGCAGCACTAATATTTAGTAACATGTCCCCTTGGCCATTTTCACTTCAATTGGTTGCTTTTGGTAGCCATCCACAAGCTTTTGGTTGAAATTTGGACCACTCCTCTTCACAGAATTGGTACAGTTCAGTTCAATTTAATGGTTTTCTGACATGGACTTGGTTCTTCAGCATTGTCCACAAGTTCTCAATGGGGTTTAAGTCAGAACTTTGGGAAGGCCATTCTAAAACTTTAATTCTATCCTGATTCAGCCATCCCACTACCACTCTTTTGTGTGTGTTATGGGCCAATGTCCTGTTGGAACACCAACTGTTCCCAAGACCCAATCTTTAGGCTGATGACTTAAAAGGTTATTGAAATATGTGAAGACTGTCCTTCTTCATTATCCCATTTACTCTCTGTAAAGCACCAGTTCCGTTGGCAGCAAAACAGCCCCACGGCATAATACCACCACCACCGTGCTTGACGGTAGGCATGGTGTACTTGGGGTTAGATCACTCACCGTTTCTCCCCCGAACATATTGCTTAGCTTTGAGGCCAAATAGCTCAATATTTGTTTGGTCTGACCACAGAACTTTCCTCCAGAAGGTCTTTTCTTTTTCGATGTCTTCAGCAGCATACTTCAGTCAACCCTTAAGGTCCTGCTTTTGGAGCAAGGGCTTCCTTCTTGAGCGACAGCCTCTCAGTCCATGAAGATGCAAAACACACTTGACTGTGGACACTGACACCTGTGTTCCATCAGCTTCTAATTCTTGGCAGATCTGCTTTTTGGTGATTTACGGTTGAGTAGTCACCCTCCTGACCAATGTTCTCTCAGCAGCTGGTGATAGCTTGCGTTTTCTTCCTGATCGTATCCGTGACAAAACATTGCCGTGCACTTTTTACTTACAAACAATTGTTTGCACTGTTGCTCTTGAGACCTGCAGCTGCTTTGAAATGGCTCCAAGTGACTTTCCTGACTTTTTTAAGTCAACGATTCACTTTTTCAGATCCTTGCTGAGCTCCTTTGACTTTCCGATTGTAGCGTATGTGGGTGTTTGCATTCAATGAACCCTATTTAAATGGCCTCAGATAATTCACCAGCTGTGGTCGCTCATAATCACTCACAAGAAATTAAGGGGCAATGCTATGAAGCTCATTCCACTGGGTCACCAAAATTGCTAATTTGTGTTGCTGTATGTATATTTTTGACTCAGCAGATTTGATCACTTTCTCTGTTAAACCATAATAAAGTCATGAAAGAACCACATTTCATGAATGTTTTCTGTTCCAATCACACTATCAGACAAAAGTTAAAGTTGTAGAAAAAACTGGAAACTCAAGAGAGCCATGGCATTATGTTCTTCACAAGTGTGTGTAAACTTTTGACCAAAACTGTAAGTCACCCCCAGGGTGGGAAAGCTGCTGTCTGTCAATATCAGATTTAGTGCTATGCTAACATTAATATCTAGCGGGATGCCTCATTTAGTAAGGTTTTATCTAGTCTAATTAGGAGTGTTTGACTGTGTTTGGAGTTCATCCCCTAAACCACTACAGTATAACTCTGATAACAGGCCGAACATCTGTGCTCTTTGTACACAAAAATATACCCAGGCCTCTTTTATAGGGCTCTGTCTGTCTTTCCAAACAGTTGATCCTTAGCCAAGATGACATGGTGGTGGTCTTCAGAATTCTGAGTGAAAACCTCTCAGAGAACTCTGACACTGTGACTGCACCTGCTCCCACTGAAGATTCAACCATTGAGAAGGAGCCTCGCAGCTCTGGATCCACGGAGAAAAATAGCAGTAAGTATTCAGAAGGTCTTGAATTAAACAAGTTCCCCAAACACTTGTTAACATCCAGGGTTATTATAGGCAACACAGTGGTGACAGCTGCTGTTGTGGAGACTCAGAAGTGTGTCAAGCTGAAGACCAGCTTGAAAGCAGACTTCAAGATTGATTCTATCGCACTGGTCTTATTCAAAACCAAAGAGAATGAGGTAAGACGATGTCAGGTAAACCACATATGAGGCAATTTACCCAAATTCTGAATTTTACTCCGTTTACATATACAGTAGACCCCCAGGATACAGCGTCCTTGCCTTACAAAGTTTTCAATTTACGGTGTGAAATAAGATAATTGTGGCCCCTTTGAACGGCATTTCCCCACCTTACAACATTGACAACAAATTATTTTGTGTGCTTTAAGAACCTTTAACTTGGTTGTCTTTGACCGTAATACGAGTTAATTCTCTAAGATGCCTGTTTGTTGTTGATCAACATCATGTAAGATGCTGGTCTGCTATTATGAAATGAAATGAAATGATCTGCATTTATATAGCGCTTTTCAAGTCAATGACTTCCCAAAGCGCTTTACATTGTGCTTCACATTTCCCAATAGCGGCCGTGATCTGTGCAGCCATGTAAGGCGCTAAACTGCTTATTGGGGGTATTGGGGGTTCAGTGTCTTACCCAAGGACACTTCGACATGTAACACGGACAAGCCGGGATTCGAACTGGGATCCCTTAATCCTAAAACGATCGCTCTACCTCCTGAGCTACTGCCGCGTAGTTTTGCGTCACGGCTTAAGGAAAATGCTGATACTATTGGCTGAGTTCAGTTCAGAATCTCGTGTGCTTTGTAAAGACTTTGTGAGTTGGCAATACAATACTGTTTTCTTTTGGTACTGTATTTATTGGCTATGGGTCCCAAAGCTACAGTGGTGGTAAAGGGAGAAGAAAAAACATGATAATCATGGAACTGAATCCTGCAGTTATCAATAAATACATGGATCGTAACCAATCGGTGATTTAGACTACTATAAAAAATAAAAAAGGGATTTAAGCTAGGAAACCTTCTAAGGACATGACAATTCTCGCTAGTGGAATGTTGTTGCAATTTCAGTTTGTGATTCCCACCTCAGAACAGGGGTCTGCTGAAATAGAAAATAATAATGCAGAGAATTATTTAGAAATGATTGATATTCTAGTTTCGCTCACGCTCTGTTATTGTTTAGCTGCTTATATTGGAGCCACATGACGATGAGCTGAAACTGGGTGAATTTACGCTTGGAACCATCTCCACCTCGGTCGCTATGTACTCGGACAGCTCTATGAAGGCTTCTGTCCGGCTGTCCACCTGCCTTCTCGATGACAAAAGGCCAAACATCAAGACAGTTAGCCCAAGGTACCAGAGATTTAAGTACACATTTAAAAGAAATACATGTTAGACAGTACACAAACCATACCATACATTTATTTTATATCACTGGCTTGTACTAAAGTCAACACGATTTAAAAGTTGTCTATCTAGACACCAAAGCCATATCCCCCTAGTGGGAGGTGGCTAGAGGCAAGAACACAAACACATTCACCATACATTCATTTGCCTTCACTCTTTACAACCTGACACAAGACATTAAGCCCGCAGAACAACAAGGGATGAGTTGCTGTGCCATGCAACCCTTCATCAGCAGAGAGGCCCGACAGCATACACTGGTTTACCACCTCTACGTCATATGCGTTTATTTCAGTCATTATTGACTATCCTCTGCCATTCACCTGTATCCCAAGCACACACTCTTGCATTCCTTATATTAACCAACGTCACATACCGAGCATGTTTCACCCCATCTATCCAATCATATTTGGCCCTACCTTTCATTCTCTTTTCCTACCACTTCTGCACTACATACTCTTTAAGTCAAACAGCCTTCATCCATTCTTTCCATGTGTCCAAACCATCTCAGAACATTTCCATCAACCCTCTCAAGAAGCTCTCTCAACACACCAGTTCTTCTTCTTACCTCCTCATTCCTTAACCAATCCAATCTTTAATAGTGATGTAATAATAAAATAAGTATAGAATATCTTGTTCTGTTGACAGATCGTTTTGCTCATTTTAGTTTTTATGTTAAAATTCTTTATTCAAAAATACATGTAAAACTACATTAAAATGCTGTCGAAATCTAGTCAAGTAAGTACAGAAATTATACACAGACGCTGCCCGACCTACAAACGAGTTAGGTTCCGGACGTAAGTAGAATTTGTTCGTAAGTTACTTCAGTGCTGTTTTGTATCTTTATGGTTTATATAAGTATGTTTGAGGCTTGTATAGGTAACCTGTATTGTTTTGTATTAAAAAAATAAACATTTAATAAAATACAATGCTAAAGATAAATAAAGTGAGGTTTCTCCTCCGTGGTAAAAAGTGGTAGAAAAAAAAGCGTTCCAACCATTTTCTCAAACACATCAAGCTTTCTTATTCCACTTAAGTTTTAAAAGAATCGGCTTGCCTATCCCTTACACTTTACACCAAACATATTGAATGGATGCAGGAGATATTAAACAATACAAACGTCATACGGTACACGTTGTTATGATTACACACGAACCATAACATCTAACATTGCCATGCGGTGGGAAGAAGCACTACAGTACTGTCCTCTACTCGGGACACACAATACAAAACAGGCCAATACAGCAATTTACGGATATTTTTCTACATCCCGAAAAAAAATCGTATCTACCGTTTTGCGCAAGTCGAATTTTCGTAAGTAGGGAGGTGTCTGTACAAAAGAATATTACTTAAAAAGGACAATTTATCCTGATAGCAGATAATTTTGCTTAATGTGTTAAGAGAAATTTTGGAATTCAAATAATCCTGTTAAAAATGTAAAAATATTGTAAAACAAGTCAAGAAAATTAAAAACAGGGAAAAATTATCCAAAACAACTATATAAAGTGAAATGAGGAATATATATTGACCTGGGTTTGATTTCCCTTACATCCAATGTTTTGCAATCCTGGTCAGTGATATTTTTGAACTGATCAATCATTTCCCAAATATGTTTATATACTACCGTAAAACCTTGTGTAATTTGCACCCAAATTTGAAGTTATTTTTTAGGTAAAAAGAAATGTGCGTTGTACACGAATAAATACATTAGTTATAGATAATGCATTTCTCCGTTTCAGGATGATGGCCATGCGTCCAGGAACAGAAAAGAACATGATGGTTGAGGTCAACTACAAGCAAAGTCACGAAGGCACCACCTTAGACACGGTCGTTCAGGACGTGTACCTGTGTGCCAGCATGGAGTTCCTCCTCACTGTGGCAGACATTTTCCTTACAGCCACCAAGGAGGGCTTTGCAGACACACCGCAAACCAAAAGCAATGCAGTGCTTGGAGATAAAAATAATGCTCCTGCTCAGCCAAAGGAAACTGGTGAGTGTAAAACATTTGAGACGCCTTCTGATCAAGGGCTGTTCAAATAAACATGACTTGACTTGGCTAGAACCCTGGGATATGAAATAAATCAGATTTGATTGCAAAGTGATATTGTTGTACGGTGGGGAATATAATTGGTAATCAGCTAATGGCCTCTATTGGTTGCGATGTTGTTAACATACTTTCTTTGCCACCTGCTCCAAAACTGTCATCCCCCCAAAAGTCATTGTTGCTTTTATTGTCTCCTTTTACTTTGTCCCGATCCACAATTAGTTATGGACGTATTCCTTAGGAAAAGTAACAGTGCATGTGCCTTCTTTGTATTTCTTGATCATTTCAAACTTTATTTCTATTGTTATCATGTTTTTGCTTCTCTCTTTAGCACAACTGCAAGCCTTGGGACTTAAAGCGGATAAATACCGTACATAAAAAAATACATATTGTATTGTCGACTCGTAAAGTCCTGACGAAACACGCAAGATTCTGGACCGAATTAATAGAAAGGACGGGAGTTCAGTCCGTAGCATACCACCATTTAATGATGCCCTAAATCAAACCAATAGCAGACCAGCATTTTAAATTACTTCGACCAAACGCAGAAACACATCTTAGAGAGTTAATTCTTTAACTGCATGAACATTGCAAAGTTTTCAGGCACTCAAAATAATTTGTTGCCGATGTCCTATAGAGATGGCCCGAAAATAACTATTATTCCACTTCGTAAAGTGAAAATATAATGACAAGTTTTTTTGTTTAGCAGACACTCAAAATAGAGAAGACTATAATGAATTTTTAACTTGCAAGGAGAACAAGAGATGACTGTAAACCCTCACAATAGCAAATTCCAAACAGTGAGGTATAGTCGAACTGGTATTCTATGCAATCTCCTTTTGCATATGGCCAATATTAAAATTGAATGACCACTCATCTTGTAAGGCGGTGTCACTGAATCCTGTGGGTCTAATTTTTTTTTTTTTACCAAGTATGTAGCAAAAATTCACTTTTACTAAGATCATGACATTCATGCTTATAAGATTTCTGTTGATTTTCTTTTTCCATCTCTCAGTTGCCGCTCCAGCCGAGGTGTCAAAGTCAGAGATGAACGTCATTGTACGAAACCCTGAGATCGTATTTGTGGCTGATTTGACCCGTGTTGATGCCCTGGCCCTTGTGGTGACCACACAGTGCGAGTTAACCATTAAAAATGATCTGGAAAGTTCCAACATGACTGCTGTCATACAAGACCTTAAGGTTTGACTGCCATTGCTTTGTCACAGTACTCTGGAAAGTCTTTTAGAAACATTGTATGTCTCATTTTAGGTGGTGGCCTGTCCATTCTTAAGGGAGAAAAGGCTGCACAACGAGACTACAATCCTGCAGCCGTGCCAGGTGTTCTTTAAGAGTTTTCAGACCCCGACGTCGCCACAAGCTATGGAGATCTCCATCAATTCTCTCTCGCTTAAGGTTAGTGTGAGCTGTGATGAAGAAATGTTGGTACTGTAGCGTTCTGTCAGGTCTATCACTTAACTTTGAGAATGAAACACAATGAGAGAAAATATACATTATTTTAACTCATTAAGAGCGTGTGATCAGCCCCCCAGCCTTTCAACACCTCCCTCTTTGTTGATGTAAGGAAATCAAAAACAGACTCAGGAGGTGTATCCAATGTTTCAAGGGAACACCCTTTTAAATGACAAGACACACAAGGACTAAAACAAATATACTCCAGCACCTTATTGATAAAAACATAGAGCCAGTCCCCTCTGGCAAAGGTGATAAAATCTGGAGTATGGACAAGGGTATAATGAACTGCAGGGTTCCTGGAATAAAATGAATAATACATTTACAACACTCCTAGCACTTACTTTTATGTATAATTGGCAATGCAGTTCAAGAGGTGTAATTTTATTGAGGAAAATGTGTTTCTTGTTCCCATTGTAAACGACCCACGATTGGGTTGATTAGCCCACAACTCTCACACTTTATTATCAACGATTAATAATTCCAATGTAAAGTCTTATTTAAATTGAGTTTCATACGGTCTACTACCTAATCTAGGTTTCGCCCATCATCATCAAGACGGTCCTCAGCATCCAGTCAGCCCTGACACCTTCCACAGAGACCACACAAATGCTGGAAAGTCCGGTCTCAGTTAACATGTGGGAAAAACGGGAGTGGAAGGATCTCAAACTGTGGTTCCTGGAGGAGCAGGGAGAAGCCCACACACAAGAAGCAGCCCCGCTGATCCCACTGGGAGAATCACTGAAGGTACAACACCTAAAGCTAGAAATTAAGGGTTACATTTATTTGATAAATTATGTAATATTTCTTTACAGATGGATATCAAGTCAATTTGTGTAACATTGGAGGCTGGAGTGGGTCACCGCACCATGCCCATGCTTCTTGCAAAGTCCTCCTTCCAGGGAGATGTAAAAAACTGGTCCACGCTCATCAACTTGAAGAGCGAGCTGAATTTAGAGGTTTGATGAGTACAGTTGTTGACTTTTGAGCTCTGTATGTAACATAACAAAAACCATGCCAGACTTAATCAGATTAAGATCACTTTTCATCTACGTGACAATGATCTTTTTAAAAATAAAAACATAACGGTACAATATTTAGGTCCATTATTTCAACGAAGTTGTCGGAGTTTGGGAGCCGCTGCTGGAGCCCTTGGAGGATGAGACAAGAGATGGATTCCGTCCCTGGAGACTGGAATTCAAGGTAGTTATTTGGTCATGTTTGTCAGACCGATTTTGCTTCATTTACTTCTTAATTCATGTGTTACTAATGCATTGCAAAACATTGGATATCCAGAATAGGGCGTCCTAACCTTACAACATTTTTACTTTACTGTGGTATAAGATGTTTTTTCGAGCGTCTTAAAGGTATTTTCCCCTCCATACGACTTAGCCAAACAAATTATTTTGGTGAAAAAACAACTTTAAAATACAAACTTTGCTATGTTGTGCATATGATGAGTTTTGTCTTTTAGATGCCTGTCTGCTATTAGTCGACATCATCTAAAATGCTGGTCTGCTATTGGTTTGCATCCAGACATCATGAACATGCCTATATGCTATTGCTGAACTCTCTTTTACATTGCATTTATCTTCATTCGCTTCAAAATCGTGTGTGCTTTGTAAAAACTCTGCAATTTAAAAAAAAAAAAGTGTTTTTTTTTTATTATGTATGCTCTGTGGGTCCCATAGCTTGTAGTGATGCTAAAAGGAGAGCAAAAACTTGATACCCATGGAAACAAAACTTTTGAATATCAAGAAATACAAAAAAGGCACACAAATGGTATCCTTTGTTAAGTTGCATGGCCGTAACCAACCGACAACCAGAACTATTATTGAAAATAAGGAGAATATTAAAGAAGGGACATTTTTTAAGGCAATGGTCTCCAACCTTTTTCAAGCTGAGAGCTGATTTTTTATACTAATTTGTGCAAAGGGCACCAGTTTGATATTCATTTCAAAAATAAAAACTGTAAAAACTTTTATTTCTATGTTTTTACTATATTATCGCAAGGTTAACTATGGGAAGTAGGGTTGAATGGACTCCGTCAGCCACTAAGAAAAAGTTTAACTAGAAAATCACCATTACCCAGCACTGGTGAGTTATTTTCAGAGCAGGTCCGCGGGCACCTAAGATGGCCATAGGGGGCACCGTGGTGCCCGCTTGAACGATGTTGTAGAACCTTGTTCTAAGGGAATTACAATCCTTGGAGGTGGAAGTTTTAAAATCAAGTTTAATTCATGTCGTTTCCCCGAGGGTGTACTGCAGGTTGCATGGGTCGTAAACCTTTTTGACCCAAAAAGCCATAAATGCGAAAATATTTCAAATTCTTCTTTTTATTAAAAATGTTTTTTTAATAGAGCCACACCATACATTTTATTTCACTGTGTGACGTTTGATGGTTTTATAAAATCTATGAAACAAAAATAATGGCAGAGCCTGTGTCCCATATCTATATAAATTTGACACTCCTGGCCGGAGTTACTTAAGAGTGTTGAGGCTCATTTTGACTGTCATTTTTGTCCCAAATAATGGTTTCAAAACAAAGTGAAAGCAAAGTTTTTTGTAAAAATGTCACAAAATACCTTAAACAAGGATACCAACGTATTAACCTTCGGTGCAGACGGAGCTGGGCAACGGAGAACGAGCATATGCGTCCTATCCTGTGTATAGCTCTGTCCATTCCAACCGCTCACCCAATCAAAGTGCTCTAGGTGCTTTATAGCTTCTGGGTAAAACGTTTGTTTTGGGTAAAAGTTTGTACTGCGCGTTTTCTTCATAAAGTGTCCTAACAATGAACCTAAATTGTTTAATGAGCTTCCATATAAAGGATTATTTAGCAACTTATAGACAAAACAAGTTCTGCTGGTGTGACACCCTAATTGTTAACTGTAGTTAAAATTGTGTCATATGTACTGGACCGTGCCCCTTCAAAACCAGCACTGCTTTGCATGTCTAACAATCGGCTCAGCTTGAATTAACATAAATGAAATTGCACAAGTCCTATTTTATCTCCGAGCCATATGTACTAATTAAAACGGTCATATAGGCTCAAGAGCCATTGGTCCCTGACCCTTGGTCTGCTGTATACATTTTCATAAAACCATTTGAACAATTAACAATTTTGCATGCCATTGTAGAAATTGTCATTTATCAATGATTAGAAGCACTGTAATCCCCCAAAAATATCAGAAAATTATTTTTTGAATTTAAATGATTTGCCAACTACCCACTGTTTCTAACCTACACAATTAGATGAAAAAAAAGCCATTGAAGAACGTTGGTTGGGCAGACGAGGTTGACTACAACGTTCCAGACTACAAGACTGTCATTGTGATCAGAAGCAAGGACCAGCTCAACATCACCCTCTCCAAATGTGGACTTACCATGCTGAATAACCTGGGCCAGGTGAGAACAGAGCAACCTGATATGTCTTGAAATTTTCACACCTTATTCTACCCCCTCAGGCTTTTGCTGAGGCTGCTAAGGAAACGGCCGGCTGCTTCCAGAAGGACGAAGCTCCTTTTGTAGTAAAAAACCGCCTTGGCTTGCCTGTATTCGTCCGCTACAGCGACATGTTTTCTCCGGTGGCCACGCGAACTAACGACCACATCGTCGAGCTGCAGGACGGCGAAACACTTGGAATGGATTATTCTGTCACTACTGACTCGGACCAGTTTTCAGCAATGACTTCCTTGAGTGAGAAGGATTACTACATACAGCCAAGTACGTTTTGTCTTATTTTAACAGTATCCACTCCATTTTAGTGGTTAATCTCCATAACCACCAGTCTCTGCAGCTTTCATTTCCTTGATGCCAAGCAAAAGGGGGTGCTTGCATAGTCCTGCCAAACATGAAGGAAACGTGGGTGTTTGTTCGGGTTGCAACAACAAAACGATAAAATAAATTATTAAAAGCGTTTGCAACGAATATCATCCTCGATTCGTTGTGTCGCACAAGTTATGCTCACTCAGCTCGTTAATTTAATGCAACTCAGAGTGCATTGTGACGTTTTAATGTAGGCAGTCTGATGAAGGGCCATGCTTGTAGTACCAGCAGAGGGCAACTCAAAATCACATTTTGTCGCACCACGTTCTCTTAATCTGGCGACAAACCTTTGGTAGCACTTTGGTCCAGTAAAGGGCATCTCGAGACCATATTGCACAAGGTCCTCTTGATTTTTTTTAAAGTATTCGCATGTAATGTTACCTGTTTTTTGCACTTAAATAAGTACCTTACATATTTGTAGCTGTATAGCTAGATAAGCTAGTTGACAAACACTTTTATTGTTTTATATTATAGATTATGCTGTTTTTTTGTGCACCATGATTTTTATCAGCCCAAAACTTCTATATTTGAATGAAGAGGAAAATATCTTGCCCGCAAACAGCATGAATACAAGGTTTTTTGTTGGTCACTTGGCATGTAAAATATGCATTCGATATGCTCTAAGCAGGGCACAGGAAACAGAATGCAATTCTCAGGCACGTTGGAATATGTGCTTGTAAAGTGATGCTGTATTACCGAAAAGTACGTATTCATCCATACAACCTATTATCACTGTGAAAGTCACACTACAGAGCGCACCTCATTATAAGCCTCACCCAGTACATTTTTAAAGGCGAAACCATTTTGTACATACCTAAGCTGCATCAGAATACAAGATGCATGTGTCTACATTGAAACGTGACCTATTTACAAAGAAAGACGGTATACTGAAAGAGTTTTAATAATATTCGGTACCTTAACGTTCCGACGTCCAGCTTGTGGGACGCCGGACTTTTGATGAACAAATACGTGTCTGCGGCTTATAGTCCGAATTTTACGGTAGATAAAAATCAACGATGCAACAAGGATGGCAAAGGGACAGGCAGTAGCTCAGGAGGTAAAGTACTCGTCTTGGCATCAAGAGGTCACAGGTTCGATTCAAAGCTCCTCCGCGTTATATATCGAAGGGTCCTTGGTCAAGACACTGAACTCCTAATGCTCCTGATAAGCAGATAGTTGTCTTGCATGGCTGACACTGCTATCGGTATGTGAGTGTGTGTCAATGAGTAGGTGTGAAGCACATTGTAAAGTGCTTTGGAAAGTCTTCATTGACCTGAAAAGCGGAATAAAAAATGCAGAAAACTAAATTTACCTACATATATTGAAAGGCTAATGACTAAGTAGTTATATTGTTATTGTGCTGTTTTGTCCATTCACCAGCTCCAGCAGGGCACACGTCAGCCAGCATTATCCCGTTGATTAAAGTTGGACGCAGGATGTACAGCGTTATGCACGAGGTGTCAGGAGTCACACGGTTCCTAGTGTGCCAGGTTTATTCCGTGGAAGGCAGCAAATACATCAAGATCCGCTCACCTTTACAGGTACAACCACACGTGTATGTATGTTCCTCGTCAGAATAGGTGTTTATAATTCTCTTTGTTCTTTTTTCTTCAGATCATCAACCATTTCTCCATTCCCTTTAAAGTGTTTGAGGGGTCAACAGAATTGGGTACTTCCCTTCCGACAGAGGAGTTCTGTGTTCCCCTGGATTGGTACAGGTACTGTACACAATTTGTAGTGATTATATAGTTTACCCACTAACTTGCCTGTTACATTAGCTTGTAAATGTAATTTTCCTTTACTGACTTAAAAACATTGTACGATCTCTATGGGTGTAGCTACTTATGAAAAACCAAAAACAAAGAAGGATTGCCAAGCCCCTTGGGCGACCGAAATGAATTACAGTAAACCCCTGAGATACTGCATGAATCCGTTCTGTGGTGGGGATCAGTAAGTGCCCTTAGAGGACTATGTTGCTTTTATTGCCTAATATTTATTTAATAAAAGTCGATCATTGATTGGTTACAGGCGAATTCCTTAGCAAGAATACTGATGTGTGTTTGCCTTCTTCGTATTTCTTGATAATCGCAAGCTTAGTTTCCATGGTTATCATGTTTTTGCTTCTCCCGTTATTATCACTGAAAGCCTTGGAACCCATAGTGAATAAAGACAGTACAGAAAATACAGTACATGAAATACTGTATTTATTGTTTTGCCTACTCTCAGTCTTTATGAAGCATACAAGGTTCTGAACTTAATTTAGAGAAAAGGCATCATGAGAGAAACTTCAGCCATAGTATATCTGTATTTTCGGAATCAGAATCAAAATCGTAATCACCTTTATTATAATTGTGTTGTTACAATGAAATTCGAGAACACGTGAACATTTTACACACAAATTTTTGGGCACCCAAAATAAATTGTTGATGATTTCCAATAGCAGGGGTTTGAAAACATTCTTTTTTAGACAGTAAAGTGAAAAAATCGTAAGCTGGGGCAACCATATTCAAGGAACTACTGTATAGCCAATCCATGACCTCTCATCTTTCCTCTTAGGTCTGAACTGAGCCTCCAGCCCATCACGAGTGATGACCATCTGCAGTTCGACTGCTCAGAGGGATTCAGCTACGATGACCTCAACCTGCAACTGCCCGAGACGCACATTCAGAAAAAGTGCAACCGCCAAGGAAATCTCTTCAGCGTGTTGACCATCAATATCGTGCCTGTGAAGGACGAAGTGACCTTTAAAGACACGGGCGGCGTCGGAGACAATTTTGATGTGCCTTTTGTTCTTCACCTTTGGCCTTGTGTCCTGCTACGAAATCTTCTGCCTTACCCAATTACCTACAAACTCAATGTACAGATTAACTAAGATTCTGCCTGCGTACATGAAGTCATCGCAAATAACTATAGCTTTACCCCGACAGGACGGTAATGAGCTTGGACCCGAATCCACCCTGAACCCTGGACACTCCGCTCAGCTGCACACTGCTGTCATCAACCAATCCATCCTGGATCTCCGCCTGATTGATTACTTAGCTCAAGACTGGGCTGCTCAGTACAGGTCTTACATCATCTTATTATTATTTATTAAAAGTAATTTAATCATTTGAAAAAAAATCAGGATGCAGCTTGGCAATGATGCAATGATTTGCAACCCCTTGGATTACCCCACTGTTGAGTAAAAAAACAGAACTGTTTTTTCAAGGATCCGGGAAATGTCAGAGTCGCCTGCTGCCCCGGAGACGATGCTGACATCAGTCAGGGTTTTAGGTTCTGTGGAAAAATGATGTAAAATGAGAAAAAAATACATGCTAGGAGATTTTTTTTTTCATGAAAGCAGTGATAAATTTAATAAGGGCAGATATATTCTTAAAATAACTTTTTAATAAACCACTAAGAAACAAATTGGAAAACAAACAAAAACAGATTTCTGAGTTATGTTTTTTTTCACAGGACAGCAATAATATAAAAAAGACATACCAGCACTGTTGCCCAAATTTATTTTTAACAAAACATTCTGTTTTTAACAGCCTACGCAGCGAGCAGGAGGAGATCACCTTCATCGTGTTCGAGTCCCTCCGCTTGGAAGAGGTCGAAGACTTTGGCGAGGGGACAGAGCAGCGACGGGCCGAATTGGACATAGCAGTGCATGTGAAATACGAGCAGGGCCAGATGGTGGTGGCTGTCCACTCGCCGTATTGGATGGTTAACAAGACGGGCAGGCTGCTACAGTATAAGGCGGACGACCTGCACCGCAAGCACCCGCTGGATTATGACATGCCGCTGCTTTTCTCCTTTAAACCGCGTCACTTTCTGAAGAACAACAAGGCAAGGCTTTATAATACAATGATGCCCCTTAATACAAGCTTAATTCATTCCAGAATCATAGCTCAAATTATTCGTGTAATGAGCAGATTTTCCGGATATGAAATAATTCAAAACAAATTGGTCCAGTCTTCAAATTACTGTACAGCTTCACATTGAAGCCGACACCCTAAAACTGCTTAAAACTAGCCACATATAATAAATATGGTTGGTTGGTTGGTTGGTTGGATCCCTTAACCATTTGGGTTGTAGGGACACCATTTCCTGTGGTGTGTCTTGGGCAAGTACAGCCTGTTGGCACCCATCCCTCTCCAGGCCAACACATGTTTCTACCCGATCTCGAACCTCAGACAATTCTAACCAGTAAATTTTTACTGTCACTCGAATAGACCCAGTTTTGGCTGTAAATCGCTAAAGGATCCTTTATCTGGAAGCTCATTAAACAATCTATGTTCATTGCTAAAAGCCTTTATGATGAAAAGCCACATACACCGAGAAGCTCTTGCAAAAGCACCTAGAGCAATTTTATTGAGTGAGCGTAAGGAATGGTTAGAGCTATACAGAGGACTGGATGCGCGCACTCCTCCTTGCCCAGCACAGGTCAATACGTTGGTATCCTCATTTGTAGTATTTTGTGACATTTTTTCAAAATAACTTTGCTCGCACCTTGTTTTGAAGCCATTTTTTTAGGACAAAAATGAATATACACTCAAGTTACTGTTAGAGGGAGACAAGTTTTAAGAGGTATGTTTATATTCATATGAGACACATGGCATTATATGGCACTTATTTCGAAAAATGTATAAAAAAAATGTTTATCTTATCAAAAGGTTAAAGGACGTTCTACACTTCTTTCAGGTTCGCCTCATGATCTCAGAGAGCGAACTCTCTGATGATTTTTCCTTGGACACCGTTGGAAGCTATGGAGATGTTAAGTGTAAAGGCCAGTATAAAGATTATCAGGTGAGTGTCTGGTGATTTTTTTTTTTGTCTTTTATCTTTGTTCCCCATGAGTCAAATTTCTCACACCCCTTTTTAATATTCATTGGTGTAAATGTGAGTATCAACAGATGTTGGTTTTGATTTAAATGGCAGCCAATATATGCCTCCTCACCTTTCACATTTATGGAGTGGTAACCCCGATCAACTTTCTCCCTCCTTCGTCAGGTTGGTGTGAAAATCGACCCGAGCAGCTTCAGTCTCACTCGTATTGTGACCTTCATGCCGTTCTACGTGCTGGTTAATCGGACCATACAGACTCTATTTATATGTGAGGAAGGAGAGGAGAGCTGGACCGAAGTCCCACCTGAAAAGGTAAGAGGTAGAATTAAAATCTACAAAAGATAAAAACTCAAAATATGTTGGATGGAAAACAAAGGTTTGATGTCTATAGCTGTTAGTAGTGTGTTGAGAAATGAAACTTCTAATAATACTGTAATGTTTTTTTGTGATTGTTGCATTCCCAAAAAATCACGCATTAGTCAAATCCTGCAAAGTAGAAACAACTTTTTTTATTCATTAGATATCAGTAACATATAATATATACTACTGTAACAAGAAAACACCTACAGATTTACAAATAAAAACACAGTAAATAAAATTGCAGTTTAATGACTGAATGGTGTTTATTGTCATTATAAAAATAGTACAATGAAATTGTAGCGCTTCTCTCAGTGTGAGAAAGCAATTTGGAGAGCGGCTGGCTAGCTGCACGCTAGCATCAGGTATTCTCAGAATGAGCCAGGTCTCTGTGATAATTAAAATAAAAAGAGTCATGAACGTAGCGGTTTCACCAGAGCTGTTGCTCCAGTCCCTCTGTTTCATGGGTAATGGTTCGGCATTGGTGAGATACAGGCTCAGCAGAGGTGGCTTTTTCTTTGTTGTTGTTGCTGCAGCAGTTGGCCGAACCGGCAGCCCTGTATTTGCTTTACCTCCTGATGCCGCCTCGGTCTCTTTCCGGACGGATAACAATCAACAGAGCACCAGGTGGTGAACAGCATTCCGTTGCGCTCCTCTGAATTTCCCTCAGAGTCAGATTTAATTGAAGAACTTGTTTTCATTGTAATGAGCCGATAAAATACTAGCTTGTCACTGTGCTTCGTACTTTGTTTTTAGTGAACACATTGGCTTGTGAACCAGCTTGACTGTTTGACTGACGGCATACGCTAGCCTCTCACAGTCACCCAGAAAGACAGTCCAACCAACACATGCACACACAGCCCTTGGCGACTTGCCTAAGTTAAAGCCTTTGCTGTGTGTTATCTGCTGCAAAACACTTTCGCAGATTTTCGTCGTGCATTATCAAAACCAGGAAAAGTAAACAGAGATACAACGCAGGATCACTGTGGATAATTATATAATATGATAGTATATTTGTTTGTGTTTATACTCTTCATTTCCCAGTCCGCCATTCCGTTCTGGCCTGAAAAGGATACCAAGCTTCTGAAAGTGAGAACGGAAGGTGTCCAATCCACAATCCGCACCATTGACTTTACGCGTGCAGAGAACTGCTTATTGCTACTCTTGGATAACAATGTAAGTCCAGCAAAATGGATCAACGAAAATTTCCTTTTAAAAGGAAACCCCTTATCAAGTCTAATGTATTTTTGGGTCTGTCAAAGGTGGGTGGGATCATCGTAGACGTCAACCTAACGGAGCACTCGGCAACTATTCGGTTTTCCGATTACCACGATGGCGCAGCACCCTTTCTTATCATCAACCACACGAAGGACCAGGTCTTGCAGTTTTTTCAGAGGTAAGACTATTGGTATGTCGACATGAAGCCAATAATCCGATTGGACACGTAATATTGGATTTCTGGAGCAATCCGAATAAATCAATAGACATTCCTAGAGACAAACAAAAAACCCTGTATAGGCCACTTGAGTTTGAGTATTCCTGTTACATGGGTGTAGCAGGAGCGACGTCATTACACTTTTGACATTAAATAAAGGATGATTTCATTCATGTCACTCAACAAATTAAAGAACTCTGGTGTTCACAAAATATGCTCGTACGTGGCTAACCAAAAGCCTTGACATACATTATTTATTGCTAGATACAACTGTGAGATACACTATTTATGTATGGATACACCTGTAGGATTTTTGCTGTGGGGGCAAAAGATAAAACTGAACGTCCCGAAAAAAATGAATAAATGCAGATGAGGCTTTTTCTAGCAAGCAAAT
This sequence comes from Urocampus carinirostris, assembly GCF_059441175.1. NCBI lineage: Eukaryota > Metazoa > Chordata > Actinopteri > Syngnathiformes > Syngnathidae > Urocampus > Urocampus carinirostris. The sequence continues at coordinate 26,466,743 of NC_142353.1, read as the reverse complement.
TGGAATATGCTTGTATCACTTGTCTATACTACAAGCCTAAAATAATTAAAAAGTACAGGATGAAAGAACTGTACATGCACACAAGCAATCTGATTACTCGAATGCATACACATGTACAAGTAATCGGAAAATGTCAAACCACTGAAATCTGAATACTTAGTCAGACAGAGATCTTAATTCAATGTTGGGAGAGTTTACATGACTTCATAATTTGACTACTGGCAATGGTCCGTTTCTGATCGGATTCTTGCCTACTTGTAAACATAAGTCAATGGTTGCCTGTTGAATTATTGTTCTTTTGACAGGTTCATCTGTGAGCGTAGCCAAAAAATATCTATGTTTTGGCAGTGTATAACAATTGGGGCTCCATAGTATTCGCTGTGACGCCATTAAGTGATTATGATTCAAATGTGTTTTTATGGCTCCTGTTTAGTGCACATTTGTTTTATTCACACGTCCCTTGATGTACGTATGTGTATTGTGGGTCATACAGCGTAAAGACAGAGACCCCATGGGTGTCCAATGAGCTGCTGGACTTACCTTTCTCAGTGGAGGAGGACAGGTAGAAAAGAAGGAACAACTGTGTTCTATTGCCTTCTTTCCTGTCCTATCATCATATCCTTCTCAAATCAACAGAAGCTTTAAGCTCGATAGTTCCTCTTGCATTTCTCAGTGATTTCTTTTTTTATTGATTAATTTTACTCATTTCTCTCTGCCATGTTTGGATGTGGACTGAGGGTTTGCCATGATAATCTGTGCTTGGTGGTGAGGTTCTTTAATTTTGTTGCCTTTATGTGTTTGCATGATGCGCTTTGAGATTGTTTTAGTGTCTTTCTTTGGTTTGATTTTAAACATGATGTCTTTGTTTTGCATTTATTATTTTTTGCCGTTTGCAGTTCAGAGAAAGACGCAGAAGTGGAAGATTTAGAAGCTGGGAAAGCCATGCACTACACTTGGACCAAGCCCACAGGTTCCAGAGAACTTTGCTGGAAGTTTGGAAAATACAGTGGAAGGCTGAAAAGTGAAGAGGTGAATAAAAAGAAAAATGCTGGACGCTTGACAAATTCTGATTTGCTCTTGCAATCTTTTGTTGGCCTTTTTAGTTGGTTCTCCCCCAAAATATCTAGAAGTGAATTATTACATTAATTTAAAGTTTGCAAGGGCTTTGCTATTTTATCATTTTCATAACTTGCGTGAATCTCCGTCCAGAAATAGCTTCAAATTATATTGAGGACATTTGCCAGGGACTTCAACACACATTTCGTGTATATTCTCAAGCATTTTACTGGCAATTTGGCTTGGAAATATGTGGAAAAGTAAATCCTGTAGAGTATGCGGTATTCTAACCTTACTCATTTCGGCCTTGGCAGGACCTTTGTGAGAGCTTGGGGAATGACTCCAATCTTTTTGTTATCTCCTTCTATGAAGGTAATGTCGAAACAGCACTTGAATTAATTACAGGTAAAGCAATAGTGTGTACCCTAATTTAAACAGTGTCTGTGATCCCAAAGGTCTGCAGCGAGTGGTTCTGTTCACTGAAGAGCCACGCATCTACAACTTACTCTGTGAGAGCGAGAAGGCGCAGTTGGCCGAGCAAGAAATCACACTGTTGCTTTACAACGTGGGCGTGTCCCTTGTCAACAACAGCAGCGGTCAGGAGGTGTCCTTCATTGGGATCACAAGGTACGTCACCCGCCCCAGTGTTTCCCATAGAATCTATTGAGACCCTGGTGGGTGGGCAGTCTCCGAGAAGAAAATTTTGGACAATATAAATTTCATTGCCATCTGGTGCATTTTAAGAGCAACACCAAGAAGCTATATCAATGATATATGTGTGCCCTTGTAAACTATTGAATCATAAATTCACTACTTATGAAAGGCAATGACACGGCAAACAAGTCACACCCTCAAAGCATTGTAAACGAGTCAAGAGTTTAATGCAAAAAATGAATGAGTCCAATCTTTTTGTTATTTCCTTCCATGAACGTGTCTGGCGGGCTATGGTATGGTAAACACTGCACTTTCATACCGCCCTCCTGTATGCAGTTCGGACGTGGTTTGGGAGCTGAAGCCCAAGAAGAAGAACCGGTGGAAGCCGCTTGGTGCAGAAGCGGCTGAGACCCTGGAGAAACGTTTTAAAGAGTATATTGAATCTGGACCTGTGGAGAAAACCATCATCGATTTGGACAACAGCTTCCAGGTCAGATTTATTTTTGTTGGATTGACCCGTTTTCAATGGGTTGCAGGCCTTTGATTTGGCAAAAAAAGCTGATAATGCCTTGCAAATGCGAGTTGACACCTGCCGTTTGACACCACAGAAAAAGACAAATTTTGACACACGTTGAGCATAGCCAAACACAGATCCAAGTAAAGAATTTATGGGACAATTATTTAATTATCTTGAAGTCAAAGCTATTAAAGTGAAGCGTTTTCATTTTTGAAAAAATGCAGCTAATTGAGGGACAGTGTGTATAATTTGATCACTAGATGTCGCTGTAATATGTAGTGCAACCGAAAACTAGTGCTAAAAACGAGGAATAATACACACTATGGAGAATCAAAGTGACCGAAGCAGCATTTTTCTTTTTTTTTGTCAATCCTTTGGTTTAAAGAGGATAGGACAAAAGAAAAAAGAAAGGGAAAGGGAAAAAAAAGAAAAGAAAGAAGAGTAAACAGAAAAGAAAGGGCAAAAGGAAAAAACGGAAATGAAAAAGAAAAAGGAAAAAAGAAAAATGGTCAAGTCATGTTTATTTGTATAGCCCTTTATCACAAGGAGCCTCAAAGGGCTCCACAGACCACAGATTATTGCAAACTACAGACTATTATCACACCATCCCCTGATCTAAGACCTACATGAGTGCAAGGAAAATGAAGAAACCTTGAGAAGGGACCGCACGAGAGATAATCCCCCTTCCGAATATAAAAAAAAGAAAGATTTTTGTTTTTTTTCGGGTACTCATAGCAACAATATGGTTTACAATTATGGCGAGGCTCATGCTCTGTCAAATAAATGCAAATTTCTCCTCCTATGAGTATTTAAAAAAATCTGTTTTGCTTATTATTTAAATAAATAATGATTCCTTTTAAAATAAACTTGTATAAAATAACATATTCTATTATCTCTGGTTCCTTTCATTCAATAATCTGAAAATGTCTTTTTTTTTGGTTCTAGCTTGTTATCAGGATAGAATGCTGGATCCTCAAGTCAGACTAGTTGAGGCCGCTGGTCTAAAAAATTATATTGCTATTATTAATTTTTAATTTATTCTCACAGGTGTGCCTTTCTCCGAGCAGTTCGGAAATGCGATTGCTGCAGCCATGCGATGCCCCTCTGCGGAGGCATTTCTTACCAGGTGTTAAGGTGGAGTACAGTGTCTCGCCACGCCAGAGCTCCTACCGGGTTCAAATCCACCACATCCAGGTTATACTCCACTCACTGTGAAATGTCTTACAAAAATATACAACGGATCCACCATAAATGGTCCCGTATGTCATGCAGATCCAGAATCAGCTCCCAGGAGCCATCTTTCCCTATGTTTTTTACCCTGTGAAGCTCCCCAAGTCTGTTACAATGGATGCAGGTCTGTTAAATTGACCATTTTTTTCCGGTTTTCATATATTTTTTTCTAATTTCACATCATTTTTACACAGAACCCAAGCCTCTGACTGATGTCAGCATCGTCACAAGGGCAGCAGGCCACTCTGACATATCCCGGATCAAGTAATGACACACTTTTGACTGACCTTCATTAGAATGGATAACATGTAGCGTATTTTAGGCTTGAGATACCCCAGTATTCAAAAGGGATCCCCACTTCCATTTGGTTTGGTGTGACATATAGTTGGTTGGTTGGTTGGTTGGATGCCTTAACCACTGGGGTTGTAGGGACACCCTTTCCTGTGATATGTCTTGGCCAAGTACAGAACAATTTATATTCCAGTAATTATGTACATATATATATATATATATATATATATATATATATATATATATATATTGCAACTTTGGTAAAAAGCATTCAAATTTTTTAATTATTCAGTCAGCAGTCCCATTCAAAATCCGATGATTTTTTATTTTTATTTATTTTTTTGGGGGGGGGGCTTCCTTCGACCTAACTTTAGAACAATTAGTTTTCCTGAAAATACTTTATTTCGATAGATATATTTTGTAATTTTTTTCAAAAACAAAACTTTGATCCACAGTCCCATTCAAAATTGTAGAATTGATTTGTAATTCTTATTTAAACGTCGGATGTGTTGTTTGAGGTGTCCTTCAAAAGTAAAAAGTTAAATATTTTCTCCATTAAGTATGTGTTAACAATGCCCAAGGGACTTCCAATGACCCTTATGCTTTATTTTCCACTGTACCTATCTGCCTGGTGATCGGGGTGGAACACATTAAGGTTGAAGGAATGGGGGCTGGAAGGGAGTGCTAGAGCGTGACGTCAAGCTCATCATCAAAAGTTTGTTTTCTTTCTATTTGTTAGTGTAGAATGGAAATGGAGAAAGTAAGAAAACGCCTGTTTCAAGTAGAGTCCAAACGTCAACACAAACGGATAAAAGAAGAATGGTTTATTTCAGTGCGTCTAAGAAATCCACATACTAGTGCGGGCATCATGAATTTATTTTTACAAGCTGACAGGCAGCAATCATGACACAAACCAGGAGATGGTGGCAGCGAGTAAAAAAGTTCCAAATTCCGTACAGCTTCTTTAAGTATGCTTTTTTTGTCTGTGTGACTTATACTTCAGAACAATATATATTCCATAATTTTGTCTGTATATATTTTACAATTTTGTGTTAAAATACTCAGTCGAATTCAAAATTATAGAATGATTTTTCTGGAGGTTTTTTGCTTGTTGTGACTTACATGTGTAAAATGAATTATTGATTGCACTTCTACTGCTGTTTGATCTTTATGTTCTTATCAGGTACTTCAAGGTTCTGATCCAAGAAATGGATCTGAAACTGGATCTGGGCTTCCTCTATGCAATTTTGGACTTGTTTAGCCCAGGACACGCAAGCAGTGCTGCAAGCGACCAACAGGAGGTTTGGTCTTGGGGCGATACTTTTTCAACTTTGGGCTATACTTTGAGCACTTCTTCACATTTTATCCATGGGTTTTTTACAGGTGGAACTTTTCGAGAAAGATGTGGAGTATGTTAAAATTGAGCTGAACCACGTTTCTGCTGCCGATAACACGCCCATCAGCCTCTACGAATATTTCCACATTTCACCCATCAAGGTGTTGTGTCAAGTTAGAACAGTTCCAGATAAAAACAAGATGTCATGGTTCCTACTCTTGTTTTTGTTTTCTTCACAAAAAAAGGACAAATTCATTTTGAATTTAGAAATATATATTTTTAATATTTACTATTAGTTTTGGATCCAAAATAGCAAAAGAACATATATAATGATGTTAATTTCTAGTAAAATGATTGTACAATATAGCATATGGTAAGTTGAACTTTTGTAAAAATGACTAAATGACGTAAATTGACATATTGTTTCACTCTAAAATTAATTATTGGATTATTGTGTTAAATAATTTTCTAAATAAAATAATACATTCCTAATACATTCAATCTTGTAATAAGGTAACTATTAATATTTTACCAAAATAAATGAAAAATTCCAAATATATTAAATCTAGTCATAATTACTTTATTTGTATTTATTAATTATTCTTTTTAGGTATTTTATATGGGAACATATTTATAAAAATAAAGATTTATGATTTATTTGATACAATTTTTGTTGTTTAAATTGAATACTTTTTTGTTTAACATGTATTGAATTTAATTTTACTTGTTAAATGATTTATATGTATTTGTTGAAAATCCCAATGTATGCATTTTTTAATGTGATTAATGCTAATGAATTATTCAAGTAAAATAGTTTTAGAGGAAGATATATTTGTTTTGTCAGTTATTCCATTTCATAACTGTTATAAGGTAAATATATATTTACGTGTATTTATTTTATCTTTTGATTTTTTTTTTAAATTTTGCATTACTCTCTTTTATTCTTAGCTCCACTTGAGTTTCTCCCTGAGCACGGGTGGTGAAGATGGCCTGAAAGAAAAAAGAGAAACTGAGCTAATTCCCATCCAATCGCTCAATCTTCTGCTCAAGAGCATCGGCGCCACGCTCACCGACGTGCAGGATGTTGTCTTCAAGTACGTGCCTTAAGTATTAAGTGTGGTGAAAAGATATTTTCCCACTTCCTGAATTCTGTGTTTTTTGCATATTTATCATTCACAAAAGTTTCGGATCCTCAAGCCAATTTTGATATCACACAAAACAACCCAAGAAAATACAAAATGCAGTTTTTAAATGTTAGTTCCATTTATTAAGGCAGGAAAAAAAATCAAAACAGCGATAACAGAAATTTAACGTTCACGATAATTGGTAATGAGTCTTCCACAATGCTGTGGAGGAATTTTGGAGTACTCTTCTTTGCAAAATTGTATCTAATCTGCACATTTGGAGAGTTTTCTAGCATTTAAAATCACACCAACGCATATCAATTGGATTAAAATCCGGACTTTGACTTCGCCACTTTAGAACATTAACTTTATTAATTTTGAGCCATTCAGAGGTCAACTTGCTGGTGTGTTTCGTGTTGTTCTTTTGCTGCATGATTCAAGAGCGCTTGAAACTGAGGGCACAAACTGATGTCCAGAAGTTCTCCTTCAGGATAGTCTGGCAAACACCAGAATTCATAATTCCTTTAACCACAGCAAGTTGTCTTGGTCCAGAGGTAGCAAAGCAGCCCCAGACCATCACACTGCCACACCCATGCTTTACTGTTGGCATCATGTAATTTTTGTCAAATGCTGTGCCGTTTTTACGCCATATGTATCGGCCTGAACACCTTACAAAAAGGTTAAATTTTTGATTCATCAGTCAACAGAAGGTTTCTCCAAAAGTCTTGACAAAAATCAAGGTGCTTTTTGGCAAATGTGAGATGACTCTTTGTGTACTTTTGTAATGGCAGTAGTTTTTGCCTCGGAACTCGCCCATGGATGCCATTTTTGGCCAATAAGTTACTTTTTCACATAGGGCCAGATAGCTTCTGATATATTATGTGCCGTAAGAAATAGAATCAACATTTCAAAACTGTCTTTTGTTTTTCCTTTAGTTGTATCTGTGATATTAAAATTAGTTTCATGATCTGAAACTTTTGTGAGTGCCAAATTTACCCTCAGTATTTGGGAAGGGGGCAAATACTTTTGCACTGCGCTGGATAACTGTATTTTCAATTCAAACGACTCACTGTTCCCGTTTCTTTGGCATCAGGTTAGCTTTCTTTGAGTTGACTTTCCAGTTCTGCACTACTCAGCAGCTACAATGGGAAGTCATCAGGCATTATTCCAAACAGGTAATCTTTTAGATCAGGGCTGTCAAACTCATCTTAACCACATCAGCGTAATGGCTGTATTTAAGGACCTGATGTAACATAGAAATGTAACTGAAGTAAATTTGTATGGAAAACAAATAAAACTACTCTTTCATGTAAAGTAACTCTGAAAATTTTAATCATTCAAGTCACAATCATTACAGTTGTGTTGGAAAAAATGTCCCAACCTATATACAGAATATGTTATGAATTAAATACACTGATACCTCTACCAAGCATGAAAATCTCTCACCTTTTCAAGTTCAAAAAGGTCGAAATGAAAAGACCTACATGAATTGTGTAGCTCCAAGGAGAAAATAATTTGAGGGGGGTAGGAGGGCTTTTAAAACCCCAATTATTTTTCACTTGTGAAACAGTAGAAGTACCAGGTGTATCTAGGGATAATCTTAGCCTAGTGGTTATCCTTTTCAGGCGCAAGCTAGCTGTAAAGAATAAATCACCACAGAACTTGGGTCGAGATTTATTTAACCTGCTTTCATGTAGGCAACTTGAGGCTCAATTCAGCCAAATTAATAAATGAGTATATTTGTTTGGTTGTGCAGTGTACCAGAAGATATCTACTCCACACGCTTCTCACCTTTTTAACCACCAGTCCATTTTCATACCTGTCTACATTCAAGCTACTCGAGCTAAGATAAACTCAAGCGACGAGGGGCCTTCGAGCAAATACTTTTCCCGATATACGAGGGAAATCCAAAAATTGAGAATGTCTTTTGCGCTAGAAATTGGGGCTTGACGATGTAGTAATGTGTTTTATAGCTATTTGGGGTTAACTTGGATACTTTTTGGAGGCTGGGAATTAATTTATTGGTTTTCAGTTATTCTGTATCGGGAAAATGTACTCGAGGTGCAGACAATTTCGAAATATGCGCATAATCCAGGAGAACAGTGATCTCTTATGTAGAGGCATCACTGTATAACAAAATCTTCTTGGACATTTTTAGGATAATCTTTTTCTTAATTTCACTCATTCGCATCAATATAGAAATACTGACGTGTGTAGTGGCGCTGAGCCGTCACTTTGCGGAAACGTGGTTTATCGTCAAAGCACTTTTTTGAACCATTTACTTTTACACGCTCTAACATTTTAAGGGTCACATAAAATGATTTGGCAGACCATGAGTTTGACAAATGTGTCTTAGTTAAAACATGACTCAAACTTTGATAATTATACCTGCTGTGTACCATCAAACCAGGCCATCAAGCAGATGTACGTCCTGGTGCTGGGCCTGGACGTCCTGGGAAATCCCTTTGGTCTCATAAGAGGGCTGTCCGAGGGAGTGGAAGCCTTTTTTTATGAGCCCTATCAGGTAAGGAGGTAGAACCCCCATTGTAGCATTTTTCTTAATTTTGCATTTATATTTAACTGTTTCTTTTTTGTCACCAGGGAGCAATCCAAGGGCCAGAAGAGTTTGTGGAAGGGATGGCGCTTGGTGTAAAGGCTCTGGTAGGGGGAGCAGTCGGTAAGCATACTGCAAAAAAAAATAAAAATTAAAAAAAAAAGTATATATATATATATATATATATATATATATATGTATATAATCTATGAGTTGTGCATTACAATAATCCAGACGGGAGGTAGCAAACGCATGAATGACCTTAGTCATTATTTTTTTCCTGTATTAAGTATTTTTTAACAATGCCCAACTGAGTTCAAAGAGCACTTATGCTTTATTTTTCACCATGCCTATTTGCTTTTATCTAGATTTTAGAAAAGCTGTTCGGGGCAGAACACATTAGGTCGGAGGAATGGGGGAAGGGGGCTGTCCTGGAGAGTGAAGTCATGCTCGTCCCCGCAGGGTTATTTCTGCCTCTGCTCGTTAGTGTAGCGCGAAAATAAGAAGAAGCCTGCTATGTGTACAGTCCAAACAAAAGGTGAAAAAAAACATGTTTATTTGAGCGCATATAAGAAATGCACGTGTTAGCATAAGGAGCGTGACAAAGACTTAATTGATGACACAAGCCAGGAGATGGCAAACGAGAGTGAAAAATGGTCCCAAATTATGTACAGCTTCTTTACTACAACTTAAACGTTTTACCCCGTGCACACCACAGGGGGCATCGCGGGGGCGGCATCTAGGATCACGGGCGCCATGGCCAAGGGCGTGGCAGCCATCACCATGGACGAAGAGTACCAGCAAAAACGGCGAGAGACTATGAACAAGCAGCCCACCAGCCTTAGGGAGGGGCTCACCAGGGGCGGGAAAGGCTTGGTCTCGGTACGTAGTTTGCCACAACGATGCGTTTGGTGTTTTTCAAGAAGCTAGGCTAATATTGTTTGTATTCTGAGCAGGGATTTGTCAGCGGGATCACGGGAATTGTCACCAAACCCCTTAAAGGTAGGCAAAACATTTTTCTATCTATTATGAGATAGGGTTTGTACAGGTGCTTGAAAATGCTTGAATTTTAATGTTGTCTGTTCAAGTAATAAACATTGTGTACATTTTTGGTGAAGTGTTTCAAATTGTTGCTATGATTCTCAACAAGTCTGCTTAAAAATGACTCCAACACTGCTCTCTGGTGGCTTCGCTTTGCCATTGGATTTCTTCCTTTATGGTTAACTGCAGCTGGCATTAGTTTGTACGTCATTGTCCTATGAAGCTGCACCGCCTACTACAGGTCGTGCCCAAGAAGACAGGTGCATGCTACACCTAAACAGGGTAACAATAAAATATGTATTCATGGTCCTGGAAAAAATAGCTTTGAAAGTCAACAACTGCTTGAATTTGGCCATGAAAAAGGTGTACAAACCCTAAAAATAGGCTTGATTTTAAAAAATTAACTTAAGTTTTTATTTAGCAATATTACTACATGACAACCACTTAGCCCCATGTTTTTAACAGAAGAGCTTATATCCGCGAAGATCTTTCTCACTTTCTCTTTTTCGTCCTTTCCTTCTTTCTCCCCTTAATCCTGTCTTCTTTCTCTTTTTCTTTTGTCCTGTCTTTCTTTCTCTCTTGCTCCCGTCCTGTCTTTCTTTCTGTCTTCCTCTCGTATCTGTTGGCCCTAACTACATACATACACACCTAGTATGCAATCATGGCCATTATCACATTCGACATTTTTGCATGGAATAATGTTTTAACTAACCAATCACCAACTAGTGATTGTTTTGACAAACTTATAATGTTTTATCATTAATACAAATTAATTGTTGATTTAAAAAATAAAATTGATTAAGTGCAACTATTGTTCTCAAAATTTAAGAGTTTTAGGCTTTTTTGTCGAAAACCAATTATTATCCATTATGCTGTTTTTGCATAAGGTTAGTGACATATGTGTACAGGAAAAACACAATTTTATTTCCCTTTGGTGTGAGATGATTTTAGCTGTTCCAGTGGATTTGGTGGGTGGATGCAGAGGGGAGAAGACAACCGATTTTAAAACTTCCACTTGCGAGCATTGTCTTTGTTGCTATATCATGTTCTGATTTATAATAATCTATATTGTAAATTGGTTCTGTCGAAGTTTTTAGCAAGGGTAACGATGTGTGTGCCTTATTCTTATTTCTTGATAACCATGGAAATTAATATTCTGATTATCTTCTCTCTTCTACTGTATTACTAAATGATTTAAGGTTGTGTTATATGAGATTCTGAACTGAACAAAAAGGGGGACAGGCATAGTGAGAGGTAGTTCAGCCAATATTATGCCGTGATGCAAACCAATACCAGAGCAGAATTTTAAATTAAGCGGACCATGACAGACAGGCATCCGAGAGACAAATACTCCAAAGTTATAATTTTGGTAAAAGGTCAATGGTCTGCATTTTTACAGCGCTTTAACCAGTCACTGAGGACCTTCAACACGCTTTACAATACACTTGACACATTCACACCCACACAGCAAAAGCTAAGTCGGCAATACATATCAGGGGCATTAGGGGTTTAGTGTCTTGCCCAAGGACACTTTGACATTTAACTCAGAGCATCCGGGAATCGAACCTGTGACCTCTTTGGTCCCAAGACGACGGCTGTAGGTCCTAAGCTTCTGCCGTCCTTTTATAAGTTTTGGGGAACACAAAATAATTTGTTGTTGATGTCTTATAATAGGGAAAATGCCACAAAAAAACATTGTAAGTTAAGGGTTCTGTAACCCTGGGGTCCACGGTAGTTGAATTTCTTATAAGGTATCAAGTTTTTGTGAGTAGGTCCATTGTGGATTCCGCCCAATCTTTAAGTTTTGTGATAATTGTGTGCAGGTGCACAAAAAGAAGGAGCGGCGGGCTTCTTCAAAGGAGTCGGCAAAGGCCTGGTAGGTGCCGTGGCCAGGCCCACCGGGGGCATCATCGACATGGCCAGCAGCACCTTTCAAGGGATCAAGAGGTTCCTTATCTTTTTTCATCATTTATTTATTTAAAGATGCAAGCTTCAATGTGGATTTTGTCCATTTACGCTAGGGCAGCGGAGACATCTCAGGACATCCAATCCCTGCGCCCCCCTCGCTTCATCCACGAGGATGGCGTCATCCGGCCGTACAAGCAGAGGGAAGGAATCGGAAGTCAGATGCTTCAGGTAGTAACTAGACTTTGAATTTATTGAGAAAATGACGTTGCTGTCACTCTTCTATATTGCAAAATATTGGCGTATTTATATTTGGTATCGGTGACTACTCATTAAATACCCATAGCAGTTTAAAAGTGAGTGGTATCAATCAGCCTTATAACAATTATTTTCATTCATTGGATCACCCGGTAAAAAGAAAATAAATGTTTTTATAAGAATCACAATAAAGTCGTGATTTTATTTTATCTTTAAAAACTATGGTATCATACTTTTTTACCGCCATATGGCTTCCCCCATAATTTAAGGTCCGATTTTTGTAATCTGGCTTAGTTTGAGAGGTTCACACCGATTAATTTGTGGGCCAAAGACAAAGCTCAATTTTCAAAATTGTATTCATCTATTTCGTCATTCATTTATTTTGTTCTGTATTGGTTTTATTCCTTGTTTTATTTATTAGTTGCATTTATAGGTTGTTTATATAATTATCTTCAGATAATGGCGTAATGATATATTTTATATGAAATATTTTTTATTTCATATATTATTTTTTTTACTCATTTGTTTTATTTTTTTGGGTTTTTTGGTTATTTATTTATTCATCTTCATATATTTATTCATTTGTTAAGTAAAGCACTGTATTTTTATTCATTTATTGGTTCTCTTATTTATTGTTATTGATTGATTCATTTATTTACTCGTTTAATTTATTGGTTCTACATTTATTTTTTGATCTAGTTATTTATTTTATTTCAAATGACTTGTTTATGTGTTTGTTTATTTTGTTTATTGCTCCTTTACTTATTTATTCATCCATTCATCTATTCCTTCTTTATTTTATTTTTTTATTGGCGCTTTTATTTTTTTCATTCATCGATTTGTTTTTTCATTGGTCATTGTTATGTATGTATTATATATTGTCTATTTTTTATGTATTATTCCTTTATTCATCCATTCACGACTTGCGCACTTTTCTTGTTATTTCCACAGAGTAGCTTGAGCATCAGTCAGGGTTGTTTGGAGGAGGATGAGGATGAGGAAGATGAGGACGAGGAAGATGATGAAGACAGCTAGCGCTCCAGGGCAGCCAAAATATTATTTTAGCTAATGTTTGTTTTTTATTTTAAGAAGGTAGTCAAATTAGTCAAGAGAGAGCTCAGTGATAGTGATTTTTTAAACATCAGTTTTGCTTGATGATACATTGGTTAAGCAATGTGTGATTATTTATATTATCATATAATATATAATGATTTATTATATTTGGTCTCCATCTTGTTTTACCCATGCACCTTTATCACCATTTTTGGTTTACGTTTTTCTGCCATTTTTGTTTTGCTTTCCTCCATCTTGTCTCTGCCCCTTTCAATAAAATTTTTCATATTTCCAACCTTCACCTCCCACTCATTGTTTTTATTTAAATATTCATACATCATTCAAAAACTTCATTTGTCCTTCTCTCCGTGCAAGCATGATACGTGGTTTCTCATTTCAGAAAATCGAGAACGGTCGATTCGCCAAATACCGCTATTTTGCCCACGCTAAAGTCACCGACTCGGATTTCCTCATGATCACCAAGAAGTAAGCTCTCGCTCTGACTCGATTGGTGATGTCTGGCAACCTTAATTGTTTTTTTCCTTCTTTTGAAGGGGAATTTTCTTTGTGACAACGGGCACTTTCGGTCAGCTGATCTGCGAGTGGCAGTACTTGTTCGATGAGTTCACCAAAGAGCCCATGATCGTCGACAACCGACGTCTTCGAATCGAGGCTAAGGTTAGCCGAAAACGTAGCATTTAGGATTCAAGCATTCGGTTACAACAATCCTTGGTCATATTTTTTATCCTCTGCAAGGAGCATTCACTCTTAAAGCAAAATAATACGCCCATATTTTGAGCACTTAATATGATATTTAATTTTGTAGTATGACTGTAGTTACATTTTTTGGTGGTATTTCTGGTGTCTGATTTTTGTATTAGTTCTGAAGTATTTTTGCAGTATCACTGTATTTGTTTTTTTGTATTTTGTAGCATTTATGCAGTAGTGTTTTTGTAGTATTTCCATGGTAAATTTTTTTGTTGTGTATTTGGAGTATTTAGTTGTAATACTGTGGTTGTATTTTTGTAGTATTTCTGTAGTAGAATTTTTGTATTATAATATTACTGTTGTGTTATTTTTGTACTTTTTCTATATTAGTATATATTAGTATTTGAAGTATTTCTACGGAAGTATGTTTGTAGTATTTCTTTAGTCTGTCTGTATTATTCCGGTTGTATTTCCATAGTATTATTTTGTTGTATTTCTTTAGTATTTTTTTTATTAATAAGGTAGCTGAATTGTTGTAATGTTTTTATTGTAATATTTATGTAGTAGTATTCTTGTATTATAGTATGTCTTTAGTAGTATTTTTGTCGTCTTTTTATGGGTTTTTTTTGCTTTTTAGAATGAAAGTAAACTAATTCCTCCATGTTTTAAAGCACAAAATTTGATATTTAATTTTGTAGTATTTTTTATAGTATTTTTGTAGTACTTTAATATGTTTTATTACAGACACACAAAGAGACAATGGGGACAAAGTTGGCACACAAAAAAACTATTTTTGTTAGCAGAATTGAATTCACTATTATCTATATATAAAATGTCATTATATTTTGGCGATTTTCGTTTTGCGGGCCAGGTTCAAAACCCTGACAAGGCAGATGTAGCCCGCGGACCATATTTTACCCATCCCTGAGTTACACTGTACTACAGCCCATGTCCAACTTCTGGCCCGGGGAACAGTGACGGGCCTTGATTACATTTTTACTGGCAAGCGGCTTTTGTCATAAAATTAAAAAAAAGTGGCCCGGCATTAATGTTGACCTCAGTATAAAATACATTTGTACAAAAAAATCAAATCATTTCACCAGATGATGGCCACCTTGCCCCTTGCTTTCTGTGAGAATTTTAGCCCACCTAATTTCCGTCATGGCTACTCTAAAAAAAAAAGAAAAGTTGACTGCGAGCACCGCCACTTCAAGGACAGTTAGGAAATTGGTGTCACCAAAAATCTTAAACAACTGTGTCTGCCTAATTTGCCAGGGGACTGGCTGTTTTCAAATAATATAAAATCAAAAGGCACAGCAAGATAAAATATGGCGACTACAAAAAGCTAACTGCAAACCTAAGCTGTGAAAATTGAAGCAACTGAAAGCCATTTAAATGGCACAGCAGCTCTTTTTCAAAAGACCCTGCGAGTCAAATGAAAATGGTTCAAAGGCGAGCTAAGAGGTTGCAACGCTGATTGCCAAGCACAGCAAACCTTTCACCAAGGGTGAATTTATTAAGAACTGTTCAAATATTGCCAGGCTGAATAGTCGGCCCTCACACATTTTAAGCTTACCGAATCTGGCCGGATTTCTGAAAGTTTGGATGTGTTGTTCGCAAACGAAACGGCTCTATGAGCCAACTTTTTGAAGTGTACAACAGGAGCCGGCTCCTCACCAATCAAAAGCTCCTTTTTGAGACTCATTTTCTCTTGAGGGTGCACGCGATAAGGCAGGGTTGGGTAGGGTTACTCTAATTTGATTACTTTCAATTACTTTTGGATTACTCCAATACCAAATAGGCTTAAAAAAGACAAAAGAATCTAAATATGAATAAAATTATGACCCACAACACGTGGTAAGCTTTCTCTCCTGGCTTTGATTTCTTTGATCTCGTGAAAAACTAACATAAAATGCGACAGAAACAAAATGAAAATAAATCCAAACAGCTTGCCAACATCATTTTTGCCGTTCCATGTATTCCGTTACTCCCCAAGCCTGCACAAAATTTTGCCGTTTTATTCATTTTTAGTTTCTTTTGTCTTTTATTAGCATATTTGGTATTGGAGTAATCCAAAAGTAATTGAAAGTAATCAAGTTAAAGTAACCCTACCTAACCCTGCCATTAGGCAATATGTAATTAATGTTCAGCGATTCTATGTTGTTGAATATATATAAATATGTATATATATATATATATATATATATATAAAGTAAAAAGGTTTTTTATTTGAAAATTGTTTGTTGTAGATCTATGAATATTTGCATTTATAGATAATGTTTTTTTACGTATCACATTTAAAGTTTGTTCTTGTATTTCATTGTTTATTTGTTGTTGCTCTAAAAAAGTCAATGTTTTTCATTTACATTTTGTCTTGTCGTGTTTTTTTTGTTTTGTTTTGTTTTGTTTTTTCAAAAATTCGTGTTGTTTAGTATAAAAAAGTTCTGTTTAAATAATTGGGAGTAAAAAGTTCAATGATTATTTTTATTTATTGGTCTAATAGACATCTGTGGTTTGTGCAGCCCTCTGAGACTCTTTGTGATTTAAGGGCTATACAAATAAACATGACTTGACTTTTTAAAATTATTGTGCATAATGTAACATGTTAACTAGTATTTTATGGATTAATGTAATAAAAAAATCTCAAGAGCCGTTTGTGAGCTGAAAGAGCCAGCTAGTTTAAGTTAGCTGAGCTGAAAAAGCCGGTTCTCCAAAAAGAGGCTGAATTACCATTACTACTCGTCAGTCATATTTTTCATCCTCTGCAAAGAGCTGAGACTTCAATTGTATCATTGTCCACCAAACTATTTATATCTCTTTTTTTTTATATTATGACAACCTTTATAATCTTTTTTTTTTTTTGCTGCTTTGCTCAGGAGCGAGTCAAGTCAGTGTTCCACGCCAAAGAGTTTGGCAAAATCATCAACTTCAAGACACCTGAAATTGCCACGGTGAGTCACCATCCTTAAATTATGAGTTTATTTTACTATAAAGAACCAAAAAAAGAAAATGCTTGGATAAATTACATACATACATAAAAAAGACAAATGAATGATTCTTCGTGGAAATTAAAGTTTTCACTATTCGTTTCTATTTTTTGTTGCGTTGCTTTTCATTTGTTTATTCATGTATTTATTGATTAACCAGTTTATTTCTTTCTTGTATATCTTTTTTCATTATTTATTGTATATATTTTAAGAAATGTCCCCGTTAAACTTTTTCTTCTCCGACTTATTTGTATTTTTTTATATTTTTGACTGCGATTTTTATTGTTTTTATTTTCATTATAATATTTTTTTATTTTATGGCAATACGGTGCTTTCATTTTTATATATCTTAATTTATTTATGAATGTATTTATTTTCAAAATTTTTTCTCCTATATTTTTTTTCATTATTTTTTCCTTTTATTTTTCTGTTGTCCGAATCAAACTTTTTTACTTCCAATATATTTTTTATTATTTCATCTTTGAATTGATATTTAATCATGTATCATGTATGTTAAATTCAATACCGACATTGTGCGAAAAACCGATTTCCAGACGCTGCCCTACTTAGGAACAATAGTTTGTAAGTTTTTTTTGTTTGTTTTTTTACGATATCCAATATCCATACAAATCGGCACACCCCTAATAATTTCCTTTTATATCATTACAGTATATCATTTCAATATTTTTAGATGATTGTTTCCTAAACTTTTATTGATTTTACTCTTTATGTATTTTTGGTCTTCCATATATGACGCTGTTTTAATTTAATGTTGTGACTTTTTGTCGTCTTTTTAGTGGGTTCTGGCCAAATTGGAAGACGCCAGGGAAAGTTTACCTAAATATTGAACGCCGAGGCCACAAAATATGGTTTGATCGTTTCAGATTGGACTTCAGTGCTTCGCATGATACTCATGTCCATCAGTGCCTTTTTTCTTTTTTTTTTTTTTCCATCAGGTCAGTCAGATTGAATCTCAAGTTTACTAAATAAGGGAATTTTGCATTTTTGATTCTGGCTTTTTATGTCACGCTCACTGAATGACTCAAATGATATTCAGCGGCACATTCAGTATTTTTTTTCAATCCCGTTTCTGCAAGCTAAAACTTGCATGCCGTATTTTCTACTTAACTACTGTATTGTAAAGTAATCATGCATTTTGTGTATATATAAATTAAATATGAAAATATGAATCCATTCTCACATAGCAGACGGTCACTTTTATATTTTTTTTATCATGGTGTCATCATCCAATGAGAAGCATGAATCAGTTTTAATTCAAACCCGCCATCTACTCACCCTTGTGCATCCCCCCCTAACTCCACTGTTCCAGCTCTAGTTATATAAAACCAAAGTTAATCTCAAACAACTCGTACAAGGTTTAAAATTTGGCTTTTCTTTTTTTTTCCAAATTTGGAAGAGAACATTTGTATCTGTTCTGTTGGAATTTTTTTTATTTTTTTGTTTATATCTACCTGGGCTGGAGTTATTTCACAAACATCACATAATTCACATCTTTGGACATTTATGTAATTATTATTTTTTCAAATTTGATTTATTTAATATTGCATCAAACAAAAAACTAGGAAACATTAGATAATTCATGCAAAAATTATTATCATCTTCTATAAATTAAAGAAGTTTGGTCAAAGATTTTTTATTTTTCCAGGATACAGTATGTTCTCTAATATTGAACGATGAATTGATTGCTGGATTGATAGGGAAGAAAAAGTAAAACCCAAAAATAAATATCCATGTTTTTTTTTCAATATGCCTCATTTAAAAATCCTACAAAAAAATACCGACAGAATACTAAAGATTTCGCCATATAAATTGATAAATAAATACTTAAAAAGTATAGATTTAATTTTTTACTTTTTATAATATGTGGTTTATACATATTCTACCAGATTATTCTGATTATTGATTTTTTTTTTTAATACATGAAAATAAGTGTGATGTTTTTCTCAATCTAATTAAATTGTGCAAAAAATAATTATGATGTTATCCATGCTTCTCACTGGACATTAATGATATGCAAGCAAATCATGTTACTATAAAATAATATCTATTTAAAAGAAGGGAATGACACTTGTTATCAACACAGTTTTGCTTTATTATATTTTGGTGCTCATTTTTTTTTTCAGATGTTCACTGGATTAGCTTGTTTTTGTTGAATAAATGAATAATTATTGGCTTGGTTTTGTGACTCTTTCTACGCCGTGCAAAACACACTTGAAATAATGATTGTAGTTTGTATTTTAGAGCAGGTTGAAAACTTGCAGGTTCTGTCTGAGGATGGTGTCCTTGACGGCAGCAAAGACAAAACGGATGTTCTCTGTGTCAGTTGCGCAGGTAAAATGTGGGTACACTTTCTTGTCTTTGTTGAGGTTCTGCTCCTGGAACATTTCTAGGATGAAATCCTGAGCCGACAACGCGTCCCCGCGGGGCCCTGAACGCCACAAGGACAGTATTACATTAATAAGAAACATAGATTCATATACATAAACATAAATTCCAATCATCGCTGCCTTTTTTTAAGGGAGACTAAAAAATAATCCCACCATAGAATTTGGGATATTTTTTTCTGATAATGATAAAATAGTTAAGAAATTAAGATAGTAAAATGAAAATATAAGTATAATAAGTCAAATCAAATGAAAACATACATACAGTATAAAATAATAAAACAATTTTAAAGAATGTAAATAAATAAAAAACATATTCATGATGTATGATAAAAAGTGACAAATAAATAGAAACATTCAGTCACAATACAATTATAAAAATATAACAAAAATATAAAAATTGATACATCAATATAAATGTTAAAAATAAATAAAATCATGCTTTATAAAAGAGCAAGACAGATAAAAAATCTAATTAAATAATACAAAATTAAATACAAACATGCATGCAGTGTGAAATCATAGAAAGTTATAAAATATTTCAAAGATAAAAATGATAAACTTAAAAATATGTCTAATTGATCAAATGATAAATATGATAATAAGATATTCATCCATCCATCCATTATCTGCACCGCTTATCCTCAGTAGGGTCGCGGGGGTGCTGGAGCCCATCCCAGCAATCTTCATGCAGTGGGCAGGGGACATCCTGAACTGGTTGCCAGCCAATCGCAGGGCACACAGGGACAGACAATTTGCTCGCTCATTCACACCTAGGCACAATTTTGACCGGCCAATTAAGATATTCATTCATTATAAAATAATAAAACTAAGATAAAATTCTAAGATAATTACTAAAAGTAATAGAATAAATAATTGTAATAAATAAAATATTTTACAAGAATACAATAATAATCAAATAGTTAGAAAATAGAAATTAAAGATAATTAAATCATAAAAAATAAGACATTTTCAAAATATATTTGATTTAATATCATTAAAACATAACAAATAAAAATTAAAATTATACATGGAAATACTAAAATACTAAAATTAAAATAAAATATTTAATTACTTGAAAAATAATCAAATAAAAATAAAGACAGTAAATAACATAGTAAAAACATTTGTGCAGAATAAAATAATAATCATAAAATAATAATAAAACAATTTTGATAAATACTCAAATAAAAACATTCATGTAGTCTATTGTGTCATTTTAATGCTTCTTCGACATTTTTATTCAAAGAAACAACACAACAAATTTAAATGGTAGAATGTAATGAACATTTGTAACAGAGAGATTTTTTTATTTTACTTTCAGAACTTCTTGCTTTATGCTGACATTTTTCCTCTTTAGCCAACCAATGTTGTTCGTTTGGTAATTATGTCAGGAAAGTATCGAATTTTATCAACCAACCAGAGAATTGCGGAAAGTAGTCGGCCAGGTGTGAGTGAAGGATTTTCTCCCGGAGGAGATCCGTCTTGTTGAGGAACAGGATGACTGAGGATTTCTGGAACCAAGGGTATGTGATAATGGTCCCGAACAGGGCTTTGCTCTCTTCCATGCGGTTCTAAAGAAATAGATTATATATAATTATAACAATACATGTATATATAAAATATTAGCAGGTTTATTTTGTCTTTTTCATATATTTCAACCTCAACCTTACAAACACGACAAAGCAGAAGAGCTCATATTCTCTCTTCCTTTCGTCCTTTTTTTCTCCCTTTCGTCCCTTTTTTCTCCCTCTCATCCTGTCTTTCTTTCTCTCTTCCTCCTGTCCTGTCTTCTGTCTCTTCCGCCCTTCCTGTCATTCCTTCTCTCTTCCTTCCATCCTGTCTTAAGTTCTCTCTTGCTCTTTTTCTCCCTTTCTTTCTTTTAACCTGCAGCCCTTTGATTCACCTTGTGATTAAGGGCTATACAAATAAAATGACTTGACAAAGCACCTACTTGCTCAAAGCAAGACAATGTAGAATCAAAACTAAGATCATTTGTGTAAACAAGATTTTATTTACCAAACAATTCTTTCTTCATCTTTCTTAGTTCTTTCTCTCACTTTCAGTAACTTCATTGATGTTTGTAAAGTGTATTAGTGTATTTTAAAGAACAATCAAAAACCTTGACAATTTAGGGAAATTATAAGTTGGCAAGTATGCTTATTATTTTTGTACGGTTCTCATTTAGTTCATACAAAAGTTTTAGATATCAATTTTTTTTTGTCAGCTTTTGATACTTTGGGGTCAGTGTGTTTGAAAAGGTATTGTTCATTTTTCTTAAATCTTAGCTGCATGACCTACCAGTACCTACACTATTTCATGGGTGGGTAGAAAATGTTATTTTAAAATTTTGCAGGACCTGGTATTGGTATTTAGAGAGGGCTTCAATCACCTCGTTTTGGGACTCGGCCAGAACTTGGTCGTACTCGCTAAGCGCCACCAGGAACATAAGAGAGGTGACGTCCTCAAAGCAGTGGATCCACTTCCTCCTCTCGGACCGCTGTCCACCAACGTCGACCATCCTGCAAGGGTCGCTATTGGTCAGTTTGGAGAAAGGAGGGTCAGGTGTGCCCTACCTGAAAATGACGCTCTCCATGTCGAAGGGGTACTCAATGATGCCGGTGGTAGGCACCCGGACCCGCAGGATATCTTGGAGATCGGGTACATAGGAGGCATGCGAGATGCGATCCAGATCTGTGAGGTAGCTAGAGGATCAGGCAGTAAAAGGCATAGTGAAGGGTTCTGGATTTGAATTTCTTTGGTGGGGATGGCGTTTTACTATTTGGTGGAGTCAGACAGCTGGTATTCCCGACGGCGATCGAAGCATTCTTGCATGCCGCCATCGTTCCACAAGCTTCGGATGGCGGCCACGTGGTCACAGTCTAGGTGATTTGCTTTGGACACTTCCACCTGCAGCAGAAGGTTGGCAATTTCCTGCCAACCATCCATGTCATATGTTGACATTTGACACTTTTATTTTTTCTTCTTTTTGTCTTTCCTACCTCCTTATTTTCTTTCCTTTCACCTCCTAATGCCACGATAAACTCCAAGTGCTCCAACTACTTTAAGTAAATCCCAAAAATCTGCTAGTTTTTCAACTCCTACAAGTTCGCCATCTACTCCCAAGTCCTTCGACTACTCCTAAGTCCGCTGATTACTCCCAGGTCCTCATACTTCTCTCAGGCCTGACGACTTCTATCATGTTCTCCTGACCACACCCAGGTCCTCCCAACTACTCCTAAGTTCACTAACTTCTCCAAGTTCACAAGCTACTCAAACTAACCCTCCTCCAAGTCCTACAACTATTTTAAGTCCTCAAACAACTTCAACTACTCTCCCTAGTTCAAGTTCTCCAATTTCTCCCAAGTTCTGGAATGACTCCATATAAATGTCCGAATATATCTAAATTAAAATTAATTTTCTTGACATAAATGGATGTTACCAAAAGGGCAGGAATATTATAAGGAACATGTATATTTGTAAATATGTTAACCCATTAAGGGACAAAAAGCAATGGTGTCCCAAACTCTTAATTTGCTTCGATTAAATGAGAAAAATGAATTGCTTGTGCTGCCTTACCCAAAAGAAGCAGCTTGAGTAGATCTTGTGGTCTCTCCTGAGCTGCTTCTCGATTTGTGTCGTCTCTGCCTGGCCTCGGACATGTCTCGGCCAAATCTCATCTCCTTTTGTCTCTGTGTCCCACTCCTGAATGTGCCCCATTCTCGAATGACTCCATATCCTCCAACTCCAAGTCCTCAAACTACTCCAACTAATCATTTGGCTCGAAGTACCCCAACTCTTGCCTCATGACCTCCAACTATTACAACTACTCCAAGTTCTCATAGTCCTCTCACTAATCCAACTAACCCTCCAATTCAAATTCCTCCATCTAAGCCTTCTCTAAGTCAGCCAATTACTCCAAAGACTCTTCATCCTCCAAGTCATCGACTTCTCTTTCATGTCTTCCATCTACTCCAACTCCAACTTCCTTTTCCCTTCCTACCTGTTGTTGATCATCTTGGAAGGGGATGTGAAGGGTGTCCATGGCCCTGATCATGGTTTGCATGGAGGTGTAGATGTTTTGGTAGACCAACTTGGCGTAGTTGCGTTTGTCTTCCTCGCTGTATCCTCCTCCATGGATGATCCTCATCTGTTTGATAAAGGTGCTTTTGCCGCTCTCGCCTGTGCCTATGACACAGTTTTCAGTTAGGTTTTGTTTTCAATTTCAATTTTATTTTATTTTGGGATTGGGGAGGTTGGTAGTAATATTTTTTCAACCAGGTCTTGTTCATGCAAATCTGCACCATTTGCTTGTTTATATTTGACTGCCAAAAACGACCGGAGGTGGAGTTACCAAGTGTGGCCTGCTTGGAACAATGTATTTAATCATAATATCAACTATTAGCATGGAAACCTGTGTTAGCATGCTGATGACAAACGCAATTAATTAATTCAGCTATTTTTCTTGCATGCCGCTATTGGGACCAGTTGCATACAAGTAGCACTCATTAGTAACATGTTGTGGAGCTAGAGTGTTGCTTTCTTGCTCGTTTTGCATGAGTTTGCATGACTGGTCAACCGCAGCAGCTATGTGGCCCACCGCTGACACGCCTGGACCAAGCCTTTCTTTTTTCCTTCTAGTAAATGCATAGGACCTAGTTTTTTATATGTATTAATTAATTTATATTTATATTGTTTACATATTAATTATATATGTTCATTATGTATTTTATGTATATTATATATATATAATATATATATGAATTTACATTTGTTAAGGGCTGCCCAAACAAATCTAATGATTTTTTTTTATTGTTGCTGTTATAATTGATCTTTTCCCAGAAAAAAAAGCCTGTTTCTATTTATTATGTTATTTTGTATTATTGTTTATTTTGCTATTTTTTTCCTTTGAAATGTATCTTATATAAAATCAAATACGAATCCATAAAATTAACACAATTAAATTATGTTCTATTTTAAGTTATTTTATACAAAGAATAAAACATCTGTCTTTAATTAGGTGAACATATTTTCAATTTTATTATTTCTCCATATTTTTCTAACAAATTTATAACTGTTAAATGCAATTAATAATCATTATTTTTTGTTCAAAGTTTGATACTTTCGAGAAAAAACTTAAATGTAGAAAACAAGTGAAATTTTATAATGTAGAATATAAACAACACAATGTAACAATACATTATTTTTTTCTACATTTTACTATTTTTTTACTGTAAGACAACACAATGCAATACACTTTGGTTAAAATCTTATGTAATATTTTTGATCTAAATTTTAATATTTATATTTTTTAGATTAGCAGCTTTTTATTACACACAGACATATATGTATATATCATATATATAATATAATTTATATATATATTCATATAATATTTTTAGGGACGAATGACATTTTTTAATTTTCTAATGGAGAAAACTACTGCTATTATATTTCATAAAATTAAAACAACACAATGCAATGATAATCATTTTTTTTTAGATATTTATATATTTTTCATATTTTAATAAAACCAACTTAAAGGTGGTGTCTGTAACTTCGAAATATTGACTTGCTAATACCATCTTCTAGCTGAAATCATTATTGCAACCTTTGTCTTTCCGTTGCGCGTACAAGAATGTGAACTTCTTAGACGCATTCGAATAAACTTTTCCTTTTTCATCTTTTTGAAGGGTTTGAGTTGACATCTGGACTGTATTTGAAACGGTCCTTTTCTTACTTTCACCATTTTCATCCTAGAAACCAACAAAACATGTCAAATCACTCTTCTCCCCCCCATTCCCCTCCAGCATTCTGTGCTCCATGGCTGAAACACCGAGGGTAAAAGATTAAAGCAGGGAGGCACGGTGGGAAAAAAAATATATATCTTTGAACTCAGTTGAGCATTGGTAACACATACTTAATAAAGAAAATATTTCAACTTGGACTTTTTAAGGACAACTCAAATTACGCACCCCACCTTTAATGTAATATTACAAGAAAATAATCTGATTTGATATCGATGTCCAATATGGTATTACTTATTATTCTGATTTGTATTAGTAGTAGTAATTTTAACGTTAATAAATGTCTGGATATATTTCAATTTAAATGAATTTTCTTGACATAAATGGATGTCACCGTAAGGGTAGGAATATTATAAAGAACATGTATATTTGTAAATATTTATGTTAACCCATTGAGGGACAAAAGTCAATGGTGTCCCAAACTCCTAATTTGCTTCGATTAATTGAGAAAAATCAATTGTTTGTGCTGCCTTACCCAAAAGAAGCAGCTTGAGCTCCCTCCGGTAGTTCTTGTGGTCTCTCCTGAGCTGCTTCTCGATTTGGGCGTTGACCTGTCGTCTCTGCCTGGCCTCGGACGACACGCAGCACCCGGCCATGTCTCGGCCAAATATCGTCTCCTTTCATCTCTGTGCCCCGCTCGTCCTCGCTAATCTCTGAATAAACATGATAAGGTGTGGCCGAGGCGGCCTCCGACTCAAATCGGAGCAGCTAGGAATTGCGCGGTGACCTGCACACCCAAGTTAAATTTTGTATAAACTCAAAATATACTTTCATAATCGACAGTATCCAAAGCACAATCGTGTAAAAAACTACATTTATCCAACTTTTTTTATCTTGCGACAAAAAAATTGAAAAGTTAATACTTTTAAAACATCCTTTTGCTGCCATCGCATCCATAAGTCTTTTTGGGTATGTCTCTATACGTTTTGGACATCTCCAAATGAAAATGTTTGCCCATTCTTCCTGACAAAATAGCTCAAGTTCCTTAAGGTTTCATGGTGGTCGTTGGTGCATATCATTTTTCAGATCATTCCACAAATGCGCTATAGGATTAAGGTCTGGACATTGGCTTAGCCATTATAATAATTTCATACTGTTAGTTTTATGTTTCCTTATCCTCACTGTAAATGTGGAACTGGAGTCGTCCAATTTCGTTGTCACAGCATATCCCATGTTGTAACAATGACAATAAAGGCATATTCTATTCTATTCTATTCTATTACATTCTGTTTTGTGTTTAGGAGCATTCTCCTTATGGATAGTAAACCTGCGCCCTATTCTCAGGTCTCTTGCAGACTCCAACAGATGTCTGCCAGAATGTATTTGTCTTAATCCATCTTCCGAGCAACTCTAACAATTTTCACAGTCCCTGCTGAAGAAAGACCCTAGAGCATGATGATGCCACCACCATGTTTGACAGCCGGGATGGTGTTTTCAGGGTGATGTGCATTGCATTGTTACTCTTGCGCCAAATGTGATTCTTTGCATTCAGCCTAATAAGTTCAATTTTTGTATCATCTGACCATAGCACCTTGTTCCACATGTTATTCGTGTCTCCCATGTAGCTTTTTGAAAAACACAAACAAACAGACAAACGGGCCTTTTTATGGTATTTTTTCAGAAAGGGCTCTCTTCTTGCCACTCTTCCATGGAGGGCATATTTATGCAGGGTACGACGAGTAATTGTCTTATGCACAGATTTTACCACCTGAGCTGTGTATGCCAAGAAGTCATCCAATGCGATAATGGCCCTTTTGGTTGCTCCTCTGAATTGTTTTCTTCTTGTTTGAGGCAAAAGTTTAGTGCGATGGCCAGGTCTTGGTAGTTTTGCATTGGTTTTATGCTCTTTCCATTTTGATAATATTGCTCGCACCTTGCTCTGGGAGATGTGTAAGTGTTGCGAAATATTTACTAATCTTTAGCGTTACTACCAAACTCCCCAATCCAAAAATAAAATAAGATAAAATAAAATGAAATAGAAAACAAAAAAATACCTAACTGAAAACTGATTCCCGCTTTGAGCATAACCTTTTACTGGACCTGCCTGGTGTGTTCTTTGGTCTTCACAATGCTGTCTGTTTTCCAGTGTCTGTATTCACAGACCTCTGAGCTAATTACAGAGTAAAAGCATTTAAACTGAGACTTAAGCACTCTGTTGTCGTTAGTCATTTAAGTCGACATTGGATCACTCAGAAATCATCAGTGTATGTCTGGAATCAGTTGGCTGAGCTTAGGGAACAGGGGGCCAACATTTTTGCTCAACCTACTTAGTTTTTTCATTGTAAATTTAATATATAACGTTAAAATAGTTTAGTTGTACTTGGTGGTTTTGTCTCACATATTTTTTAATATGAGAAAATACTTTCAGTTCTATAGCTTTAAATTGAAGCCTGAAATGTGGTAAAATGACAAAAATACTTTTGCTAGGCACTGTATTTTGTCGATGCAAAAATATGATTATAATAACTTTATTTTATGGACTACAAGGCAGATCTTAAAACTCAAATGAGACATACATTTTAGACCAAGTATTGCCACTACTACATTAATTAATCTGCTCCTAGTCTGGGATTTATGGTTATTAAATTAAGATCAAATTTAATGGACAACCAAAATGGTCCATAATTCCTAAGAAGTAATTGGATGGCTCACCAAGTTTTAGGGCTTTTCGAAACAAAAATATGAAAAGAAATGAACCTAATCGCGATCAATGTTATTACCAATCCCAGTAGACTAATTGGTTTCAATTTAACGGTTTATTCATGAAAAAATATTAAATAAAAAAAGCAATTTAATTTTGAAAAGCTCATAATCTAAAGTTTAAGAACATTTCTAATTCGAGGGGTTTCTAAAGGATGAACCGACCAAAAATGGTTGACTTTTAATTTAATTATGAATTCCTGTACTTTTCCGAACTATAAAGCGCACGTAAAAACGGCAAATTCGCCAGAAATTTCTAAGTGCGCTGTACAATACGGTGCGCCATATATACCGGAAAGTACGGTGTATAAAAAAAATGCAAAAAAATACATTTAAAAAAAAAAAGCCTAGTGGTCTTTGGGTGCCCTCTTGTGGTTAGTATACTCATTGCAAATCCTGTTGTTGCTTTGGATAATAGTCTATAAGTATTGTGAAAACTTTAATGACGATTTTGGTTCATGGAGATAAAAATGCTTCTGTAAAATTCGCAAGCTAGCGTGACTTTCTTTTGCACTTTTGTTTTACAGCGAAATTGTAAGACGAGGGTCAGCAACTATTTGAGTCGAGGGGGGGGGGGGGGGGGGTAAAAGATTTGGCCAAACGGCCGATGTTTGAGAACTATTCAATTGTATCATTTATGAATAAATATACATTTACATGTTATATTTCTTTATATTTGATTGTGTATAATTAGTTTCATCAAACTAGTTTTAAAAAGATCCCCGGTTTGAAAGGGGTGGGCGCAACCAGGCTGTACTTGCCCAAGACACACTACAGGAGACTGTGCCCCTACGCCCCCTAGTGGTTAAGGGACCCAACCGCCCAGTATTGCGATAGTATTATTTTTATTGGATGTTTGCAGTATTTCTGTAGTATTAGTGTAGTTTTATTTTTTGTAGTATTCTGCAGTATAATCTTTATAGTATTTTGTGTAATTTTTGTTGTATTTTTGTAGAATAACTATTTGTATTTTTGTAGCCTTTCTGTCGAGAGAGTTCTGTAGTAGTATTGTTGTATGAAAGTATTACTGTAGTGGTATTTTTGGAGTATTTCCGTTGAAGCATTTTAAAATATTTTCATAGATTTCTTTGTAGGATTTTGAAGTATTACTGTTGTTGTTTTTTGTAGTATTTCTGTCTAGTATTTCTGTAGTACCTGTCGTATTTTTGTATTATAGTATTACTGTATTTATGTAGAAGTACTTTCTAATTATTTCCACAGTATTATTTTTGTAGTATTTCTGTTGTATTGCCACAGTAGTCATTTTGTAAGGCATTTAGTATTTTTGTAGTAATATTTTTGTATTTATAGTATTTCTATAGTATTTGTTTTCCTCTTTCCAGAATTAAAGCGAAATCATTTATTAGGTACTTGTTTTAAGCAGTACATTTGATATTTATATAGTAATTTTGTTGTGTTTTTATAGTATTTCTGAGGAGTATTTTTGTTGAAGACACAAAGTTGACACCAAAAACGTATTGATTAATTCGTATTGTATATGTATAGTTAGTCATTATATTTTAACATTTTCGTTTGGCAGGCTGGATAAAAAAGCCAAATGGGCTGCATGTGACTTGCGGGCCATAGTTTGGCCACCACTGTTATAAATGTACTAAAGTGGTTTATTGGTACATCGTTTACTAGTTGTCTGGATAGCAAAAAGGGGATAATGTACTTGAGAGTGAGGACAGTCACAATTTAGGAATGATTTCATTATTTTTTTATGGTGAAACCAGATTTCATAATGGTGATTTTTCCTATTAAACAATTTATTTTAATGAAAATGCATCTTTTATGCAACCCTAGATCTTAGTGTAATTCTAATTCCATATAAAAACACAGACTATTTTGGGGGGGTGCCTTATAGTGCGAAAAATATGGTAATAGTACAATCATTTTTATCATAATGCATCAGTTGAATCTGTGCATTAACCTGAGCTCTTCTTTAAAATGTTACAATTCACCACTAGAGGTCGTTGTAGCTTAGAGTGGAACTGAAGTGGACACACTAAGGAAACCCCAAGCATACAAATTAGCAAAATTCCCCATTTTAATTCTATAATTTGTCAATTTCAGCCAGCAAGAGGACATGCAAACTGCTGTTCATCCACACCAGACAACAAAACATTTAGTTAGCTGGATACCCCCGGAGCGGCTGAAAAGTTCCAAAAGCTGGAGTTGGTCAGAGCTGGTTGAAGTGGCTAACGAGAGAAGCTACCAAAGGCCAGTAAAGATTGCAAGAGCTTGTTAATCTTACTATGCTATTGTAGTAAACTATAAATAAAATTCATATTAAAACAAAAAATAAGCTAAATTATTACAACTTATTTTTCTTCCTAAAATGTTGTATTCAGTTACAATTATAGTAAACCATACACTTTTATCTTTCCATTAAAAAACCTATGATAGTTTTCACTTTCCACAACAAATTAAATCTTGTTCAATTTAGATCATTTTGCTTGTATTTTTACTCGTTGTTGAGTAAAATAGTTTTCTATTAAAATAAAAAATCTGAAATGAGCAATATTCTTCTACAAGAAATATTTCATTAAATTTGCTATTCGTTTCCATAATTCGTTATATGGAGTAAAATCAAGTTTTTTTAAAACAAAAAATGAAACAATATATTCAAAGATATAGTTCTGAAAAGAAATCGTATTCTAATTTTGCGCAAAACATCTTTTTCTGCGTTTTATTTTACTATTTTTTGAGTGAAATCTTTAAAATAAATAAAATTGGAATACTGTATATATTTCTACAAAAATTGAAATCTTGTTTGAGAATTTGGCACAAAATATTAATTTTCCTAAGATAAAAAGATGAGTCATTTAATTCGGTATGGTCGTTTTTTATATTTCACTGTATTTTGAGTAAAAAAAAAAAAAGTTATGTTCGAATTTTTAACTCTTCAAATATTGAAAAAATAATCTTGTTCCAGAAAACTTTACGCAATTCTCTATTTACTGATCTTCAGGGTACTTTATATATTTTACACAATACCCTCGCATTTGTTAAATAACTAAATTTCTACAATTTTATTTTTTTAAAAAATACCAGAGTGCACACACAGAAAACCGTGAACAATTCCAAATCATCATCATATTCCTCTTTATGTACTTCAGAAGCTGAACAATATTTCATTGCTGAGAAAAAAAAACGGCCTGAAAACACACACACACACACACACACACACACACACAAAAATATACATTCTCCTCTTATAAAAAGAAAACAAAAACGTGTAAATAACACATTTTCTTTCCGGGAAAAAAAAAAAAAAATTAGCCATTAGACGTACAATACAATTACATAGATACATTTTTTTTTCCAATACCGCACATTCAATCTGCCAAAACAAACAAAATAATAATAATGATTACAAAGCCAACAAAGATGCTGCCATATATATATAGAGATGTATTTACAATTATTATAGCATTCATAATTGCACTATGCCTCAATACGTGTCAATTACAGGCTTGTGTTCTCGGGAACAAACCCCCCGAAAATACTCCAAAGTGACGGAAGGGGGCGTGGCTAGGGGCGGGGCTAATTGCCAATCGGAAACTTTGGTACAAACGTTTATAACACTTTCTCCTCGCTTGACCTAGCAACACTCGGGACAGCTGGGCCGTGATTAGATGAGCTAAAAAAAAAAAAAAAAAGCAAGGTGATGGGAGGGCGGGGTTTGTGAGGGCGGGGTTTGTAGGGGCGGGGATTGTGGCTGAGCAGACGTTTAAAATCGGTCGCTTTTGGCATCGAACGACAAAAACACACGCACAAAAAGAATACGATTAAACTGGTTAATGTGGCACAGTTGAAACATCCATTTTCAGCTAACGTCATTGCTAACGCTAATTTTTTTCAACACTTCGCCTGGAAATTGGCAGTAAGGGAATGACTCAAAATGCATATGGAATTTTCCTTCAAAAATTAATAAGACATTTTAGGAAAATTTACTTTCTGGGCAAGGTTTCATTAATTTACTATTTTTTTAAATTTAAATAAGCGTGGTTTAAAATCAGGAATTCATAATATTAATTATTAATAAAAAACTAGCATTAGCATTTGTAGTAAATGTTCTTGAAACTGACTCGTTTAGAGAATATATCAGATCTTAAAACAAAATTATGAACATGTATCTGGATTTAGCGCAGTTTTGCAAAAACACTAATTAGCGGCTAGCCGTCATAAGCACATTCCATCTTTTCCAATCCGACATTTCGGGAATTTTTGAAAATGTTATTTTAAATAAAAATTTGCATGGCTTAAAATAGGGCATTAATGCTAAGACACTAGCGTTAGCCTCTGGCAATCTAAAGCATGAAATGCAGTCGTAGTAAAAATGGTATTTTCTTTTGACAGTTCATGAAATGTAATTACTAGTACTTTCAGGGTTTGAATTTGGTAAAGATACTAGAATGAGGGACTAATAGTCATGTCCAGAAACCTAGCATTAGTACTTGAATTTTTATTTTTCATTGTTTTCTATCTGACATTTCTTGAAATATATTTACTTCCTGAACAAGGTT
Organism: Urocampus carinirostris; assembly: GCF_059441175.1. Taxonomy (NCBI): domain Eukaryota; kingdom Metazoa; phylum Chordata; class Actinopteri; order Syngnathiformes; family Syngnathidae; genus Urocampus; species Urocampus carinirostris. Next base: position 26,434,585 of record NC_142353.1, on the reverse strand, counting down.
CCGTTTAATTTTCAAAATTTGCACGTCTAATATCATGCATTAACGTAAAGACACTAGCATTAGGTAGGATTAGCATTGGCAGCAATGGTCCTTGAAATTTGCATCAACTTTTGATATATAGGTAATAAATCACATAGAAGGTAATTAAGACTGAAATCAAATGAAATGGAGCCTGGACTTAGCGCATATATTTTTTGCAAAGACTTTAGCATTATTGGCTAGTGGTCGTGTCCACAAACCTAGCATTAGTAGTAAAGGTTTTTGCAACTAGCATTAGCCTAAAAGATTTGAAGATATTAAATTGTAAGAAACTTAAATGAGACAAAAAATAAAATAAAATAATTGGAAGATGGTTGTCAGTACCGGCAGTGTTTAGCTTGAATTTAGCACATAGTTTTGCTAAGTCAACCAGATGCTGCATTGGTGGCTAGTTTGCTTTAGCATCTAATTCTAGAGAACACAAACTAATAATGTTAGCACTGTGGAAGTGGTTGGTTATGATAGTCTTTGCAATAACGTGGAATTACGCAAATTACGATAGGCTCAGAAAGTAAAATCAGATATTTTTCTTTCAATAAACAATAAAAACAAAATGGTCAGAAGTGCTAAATATCATAATTTATTTTAAATGGAAACATCTTTGCCTTATCATCCTTTCTTAAATCATCCAATATCTTCATTTATCCTCAGTAGGGTCACGGGGGTGCTGGAGCCCATCTCAGCTTTCCTCGGGCAGTGGGACACCCTGAACCGGTTGCCAGCAGGTCGCAGGCACACAGAGACCGACAAGTCCTGGGGACAATTTGCACCGGCCAATTCACCTGACATGATTGTTTTGGGAATGTGGGAGGAAACTGGAATCCCCAAAACCCACGCTAGCACGAGCAGAACATGTAAACTCTGCACAGGAAGGCTGGTGGCTGGATTTGAACTTATGACCTCAGAACTGTGGCACGGACACTAACCACTCATCTGCCGTGCCTCCCTAAAACATGCATGACAGGTCAGTTGCTAGTCCAAAAAGGAATAAGTGTGCCCGGAGGAAACCCGCATGGGGAGAACATGCAAACTTCACACGGGGAGGCTGCGGTAGCTGGACTTGAACCCTGAGCCTCCGCACCGTGGGGCTGCGCGCTAACCACCAAGCCGCCTCGTTCTTAAATCAGTGACCAAATTATTTAGAATTCACTTCCTAAGTGCCAATAGCTAACGTGAAGCTAACCTCGGAGCGCCACTATGCCCAGAAAAAATGTCTCAATTTTGGGGAGATTACAATCTGATTTTATCCAAGAGACGTTTTCATGGAGTCGAAAAGTGGAAAGACGTATTTTGGGGAGCAAAATCTTGAAAAGATAACGACATCTTTGGGACAAAATTTGGACAAGATAATCAAAAGGACTACTTGGGATTAAATTTGGCTTAATTTAGATTGAGCTGGAAAGAACAAAAATTGAGGGATCACTTTTAGTCCAAGCCGAAAAAACGTCTTTTTCAAGCTGTAACATTTAAAAAAACATCTATTCCAATATGCATTTTGTGTCTGCGAGGGAGGGGGAGCGGTACCAACACGATCAGGATTCACATCCATATCAAAATCAAATACTTCTTTAAAATCACAGTTTTTTGCCTTTTTTTAATTATTATCATCGTGAGTCAGTCAAAACTTTAAAAAAAAAAAAGGAATGCAAACCTTTAATTCTCCTTTTTTTCTAGAAATCCTTAATTAAATAGTAAGAGAACATTTGAACCCGTTCCGCTCGCCACCCGAATCGGCTCGGTGGGCGGCGGTTCACACCAGGTTGTATTCCTTCAGGTTGAGCTGCAAGATGGTGTCCTTGACGGCGGCGAAGACGAAGCGGATGTTCTCCGTGTCGGTGGCGCAAGTGAAGTGCGAGTAGATGATCTTGTCGCTGTCGGGGTTCAGGTCCACGAACATCTTCAGGATGAACTCCCGGCCCGCCTGGGGGTCCCGCTGGGGACCTGGGGGAGCCAAGAAGAGCTCAATTTCAGTTTTTCGCCATTTTCTTAATTCATTCTGTCAATCGAACCACTGGAGTGTTGGGTTACGAACCAGACATGACCAATATCCAGGAAAAATATCCCAAAGTGACAGTGTGTAATAAATAGTTCACCACTAGAGGCCGTTATAGCTTGGAAAGGAGCATTAGAAGAAGACGCACGACAAATGCTCGAAGGTATCCAAAATCCCAAGTCTATGTTCATATTAGCTATCGACAGGACATGAAAATCGCTATCGATCCCTGCAAGCGGCATCAAAAGACCAAGTGATCAGGATTCAACCGGAGCGGCTGGAAAGAGCCAATAGCTAGGGTTGGTCAGAGCTGAAGTAAGCCACTAACTTTAGCGCAGGGGTCTCCAACATTTTTCCATTCAAGAGATTTTTATTACTAAGTAGTGCAAAAGGGTACCAGCTTTACATGCATTTCTACAATATTATTTATATATATATATATATATATATATATATATATAACCTATTCAGGTGGGGCTACCCGGTGCCCACCAGCACATTGGAGACCCCCGCTGAAGGACGAAGCAGGAGCACCTAATAATAACAACAGTGTCAAGCCATGGCCTGCAGCCGAGTGGCTAGAGAGGGAAACGTTGCGAAAAAAAAGTGGGCAATGCTTGCATGACCACATGTGGAAGGCGAGTGACACTGAAGGACAAAGCAGGAGCAGCTTAGAACATATAGCGACTAGAGTGGCTAGAGAAGGAAACTGGAAAAAGTGGAAGATGCATGAATGAGAGGATTAAGCAATGTCTGCTCGCGTGAGCAGCTGTGGAAGGCGAGTGACACTGAAAGATGACGTGAGATTTTTTCAAATGGAGTCTAGAAGCATTCCTGCATTGTTTGACAATCCTTGTTTGTTTCGCTCCATTACTCATGTCTAAAAATAAACACTCGTCAGATGATTTCTAACATGGAAGTTAGCCTCTGATCTTTTGATAGACACCATTTTCTGCCAAATTCAAGCTTTTTTTCACTGTTCCAAGCCTGTGACAACTTAAAAGGGCCTGGATTGAAAACAACGTCATGACCTACTTAAGTTTCAAAAATCTTTAGCCAATAGTGATTGATTCAAACACTGATATACACTGGTTAATTCCCAACGTAATTTTGTGCAATTTTACAAGCTGTATTGAAATGCAACCCAGGTTCCATTTTTGCACGCGATTATCACTCGCAAGTGTGCCCAATCAGTGATTGACTTCTGAAAAGATAAGTCACATGTTTACAACTCTTTCACAATGTCTAAAATTTGACCCCCAAAAAAACCCACTGTTGCAGAGGTTTTACAGCTGTAAACCGGTCATCGCCAAATGGCCAATTTTACATACCTTTGGAAAAATTTGTAAAATGCAAGGTTTCCTTTTTCAGATTGTAATTAAATTTGACTTGGGACCAGGTAAGACTACATGCTATTGTCCCAGCTGTTTTCCTACAAAGATGCCCATGCTACACTCTTTTACAGGCGATTGCCCCCCAAAAAAAATCAGGCGGGAGTAAAAACCTTCTATTTCTGTGTGTTCCAACTTAGATAACTCAATCTTAGTAGCACCTTGTAGTGACTATTTCAAGTTGGGAGAATACTATGTTTAAGAACAGCATTCAATTTACTTTGGATAAGTCTTGGATTGATATTTTAAGAGAATTTTACAGGAACATTAAATGGGTTCATTGCTTTATCCCTGTTGCACTGCTTCCAAATGTGTGCTTTGTTACTCATTTCACCAATCACATTTTAGCCATTACTTGTTCCCAGGTTCAGAAATCTACCCAGAGGCTTTCACAATCATTCCCACAGGCTCTGGGGCATGAAGTTAGTGTTGTTAACGTTGTCCGTTTAGCCAATCAGCTTCCGAGTTGGCGACACCATGGCCTTCTAGAAGGTGTGAATGAAATGTCAGCGGTTTCACAAAATATGATTGGCAAGGGGGTGTTTGTAAGATCTAATCATATTCAGTTAATTGTGTATTTCTCTGTCTACTATGTTACAAATAATCCTGATGAGTTTGACCTGTATTACAATTCATTTTCTTCTTCTATGTACTATTTTTTATCCGAAAGACATGTATGACGTCATCGGTCATTCCTGCGCATGTGCGAACTTTGAACCGTAGATGTATGTGTGACGTCATTGATACTTTCTGCGCATGCGCACGCTTTTGAACAAAACTTTGCTGCACCGCGGGAAACTTGTGAGACGGGTGAGACTTTTGAATCCGTCCTCCCACTACGTAGTGAATAAATTCTAAAACTACATTTGCCTCTCTTACTGATCACTCCAGTTTAACCTATTACGAAAATATTAACCCTAACAGTGTTAATGGCTGTATCAGAACTGCTTCTGCTGAACCGAAGTTTTCAAACTTAAGCTAGGAATTCGACAGGCTGGACTTTCAGCAGTTGCTTCGATGAAGACAGAAAATACCTTTTTGATGGAACTCAAAGAAAATATGTACGACAGAGTAAATCCTGTTAAGGAAAGAAATGATGAATTTTGGGGACAAATAATGATTTTTGGTAAGTGAAATGTGGCTATATTCCAAAATAATGGTGCAGTTATATGAGGTTATTATTGATGTTTTTCATATGGGTCACAGCTGTAGTTGCAGTAAATATTTTACAGCCACAAAATAGTTATTGATGCTTAAATTCAGATATAGCACTTCTAAAGGCCTAGGTGTGAAATGCAGGGCTTGCCACTGGATCACAGTATTGAATTTTGGCGCTCTTGGGCTTTTATAGTTTCTGGCTTTTAAAACACATGGCTATATCGGTTTATTTGTGTATGTACTCACCATCGTACTCTGGAAAGTAGTCTACCAAATGAGAATACATGATCTTCTCCTCCAGCAGGTCCTTCTTATTGAGAAACAGGATGACGGAGGAGTTCTGGAACCACGGGTAAGTGATGATTGTCCGAAATAGCGCTTTGCTCTCCTCCATGCGGTTCTGGAAAAAAAGGACCCACCCTTGTATTTGTATGCATATATAATACATATATTTGTACATATAAGGGGTGGGACGATAGGCTTTGTTCACGATTCTATTGTATCGCAATACTAAGGTGCTCTTCTCGTTAATTGAGATTCTACAAGTATTGCGATTCAATATAATGGATGCTTGTGATTCAATTTTCTTTCCTAAAACACAAGCGACTTAAATCAAACACATTTGGGACAATCAACCATAATGATGTTTGAACAATGCACATCAGTCTGTCCCGAAAGGGACAATTATTTTAACTGAGGCAATAAGAACATAGCATGTACACTGTGCAACAGGTTTACAGCCACCAAAAGTCAGGAATTGAAATGTCAACGTAACACAGCGTACTACAACAGTAATACTAGAATACAGAAATACTACCGTGGAAAAACTACAACTGCAACACTACAAATTTACAACTACAGTAATAATACAAATAGTACTAAAAACCAAAAATTCTACAGAAAAACTAAAACACTATATAATGGAAATACATAAAAAAAACTTATTATATATTATAATATTATAAAATTACAACTACTATTATACTACAACAGCAACACTACAAAAATACTAAATAAACACAACAAAAGTACTACTTAAAGATTACTACATAAATACTGCCGAAATACTACTGTGGATATACTTTAAAAAAAACTTCTGAAGAAAAACAACAAAATCACCACTACCATAATACGACCAATGAAATACTACAACTCAAACAGAGTAATAATACAAAAATACTAAATAAACAACAAAAATACTACCGAAATGCTTAATACTACTATGGAAATAGTTAAAAAAAACTTCTACAGATATACAACAAAATCGCCACAACCATAATTTTATAAAACGAAAATACTACAACACTACAAAAATACAACTTAAGTATTACAAAAATAATAATAATCTATACAACAAAATACTATTAAGGAAATACTACAAAAATACTAGCAAAATACTAAAACACTACTACCATGGAAATACTTTAAAGAAAACTTCTACAGAAATATGACAAAATTACCACTACCATAATACTACAATACAAAAATATTACAACAGCAACACACCAAAAATACAACTACAGTAATAATAAAAAAATAAAAAATAAATACAACAAAAATGGTACTAAAACAATACTACTATGGAAATACGTAAATACCAAAATATTACCACAGATATACTACAACTGAAACATTACAAAAATACAGCTACAGTAATACAAAAATACAAAATGAATACAACAAAAATAGTACTAAGGAAATACAACAAAAAATCTACCCAAATACTATAACAACACTACTATGGAAGCACTTTAAAGGAACTTCTACAGAAATACAACAAAAATACTACTACCATAATACTATAATACAAAAGTACTACCATAGAAATACGACAACTGAAACATTACAAAATACAACTACAGTAATAATACAAAAATACTCAATAAATACAACATAAATAGTAGTAAGACTACAACAATTCTACCGAAATACTAAAACACTACTATGAAAGAACTTTAAGGAAACTTCTACCGAAATACAACAAAGTTGCCACTACCATAATACTATAATACAAAAATACTACCACGGAAATACTACAACTTAAAAAATACATAAACCACTACAGTAATACTAAAAAAATAATAGTACAACAAATGGAAATACAACAAAAAGACTACTGAAATACTAAAACAACACGACTACAGAAATACTTAAAAAAAAAACATCTACAGATATATATAACTAAATTACCACTACCATAATACTATAATCCGAAAATACTACAACAGAAATACCACTAAGGACAGCAACAGTAATATTACATAAATACTAAAGAAACACCACAAAAATACTACTGTAGTATTTTCAAAATACTAAAACAACATTACCATTGTGAATAATTCTACAGAAATACTATGAAAATATCACTACAGTATTAATGTTAAGATTTTAGGTCATATTTATGGGCTTCAGTTCTCTGTGCTCGCATTCTTCCTCCATTTTGAACTTTAGTTTGCTTTCCTGAATTTTTACATATAAACGATATAGCGTTACAGAAAATCGATTCCGGGGAGAAACGGGAATTGATTTTTTTGGTCCCACCCCTAATATTTAAATACCGTATTTTCCGCACTATAAAGGCGCACCGGGTTATAGGGCGCACCCCGAAAAAATAGTTTTTGGTCCTATTTTTGACATATATAAGACGCACCGGATTATAAGGCGCTACAATGGGAACGTGGACAAAACAGTCAGATAGTTCAGTCCAACTTATTACCCCCTTAACATTCCGAAAGCTTGCAAAGACGCAAATACGTGTCGAGAACACGTGCGAATGCGGTGTCCGTAAGATGTCACTCAAATGCATCGTTCCATCATCCGGAAGGTTAAAGTCTTGGGATTCAAGAAATGATAACCATTCCTTCGTATCTATTTTCTTTTTCGCTCGCAACTTTACTGTGCATATGACAATAAACACTTGGAATTGAGTTTAATTTAAAAATAGACACTCCATTCCATCGATTATCTGCACCGCTTATCACAGAAACATCGAGTTCAGTCTGAAACAAGACAATATAAAACCGGGAATAGCTCACCGAAGTCATTGTGTTCATAATAATGTGCAGGCAATGTCCTCTTATATCCGTGGAGGTAGTAAATCCAGGAGAATACAATATTTACAAATACAGAATAGAAAAAAATGCTTTCTCTATGCCATCCGCCACATGCTATACGCATTCATCTTTTTCGGCCAATTGCAGGCTTTGTTTCGCTGTTTAAGCCAATGGCAGCCTGTACATTATAAAAAGGATCCGCCTCTTGACCTCCGAATAACTTTAGCCAATAGTGATCGATTCAACTGATGATTGACACATCTTTTTCGGCCAATTGCAGGCTTTGTTTGCCGTTTGAGCCAATGGCAGTCTGTAAATGATAAAAAGGATCCGCCTCTTGACCTCCGAATAACTTTAGCCAATAGTGATCGATTCAAGTGATGATTGACACATCTTTTTCGGCCAATTGCAGACTTTGTTTGCCGTTTGAGCCAATGGCAGTCTGTAAATGATAAGAAGGATCCGCCTCTTGACCTCCGAATAACTTTAGCCAATAGTGATCGATTCAACTGATGATTGACACATTGGTTAGCCAATGAAACACCGGTAAATAAATCCCACCATCCACCGCGTACTACTTGGCGTTCGGGGGAAAATCGAGTCGGCGGCTGCAAGTTAGTTGGAAAACTTAATGTTGATCCATAAATAAGGCGCATTGTATTATAAGGCGCATGGTCAGCTTTTGAAAAAAATAAAGGCTTTTAGGTGCGCCTTATAGTGCGGAAAATACGGTATACGAATCTCGAAGTGAGTCCAAACGTCAGCGAAAAGGCTACTGACCTCGTTGTCCGACTCCACCAGAACTTGGTCATACTCGCTGAGCGCCACCAGGAACATGATGGACGTGACGTTCTCGAAACAGTGGATCCACTTCCTCCTCTCGGACCGCTGACCGCCAACGTCCACCATCCTGTCGGTTAGGAGACCGTTTCAATTATTTATTTATTTTCATAAAGACGTTAAAAATCGGCCTTCTTCTGCAACAAAATTAGCGTTGACTTCTTCTGCGCGGAAAGCTAAGCTCGAAAAGTCTCTGACGCAAAAAATTTGCGTTAGAGTCTGAAAGTCAGACAAGGCAAAAAATCCAATTGATTTTTTAGAACATAGTAGACCCCCGGGTTAAGGCGTCCATAGCTAAGGAAGTTTTCGTGGTGCAGTGTCGGAATGAGACTTTTCAAGGCCCCCTTTTACCGCATTTTTCCGACATAACGAAATTGATTACGAATAATTTAGGATTAGCAGCGTCTGAAAATTTGGCTGGCCAATAAATCTAATTAGTACCTTTAAACAGTAGACCCCAAAGTTACAGCATACCTAGAGTATATTTTCACATTACAAAGTAGAAGATATAGGCCCCGTTTTACAGAATTTTACCAACTATACAAAATGAACACTATTTTGCATGTCCAAAAACGTACACATTTGAACTTCGCAGTATTTGTACGTATTGCTGCAAGTTGCTTTCCTCATACGTCACTAAGATTCCAGTTCACTACTGTTTAACATCATAAAATGCTTTCACAATCATTAAAAAGCTTATATTCCATTTACGTAATTCCCTCCCACAATGCCTTTTATACATTCTGTTCAGAATCTCTCCTACCAGACTGCTGTGGTTTCCAAGACTTGCAGAAATGTTAAATGGAGAAGCAAGAAAGTGATGAACATGAAAATGAAGCTTGCGCTTATCAGGAAATACGAAGAAGGCTGACGCATCATAATCCTTGCTAAGGAATATGGTCAAAAGCAGTCGACGATCTGGACCATTGTTAAAAATAAAGAGACAATTAAGGCAAGGAAATCTTATCAGGGCATGACAATCTTTGTAAGTCTGAGTTTTAATTATAATCTGCCGTCTGCTCCCACTCTGCATCCACCCACCAACTCCACTGTGCCAGCTCCAGTCACATCACACCAAAGGCTAGAGTTCAATTTCATTTGGAACATATTAGGTAATTAACATAAGTTTCAATCCCCCGCTATACCACAATTACACCTTACAATCCCCAACTCAGAAACGATTCATGTCGTGTCCCTGGGGGTCGACCGGATTTAAGCACAAGTTACAGAAAAAAGACCATGTAAAGAAGGGGCCTTAGACTTTAAATGCTTTGAGGCCCCCACCTTAATACGAAATTTCAAAGCCTATTTTTTTGCTGATTAATGTATTCTCGTATTACTCTTGATTTTTGTGTTAAAAAAATTGTACTTAATTAGTTATTTGCTGAATTATTGTTGGATTAATGATTGAATTATCTGCTTACCAACTCTAATACTGTGTATTTTTATAACTATCTTGTGTAGGGGAAATATATTTGAGAACAGTGAAATGATTTTGTGAGTAATTTTCATTTATAAAACCCGATATGGCCCCGCCTGATCCAGACCCTAGCTCTGGCGGCCTCAGAGAAAGTTGCGATTAAGCCCCCTGGTGTAAAGGCCAGTGACTCGATAAACTAAAACGGGGCTCTCAGATTGAGACTTTTTACTGATTTAACCTTAGCTAGACAAGGTATGACTCTAAATCATTCATATGGCACCTGAAAATGACGCTCTGCAGGTCAAAGGGGTACTCGATGATGCCCGTGGTGGGGACACGGACCCTAAGTACATCTTGTTGGGTTGGTAAGTAGGAGTTTTCGGCAATCCTGTCCAAAGCGTTCAAATAACTGGGAGGGGAGAGGGAAGTGGTTAGATAGTAACAGATAAATGTATCCATTTCCCGCCGTCCGTGATCACTGACTATTTGGTGGAGTCGGACAACTGGTATTCCCTCCTCCTGTCGTAAGCTTCCTGGATGCCGGGGTCGTTCCACAAGCTCTTGATGGCGTCTACGTAAGGGTTGACGAACATCACCACCTTCTCCACGTCCACGTCCCTCACCACGTTGGCGTTTGCCTGGGAAAAAGAGGAGGGGGGGGCAATCAAACGTGTCGGGGTCATTTTTTTTATTAGTCATACAAGTGCTCCAAGACTTGAGGTCATACATACCTTGATTAAGAAAACTATTTCTCTCATTCTTCACTCATCAAGTGGCATAATACAGGGTTTTCATATGGCTTAAGGCAGTGTCTGATATAATATCTGCCCAAATGCCCGGGGCGTGCATCTGTTACCTCGGGCGTACAACTTTTCAATATGTCTCCGCCCGGGTGGCCGAAAACTAAAAATATTTCGTTTTTATTCTTTATTTTTCAAATCAAACGTTTGCTTTATTCTGATTTAAAAATCTTCGTTCGGTTTGGAAATTTCGGAATGTTTGGCAATTTGCATACTCGGCAGCCAATCAGAAGCTTGCATCGGATAACTTCGTGCTTCCGGACTTTCCCGAGCGTTATAAGGTCGTGCATTTGCATATCATTTTACAAAGCAGACGCACAGAGAACACAAGAAAATCGAAAAGTGGTTAGGAATCGAGCCAAAACCTCAGCCCCAGAAGAAAGATTCAAAAGAAGCTAACAAAATTAATGACGCTAAAAAACGCAAACGTACATTAAAAGCATCATGCAAAGAGGAGTACATGTGGCTTGTAGCAGACTGTGCAACGCAAACGTTGCATGAATGAAGATGCGTAAATACAGGTACATACTGATGGCAGATGGAAAACAGCGATGTCATATACATGGAATGAATGTTATAAGTAGATTTATAATAAATTTAATTTTGAAGTGTTGTTCTGTTATATATTCTGATTATCAATCCTTAATAATTTGCAACAAATGTTTTTTTTTTTGCGATTAGTCATCTTATTGTGTTTCAAGTTGTGAAACATGGGGCAGGCAACTTTATGGCTGGGCAGGCAACTTTTCAGAGTTGTCTGCCCTGGTGTCCGGTAACTTTTTTGTCATGAGTTTCAGACACTGCTTAAGGCAAGTTAAATTCAAGACTTTTTAAGACATTTTAGTGACTTTTGAAATCAAATTCAAGACCGAGTCGACAGAAAAACACTAAGACAGACAAAACAAAACACATTACCTGACACAGCTTTAAGCTATGGCAAAGAAATTTCGCCGGACTGACACTTCTCATTAAATTTACACTCTCCTATGGATTGTAACTGTCGGAACTTGCCATTTGTATTGTGGGTGCACCCAACACATCAGTCTGCTCCGATTAGCCCGACTGAAACCACATCACCGTTTTGATAGTTGCCCTCATTGTGGTAACACGATGTTGCCCCAATAGTAAATCAGTGAATTAATAAAGAAGACAATTGATGTTGATGTTAACAATTCTGTTTAGTTCAGACAAATATAAACCTTATTAAGATATTCACATTATCAAGACTTTCGGAAATGATAATTTGAGATATTTTAATACCTTATTATTCGAATAATGCCTTTTAAGACTTTTCAAGGATCCGCAGGAGCCCTGGAGTAGTGTACACATTATTAGCTTAACAACTCCAAATTAATATACAATTGCTACATCGGGGAAATGTTACATTAGGCCGAATACGGCTTGTTCAGGTCTCTTGTGAGGCATATGTAAGGCAGTGATGATTGGGTCAAGGAATACAAAACATTCAAATATAGTCACTATGTTTTGTGTATTTATAGGACAGAAAAGTAAAACAAAACAAAGTAAGAAGCGGTAAAGAGGAGACAAGACCAATTAGTGCCATTTCTTTCTATCCATCTATAGGAAATGAAATTATATTGAGGAAAAAATATGCTTAGAATCCTGGGCCATGCAACTGATAATCGCTGAGCGCTCGGGTGCCTCTCTCATATTATGAAGAGGTATGGACACAACCAACTTGTATAACTACTTTATATAAAACAGAACATATTCTAATGAGCAACATGAATGCTTAGAATATTGCGCCATGCGATCGATTATAGCTGAGCTCTCTAGTGCCTCATGCTCAGTACAAGGAGATAGAGAGGAGACACGACCAAGTTGTTTTAGTACTTCTATAGAAAATCAAAATATATTCTAATGAAGAAAAAATTAAGCTTAGAATCTTGGGCAGTGTGACTGATTGTGGCCGAGCCCTCCGGTGCCTCTCTCACATTATGAAGAGCCGAAAAGGAACAATGATCAAGTGTTGCTTTTGCTTCTATAGTAACTGAAAATTTACTCAAATGAGGAACATGTCTGCAAAGAATCTTGGGACTTACGACTGATTATGGCTGAGCTCTCCAGTGCCTCATGCTCATTAAAAAGAGAGGAGACACGACCAAGTTGTGCTACTACTTTTTAAGAAACACAAAATATATTCTTAAGAAGAACATAAATACTTCAAATCTTGACCAAGCTCTCCAGCATTTCGTTTGAGCGTTTTGTTTGAGGAGGTAAAGAGGAGACACAAACTATCTCTGATGAAAATTAAACATACAAGCCAAGAATCTTTCCATCAAATAGTGTCAGCTGATTGAAAATTATAGCGTGACTCCACGCAACACATTATCAGGTCTTTTTTCTCCTCTATAGGGTCGATAACTGATATCATTTTTGGCAGTTTCTTGTTGGCTCGATAATTATCGTACCTGCATAGTTAGGATCCTAAATCAGTAAAAAGTCTCAAAGGGCTTCTTCATAAGCTCACCGTTGACAGGCACGCCATCCCTCATAATATGCTAATTAACAACAATTCTATATCGAGTCTTCACACCCCGAGGCTTGACATGGACCCAATATCCGAATTCCCAAATCCCAGCCAGCCAATTAAGGGCAAAGTTTGGCCCGGCCCAGTTGCTTCTTTTGTAACGTGACACCTCATTTGCAAGTTAACCGGCATAATACCTCAAATTTCTAAATGGGGTTATGCCAACTCGTTGCAACATTTGTTAATTGTAAAAATAAATATTTGGGTTGGAAATATAGCCACTATAAAGCACAGTTTAAAAGTGATGAGATGCATTAATACAATTTTTTTTGATTTATATATTTTGTTTTGTGATGCACAATAATTTTCGGGCCTGTAGTTATCAAACCGAAAAACCAGATAGAAAATAAAAGACCCGATATTTAGTCAATAACCACACTATTAGGTTCAATCGGCTAACAAGACATGGTAGAAAGATTCTTTCAATTTCTTTGCGCTACTATTTTTCAAGGAATTAAAAATATATCCAATTTGGTCGTGTCTCCTCTCGACCTCTTGGCAATGTGTACAAGGCACCAAAAAAGAAACCTCGAAGGCCGTAATTTGCCGACGTTACATTTTCCCGATATAGCATCCATCCATTATCTGCACCGCTTATCCTCAGTAGGGTTGTGGGAGTGCTGTCATTCACACCAAGGGCCAATTTGGACTGGCCAGTTAACCTGAAAATGCATGTTTTTGGAATGTGGATGGAAACTGGAGTGCCCTGAGGAAACCCACGTAGGCACGGGGAGAACATGAAAACTCCACACAAAAAGGCTGCCTTAAAGGCCTTAGTAAACACTGAACTTCCGAACCGTGGGGCAGCGCGCTAACCACCCAGTTGCCGTGCCGCCCTATATGGCATTTGGATCTTTATACCAACTTATTTAAGCTACTAATGTGTACAGTTATGACAGAGGTGTCAAAGTCATTTCAACCGAGGGCCACATCAGCGTAACCGATGTTCTCAAAGAGCTTTATGTAACTTATAAACGTAACTGGTATGTGAAATAAACGCAACTACTCCTTCATGTCAGGTACCTATATATTTATTTACATATTATTTATTATGATGTTAAAAGCCACAGTCTCCCTAGCTGGTTCAATTTCTGTATTTCACACCTACATAGGGCGCATCTGATGATTGGGCACGGGTGCCCTCTGCTGCGGCCGCCTTACAACAACACAAACATAAAACTGTGCGTATTTAAAAATAGAGCAGGATCAAAAACTGAGTTTGGTTGGGGTCAGGATGTGAAAAGTCTTATTGTTGTGCTTTGCTCAATGATCCACTAATCAAGTCTTTCCTCTATCCCAGGCCACCTTGCCTTATTTCCACGGAAGCTCAGTTTTATTTAATTCTCGTTTTTTAGCTTCCTCCACTTGCAGACCATGGATTTATTCATCTTTGATTCTCGAGCTGCTGCTCGGTTTTAATATTCTTCCGCGTAGTGTACAAATTGATACAACTAAACGGACAAAAGTGCGGAAAGCATTCAATTGAGGGAAAGTGAGGTTTTGGATTTAATTTATAATGGGGGGGGGGGGGGGGGATGGGCAACTCAGCCTCCGGGTAGCTCAATAACTTTCAAAGATATCTCAGGTGTTAGCATCCATGATTACTTCCGCAAATAATGGGCGCATTGCGTGTGGCATCACACTTGTCGCGTTCTCACAGGAGACGCATAGAAGTCACAGGAGATCGCATACAAGTCACATTTAGATGGAAATGTGACAAAAACGTCACCAAAAAGTCGGAATTGGTATCCGTTAGAAAGAAAGCAATGATCATGCATCCCTAAAACTTCACCCAAGACGGACCGGACGCTCGTGAAACAGCTTTGCTAAATAATTGATCAACTCCATTTACATAAAAGCTTCCGGTCACTCAGAGTGATCACGAATGCGGGACTCATAGTCAGAACATTTATTGTATATTGATTAAACAGGGATTAAGTAAAAGTAATGGGAGAAAAAATACTTATTTTTGGTATTCAAGTACATGATACTCTATGATAATGCCTCTGAATTTCCTTTATTTTCCACTACGGTTTTTTTTTAAATCTCAGAATGACTAACTTACGCTGTCAATCAAACCAAAGGAGGCGGGGCTAGGGACTGACTTGACCAATGTCCAGGAAAACCAACCGATCTAAGGCACATGCCAAACCCACCAAGTTTGATTGACACAGTGTTACCTCTGAAAAGTGATGGGTCCCAGGGACTCGCATGCTCAAAAATCTATGGGTCCTAACAGATATATGGGTCCCCAAAATTTAGTGTTATCGAGGTTGAAATTGTAAATCGGCGACAAATATATAAATAAATATATAAATTTATATATTCATTCCGTTTTAATCATCACACTTAATTGGTAAAACAAAGCAGTTATTACTTCAGATTTTTCAGTTCACAAAAATATTGTACATTATACAAAATAATATTGCTGAAATATTAGTCTATATATTCATGCAGTTTTAATCACTTCAGATTTTTCAGTTCATATATTCTTTGTGGTTTGCTGTCTCGCCACAGTTGTAATGCCTTCTCAAGGTCCAATTGCAGTAACGGAATTTCCATTGCTAATTTGTGGTTTTCATTGTCGTTGTGCCGATCAAACGTGCTTTTCTGAAAGTTCGTATTGCGAAATGATTTATGCAATCCAGTTTTTTTGTCACGCTGGGTGCATACATCACAGAACATGTAGCCTCCGTTATCATCCTCCTTACAGCGTAACCAGGAATATAATTGAGTCCATTTTGGCAAGTATTCTTTTGTTTATCTTTCGTCGAATCGTTCGCTTCATAACACGTGTTTTCCTTGCCATTGCGGTCTTCTGAAGAATTTCTCTGCCGTTTTTTCGTGCCGGAATTATTGCCGTTGTTACCACTTTCTGTATTATGTTTCGACTTATTACCGACACTGAAGAAATTACCAATTTTTGTTGATTTGCACCTAATACCAACTGTTTTATACGGAGGCATACTTCTCTTTCTCTCGACAACCACCAAAACAATGACGTCATCTCGAAGCAACGAGATCTCGTTTGCCGAGATCGGCGCGAGACGAAAACAACAATGGCAAATCTGCCTGACGAGAAGTTTGGAGTGCGGTAAATTTTTGTTAAAAAAAAGGGAATCGGGTAATAATGACAATTTGGTGTCAAAAAAGTTAGAAAAAGTAGATTTGAGACAATGCGTCCCCAGTAAAAATGATGCGTCCAGGACGCAGGCAAATGAGAACACTGTTGACAGCATGTTGTTTAATTTATTTTTTACTATGGCTTATTTTTTCCCCAGAATGACGGAAATAACCATCAGTCAATCAAACACAGGAGGCGGAGCTAGGGACTGACACGACCAAAGTCTAGGAAAACGAATCATTTTAAGGATCGAGCACAGGCCCAACCCTCCAAGTTTGATTGACAGCATGTCGTATTATTTCCTCTCTTTTCTACCGTGTCCTATTTTTTTCCAGAATGACGGGAAAAGTAACAATCTGTCAATCAAATCACAAGAGGCGGGGCTACAGAACAGACATGACCTGGAAAACCAAATGATCTAAGGATCGAGCACAGGCCCACCCCTCCTAGTTTGATTGAAAGAATGTCATTTAAAGGTGGGATGCATCATTTGAGGTGTCCTAAAAAAGTTAAGTTAAACACTTTCTTGATTGAGTGTGTTAAACGCCCAGCTAAGTTCAAAGAGTCTATATATATTTCCCCGCCTGGCCCATCTGCCATTACCATCAGTGTTCCGACCGCGGAACGCACCACGCTGGATGAAAGGATTCGGAAGAGAGTGATTTCATGCGCGTGCTTAAGGTTTCCTGTTGGTGTGACATTAAAATGGTGAAAATAACCCCTTAAAATTCATGTAAAATTTGCCTAAAACCCAATCCGAGACTTACCCGAAGTGAACTGAATGCTGTTCTTGAACTTTCTGGAGATTATGGACGGTTTGGTGACTTTTGAAAGATAACACACAAGTTTTTCCCCAACTGAAATAATCACTGCAAGTGCTGCTAACATTCCGTAATCAGAGTTGGAACAGACAGAAATAGGTTTTTATTCTCGCCTGGATTTTTTTCAACTAAATGCCTCCAGATAAGTGTAGCATGGGCATCTCAGCTGAAAAACAAGTGAGGCAATAGCTTGAAGCCTTACCTAGTACCTTGTCAAATTTCATCACAATCTGAAAATTCAAACATTGTATTTTACACATTTTTTTTCGGGTAGTTGTTTCCAAAAGTGGCCATTTGGACATGACCAGTTTACAGTTGTAAAACTCTGCAACTGTGTATTTTACTTCAGCCATGTTTTTAGACAATTTTAAAGAGTTGTAAATGTTTGACTTTGATTTCCAGAAGTCAATGAATGATTGTACAAACGTGCGCGTAATAATGGTGCGTGAAAATGAATCACGAGTGGCGTTACACACAATTATTTTGGGTTCTAATTTGAATACACAGTGTATATCCGCGTGTCATTCTTTTCAGAATATCATTGGCTAACCACTGTGACAATCATCATTTCAATCGGTTACTACTTGCTTAAACTATTCAGAAGGAAGCAATATCCGTTTTATTAATACAGGTCATCCATCCATCCATCATCTGCACCGCTTATCCTCAGTAGGGTCGCGGGGCTGTTGGAGCCCATCCCAGCTATCTTCGGGCAGTGGGCAGGGGACACCCTGAACTGGTTGCCGTCCAGTCGCAGGGCACAGGGACAGACAATTTGCTCGCTCATTCACACCGAGGGACGATTTGGACCGACCAAATAACCTGACATGCATGTTATTTGGAATGTGGGAGGAAACCGGAGCCCGGAGGAAACCCATACAAGCATGGGGAGAACATGCAAACTCCACACAGGAGGTTCGACCTTATGACCTAAGAACTGTGCCGCACACGCGCTAACCACTGCGCCACCGTGCTGTCAATACAGGCCATTCTAGGCTAATACGGTCTGTGGACCATGAAAAAAAGCCTGCTATTGGCCGAGAGTGGAGTCAATCAAAAGGTCAAAGGCTAAAATTAATTTCACGTGTCCGTTTATTTGTAAACGGCAATTACCGTATTTTCACGACCACAGGTTAAAAGGGTGCAGTCTCCACAAAACACGACAAGTGTGCGTATTTAGAAATACAGCAACAGCAAAGCAGAGTTTGGTTGAGGTTTAGTTAAGTATTGCTTTCAAAGTAAAACACACCAACAAAAACTTGTTGGAGTTCGTTTTTCAGCTTCCTCCACTTGCAAACCTTCATTTTATTAACCCTCAATCCTCTCACGGAGGCTGCTCGGTTTCCATGTTCCTCCGCGCAGCGAAGATTTCAACACACCATTGCGGACTGCAGCACAGACAGCTTTCAATGGAGGGAAAGTGTGGTTTTCGATTGAATTCATATTCTCTTGAGCCTGCGGTAGCACAATAACTTTCAAATTGCTAGATACGCTACGGCATTAGCAACCATGAGCACTTCCGCTAACAATGCATTACGTGTGATGTCACGCGTCCTCTTTAGTGCAAGCGGGATATGATGGCAATCAAACTTGAGAGGCTTCAAATTCACAGGAAATGCATAAAAGCCGCATTTGGTTGGAAATGTGAACGATCACAAAAACATCTGATTTCACCATAAATTTTAGAAATTTTGACTCAGCCAAGGCTAGAACCTGTGACCCCCGAGCTCGGGAGCGGGCGCCCAACACTAAGGCCACTGAGCTGGCCTATGTCAGCTGCTTTACATTACACAATAGGGCCTCTGCCCATTTTGACAAAAATCGGGAGACTTATGTGCACCTTATGGTCGTGACAAACAGTTTGTGGTGAAAAACAAGATTGACACAAAAAATGTCTAACAATGCAGAAATGCTTTGAGGCATTTTTTTAATGTTGGCATTACTGTGTGTTTTGGAGCAAATATTTTACACGGTTGGATTCACTGTATGTAATAACTCCATGTTTGCAAGGAATGATCGCATGCGCCGACTACCAGGGGACTTATTGGTGCGCTATTTTCGATTGTTCTCGATTGTTCTCAGCTCATGGATGCTGCTGGAAATGTGAATTTCCCTACGGGGATGAACAAAGTATCTATCTATCTATCCCTGCTTTATAGTCTTCGGGTATCGTGTTTCAGACTGATCTTGATGTTTCTATGAGTACATTTTGAAATGGTCATCATATCTTGAATCCCAAGAGTTTAATCTTTCCAATGATAAACGGCATGACATATTTCAGTGACTGGTGACAGTGAAGACACGACTTAAAAAAGTAAACTCCATTCACGTTAGCCCCTTTATATTTGTTAAAAGGAGCATTTCAAATATAGTCCAATGTTATTCGAGCGCATCTAAGAACGTCACCTACTTGCACGCACAACACATACAGCTGCAACGATGATTTTGGCTAGAAGATGGCGTCAGCAAATAGAATATTTTCAAACTACGGACACAATCTTTATTTTCCACTTTTTATATGGCCCATTTCTTTTTCAAAATGACGAGAATAACTATATGTCAATCAAACCACAGGAGGCGGGGCTACAGGACAGATCAGGAAAACCAATCCATCTAAGGATCGCCCACAGGCCCAAACCACCAAGTTTCATTGACAGCATGAAAAATCTTAAGTAAAATTAAGGAAATGAAGACATTATGATGTAAAGTATAATATTCCTGCATTTGACAAAATATGGGGAAAAAAGTATTTGATCAAGATACAATTTATCATTGATTAAAATAATATTCTGTAAAAAATAGCTTTTTTAAAAGAAAATAATATGGAAAAAATGTAAAATACATAATAATGACAAGTATGTTTTTCAATTTAAAGAATATGATGAACAATGATTTCGAGTAACAAATTTTGAAAAGTAAAAAAAAACAATGAAAGATATCATAAAGTTTAATTAAAAAAAGGTTAATAAAAAAATAACCTTATACAACTTTTTTATTATTGTTTTTCGATAAATTAGTAAGCTAAAGAAAGCATTCTTTTTTGAATGAAATCATGGAAATCCAATTGAAAGTAAGATGTTCTTAAATTTGAAAATGTAAAAAAAAAAAGAAATTCTTAGTAGATTTGAAAAAATTATAGAGCCTTTTTCTTTTAGAAACAATTATGTATATTCAATAAAAACAAAATGAAGAATAGTAAGTACATATTCCAAAATAATGATATTTAATGAATGATATCCATAGCACATATTTGTTATTTAGAAAAAATGTTTTTTTTAAGGGGAAAATCAAATGTATTATAATGCAATTACTGAAATTTGTGTTCACATAGAAGGAAAAAATATATTTTGAATTCTGTTTAATACTCTTGCCTGTTGTTTAGCTTTTTTGTTCTTATTTCAAATAAAGGTCGTAGAGCTCTGGTTTATCTACAGATGGCGTGAATTATAGCGAACACAGGAAGTGTTAAAAGAAAAAGGCAGGAAGTGCTGATTGGCCTGCTCAGAGTGAGATAGACAACACTCTCAAAATAAGTTTTCTGCTTGTCCTGTACTTATTTATGCTCTTACCTTATTGTGCTCGTATTTGTATGGGATCTTCAGTGTCTCCATGGCCCGGATCATGGACTGCATGGCGGTGAAGATGTTTTGGTACACCAGTTTGGTGAAACCTCGCTTGTCCTCGTCCGAGTAGCCGGCGCCGTGGATGATCCTCATCTGCTTGATGAATGTGCTCTTACCGCTCTCGCCCGTGCCTGAAAGAAAAAATATATACATTTAATGTTGTGGGAAAAAGAAAATTCAACATCACAAAAAGAAAGAGCGTTCAAACATTAGCATTAGCGTCTAGCAGCTTAGCATATGAACCAAAATAGCTCAACGGTGGCGATTTGTAGGCAAGAAATATTGATAATCGCAAAACTAAACCTGCTGAAAGATTGTACACAATACGATGTGACGTATTGAGTTTGTGTAATCGCAAGACACTGAGTTTTTTTTAAGGATTCGTAGTTCCATGTGTGTTTTTTACCCTTTCTTAATCGAACCAGAATTCTCACAGTTTGGGTTTTAATGGCGCCGGCCAATCATAGGCAAGTTTTAACAACACTAACCAATAAAGTCAAGGCAGAGTGTAGAAGCAGCACGCTATGCCACACACAAGAGTAACGTAAATTCCGGACTATAGAGCGCACCTGATTATAAGCCGCACCCACCACTTTTTAGGTGATTTGCTGCTTTTATACTCACACAAGCCGCACCCATGTATAGGCCGCGTGCACCCGCATCGGCTGCATCGGCTCGCTACAACGGGTCAAGTGTATCGACATTTCGTTCTTACAAAGAATGACAATACAAAGGAAATTATTATTATTATTATTAATACTTATAACTCAATCACAAGTTTTACCCAGACCAGGCTGTAAGTTCCACGATTGTAACCACATAGATAGTAAAAAATTCTAGAACCACAGTTGGCATCATAAATTGAAAATGATACCCGTAATTAACGTATGATGCAGACTTGTAAAGTCCGGGTCCCGTTGAAAGTAATCCAAGGAAACAAAATGTATATTTCCAAAGTTAAGGGTGGGAAAAATATATATCCACCATTGTCCGCTGCGACAACAGACAGATCTACCAGTAACTCAGCTTTACCCCATTTTCCATCAACCCGCGTTTGCTCCGCCCCTTCTTTTTGATTTGTCCGTAGAACACATAACAGAATAAATCTCTAAAATAAATAGATTACAAAATATACAGTTGCAAATACATATTATACATGGTTACACATATTTACGAAGAAAGACGGTACACCGAGAGTTTTCAAAGCTTTAATAATAATAAAATAACTTTCATCCCAAACCGTGCCTTTGAAAGGTACCAACAAGCTAGTAGGATCACGCTCGCAATGTATCAAACGTGCCTGTTAAAAAAAACAGTATCCCGTAATTGTGAAATTCACGGAAGATCGTCCTCAACTTCCTCCTCATAACTATCGCCATCAAGGGCGTCTTCCTCATTATTGGAACATACTTTAACTTTACAGACAATGTACGCTTAAACTTAGAGGTTGCAGTCTTTCTAGACGCACATATTCTACTGGTCTTTATCCTCCCTTTTATAATCCAGCGCCGCTGGTGGCCGTTAGAAAAATTCCATAAATTGGTCGCTTCACTGAATAAGCAGATGGGTTGAACATTTGGGAAAAAAGTAGTGGCTTATAGTCCGGAATTTACGGTAATCAAAAAGTAAATAAGGGTCAACAGACAGCAACCATTACAAAGCTACCCAGAAGAGGGTTACAGCAATCAGTGAACAACTACGTACAATAAACATGCTGTACACTATGGCTACTACAGTGTTGGTGACGGTCGCAGAAATGTCTTGATAAACATTGTATATACAAGGGCCGCCTATTTGTTTTAATCACGTTCATCAATACTTCCTAATAAACACGTTGTACGGACTGGAATCAGGGCACTATAAGAAGCAAAGCGGTAAAAATCATAGGAAAATCAGTTCGCGTTCACGTGAAGGGGAGTGAGATACCGGTAGTGTCTGCTTCTATGTGCGCGTCACTGCATTTTGACATTGTCTCGACATTTCAGTCAAGGGTAGTCACCAACGGGGGTTGGAAAGATAAAAACGTAAATGTGAATGTGAAAAATATTCGCGTGTATAAAAAATTAACGAAAGCCCCAACTCTCGCTCCAGTCTGCAGTCTGACCACGCACAGTGCAGAGTGGGCTTCCTGGTTCACTGGATCCGCCCCTGGTCGCTTATCCAATCAGAAGGTACGGGGTGGGTGGAGTCAGAGACAGAAGGCAGGGTTAGAGGTAAGATCTTAGGTCCTGGCCCGAACACAACCCGAAATTTGGGCTTAAAATGTCAATTATTAATTCGGGCTGGTCGGGCTTCCCTCTCACTTTTTTTTTTATAGTGTTTTTGTTTATTTCCTTCGTAGAGGATCCACAAAAAAATGCACTTTTACTCCCCAAAAGATTTTGATAGAGAAAATTCTTACCAAACTATCAGTTCAACTCCAAATCACTAAATCCAAAGAACTTTTCGTCCTCCGTGTTGGGGTAAAAGACGCGCCGCTTCCTCCTTCCACCTCCATACCTGTCAACCTGTACGTTTTTGCCGTACAGAGTACGTTTATTATGCATTTTAAGACGTATACGACGTACAAGAAAATCTGTACGGAAAAACGCAAAGTTGTCAATTATGGGTACCGTCCGGTATACACCAACTATCACGAAACGGCAAATCAATCAAGTCAAACGAGTTCGTTGTGCAGCCTCTATCTCTGCATCGTTTTTTTTCGTTGCAAACAAAGCGAGCGGTTTGATGCTACTGTGCGCATGCGTCTGCCGCCTGGGGATTTCCCATCATGCATCATGATGTTATCTCCACTTCTTGCCAATAGCTTCCAAGCTTTACATTCCTTCTTTATGCTTTTATTTCACTTTTAGCAGTTTGTTATCTGCTTATCGGTGTTTTTCGTCCCGTTTGACGACTACACTTTGGATTACTTTCTATCCTATCGTTATGGGTTTTAACGCACAAAAATATGTTTATTCGAGAAATCAACTCCTTCCCCTGAAGAATTCTTGTGCTGGCATGATGAGGGGGCCTATCGTGGATGGAGAGCCGGAGCTAGCTAAGCGGCTAGCAGCGTTATAAGTCTTCGGTACCTTCCGTAATCATGGTAAACTCTCTACCAAATAAGACCGACAAACTGGCTGTGCTGGTGAAAAACATCAAAGCGCACGGGGAGTGCAGTTTGCTGTGCTTTATGGAAACGTGGCTCACGTCTGGCATCCCGGACGCTAACGTGGAGCCACCTGGACAGGAGCTATCCGGAGCTACCTGGCTTCAGCGCTGTTAGACAGAGACACGAAAGCCTGCGGGAAGCGGAGAGGAGGTGGACTCGCTAACACGAGGTGGTGTATCCCTGGGCACAAAGATTTCCATCTGCTGCAGGGACGTCGAACTTTTGGACTAGCATGTGACGTCATCCACTCCGCTGTGGCTAAAGTACAACAAAGCACCCCGAGGGGATCCTGTTAATAAACAACAAAGGAGAGTGCTGGAAGTGTGAAATTCCCTGCGGGGATGAATAAAGTATCCATTTATCTATCTATCATTCGATTTTCCTTTCAGCGCGTCAAATGAATAAATATGCCCATATCGATGAGTCAAATTCCCAAATATTGGTGCCGATTATCGGACGGGCCGGACCTCTAAAATTTACACCGTAATTTAAAGAACTAAACAATAAAACCAAGTCTGCCAATATTCATACAACCCAGCAAAATCTGTACAGAGGCCCCCCAAAACAGAAATCAATATACTATAGAAAGTAAAACGTCTTTATTTTACACATTTGATGCAGTGCTACTGGGACACCATGCAGATGTTCACCATCCCTTCAGGTTCTCCTTTTTTGGGTGGAGCTGAATATGGACAAATTCGGACTACGCCCGTTAGTTTTTAAATGACCACATAAGACGAGTCTCCTCAGAGGAAACATTTTCAGTCAGGGAATGTAACATGCTATTGGAGGCGAACCTACGGTAAACCTTCGGGATACAGTCCCCCGGCTTACTACATTTTCAATTTGCGATGTGGAATATGCTTTTTCTGCCCTTCTTCATTGCATTTCCCCCACTTTATGACGTCAACAAATTATTTGCTGTACCCAAAAAAACATAAAATTCAAGTTTTGCGGTGTTCGTGCCTATTACAAGTTGTGTTTCCAAGATACCGGTCTTACATTGGTTGGCGTTATACAAAATGCTAGTCATCTATTGGATTGTTTCACGGAATCATGAAAATGCTGCTTTGCTATTGATTGCCTTTCTGATCAATTGGTTTAGAATCTTCTGTGCTTCATAAAGACTTAGCGAGTTAGCTATAGAATACAGATTTTTTGTACTCCATAAGTTATCGGTCTCAAAGCTTGAGTGGCACTAAAGGGGCAAGCAACATTTGGATAACCATGGAAATTAAACTTGTGATTAGCAAAGATTCCAACGCAAAATGCCACCCTTGCAAAAATTGCATGCCCGTAACCAATCGACCATTGCAGGGGTCAGGAACTTATGGCTCACGGTCCAGACATGGCTTGGTTCATGAGTACATATGGCCAGGAGATGGCATCTTTATGATACAAATATTCTCGGTTAATCCAATTATGATATGTTCAAAAAACCTGCAACGTACATATGAAGCATGAGCAGCACTTAGGTTGTTGAGGGTCCAGTATATGTAGCGCATAGTCTCAACTACAATTGACAGTCAAAATGCCACACAGACAGAACCAATTAAAGTTGTATGTAAGGGATATTTTATATAGAAGCCTGTTGAGACACTTATAATGAAAACCCACAGAACAAACTGTAAACACCAGCAAAGCACTCAATTTAAATTGGTTGAGCGGTAGAGATGGGCTAAGCTATGCAGGCACCCCCTTCGCTCTCTTGCCAAATGCCGTCTGCGGCGATGGTAAATACGTTGGTATCCTCGTTTGCAATTTTTCGCTACATTTTTACAAAAGAACTTTGCTCGCACCTCGTTTTGAAACCCTTTAGCCAGGAAAAAATGGCGACTAGAATGAGCCTAAACACTCTTAAGTAACTGCAAGAGGGAGACAAATTTGTATGGATAATGGTACACAGGCTCTGGCATTGTTACCTAATCAAATCATTAAATGTAAAATAAAACCTATTGAATAATTTATTTTTTTCTGTAGAGCGGGTTTGGCAGTTTTGTTGAATTTTGTCTATAGTGTGGCTCTCCCAAAAAATATTTTGCTGGTATGGCTTTTTGGGTCAAAAAGGTTCATGTTTTTTTTTCAAACGGAGACGTTAAAGTAAATAAATATTCTAAAGAGTATGACAATTCTCACAACTCAAAGTTTTAAAATCAGTTTTTGATTTAATTCGCCATCAACTCTCCTCCCTCTGTATCCACCCACTACTCCACTAGACCAGGACATGTCATTTCACAAAGTTAAAATGTCATTTTCCCTTTACAAGTACGTTAATTTATAGTGCTATTAAATCCTGTTCACATATTGTATTTATGCACGCATGAAGCGCTTTTTCTTTTTATCTAAAAAAGAACTTAAAGTTTGGGTTCACATTGTACAGAGGTTTTACGGTAGTATACCAATGTATTTGTGCAATGATTAATCAGTCAAAAAAAATATCACTAGCCACAATCGCTCGTAACAATGAGATTGCCAAATCCTAACCTCTAGACCACCAGTGATGGAGATGACATATGAAAAGGTATTGTAATTCATCTTAATGTCACACTAATTTTAGTCACGGTACCAGAGACAAACGAATTTGATTGGGGGGAAAAACAGTTGTCTTGAAATATAGAAATAAACACAAAGAGCATGATGAGGGAAACAACTGCTTGGTGAATCTGATGATGAATCAGAATTTGTAGGGCATTAAATAAATACATTGTAATTTTATTTTTGTTGGTATTGCTTTGGTAGTTTGCATCGTCAATAAAAGACTTAACCATGGTGGTGACGGAGAATGTTTGGTTTCACCTGAAAAAAATTTAATACAGATTTTTCGTTTTAAAAATTGGGGTGCGTAATATAAACTAATAAAATCGGTACATATAGGTAGTACTTATTACATACTAGATTATTTCAGATGTTTTATCTGGGGTACCGTGGGTTCACCGCTTTACAGCAGTATCACCTTGTGTTTCCCTTAGAACGCATTTATGTCGTATCCCGGGGGTGTACCATACAGAAATCATGTAAACAATTTTGAGTTTTCCATGAACCGAGCAGGTTTCAGAAAGGCAATTCAATTCTTTTTGAATCATCCCCGTTTTACTACCTTGAACTCAACATCCCTCGTCCATGAGGAAGTGAGAAAGGAAACCGGATCCGGAAGGCCAAAAGAGCAGACTGGCAATCTCTCCCCACAAGCGTGGTCATCACATCTAATGGACTTTTTAGTGGATAATTCAATTAACCGAACGGGATAGTCAGTAAATGACTCAGTTCCTGAACAAAAGCGCTATAAACAACGCTACTTGATTCTACTTTATGAAAGTTTACATAGAAAATAGACCCCAGGATAAAATATAATTTTATTTTAGAGTGAAGATCGCATGGCCTTTACGAAACACATGATACTCTGAACTGGATGATGAAGAAAGAGAAAGAAATTGTGGGAAATAGTTCAGCCAATTGCATATTGGCCTTTTCATGGAGTGTTTGTTTTCCCCCAAAAAATTACTATAAATTTGTGAATCGTTAATTTGCATTTATTTAGACCAGTGTCATGATACAACAACCAGTACCACAAAGAATCCATTCCATCCATTATCTGCACCGCTTATCCTCAGTAGGGTCACGGGGGTGCTGGAGCCCATCCCAGCTATCTTCGTGCAGTGGGCAGGGGACACCCTGAACTGGTTGCCAGCCAGTCGCAAGGCACACAGAGAGACATCTTACCACAAAGAATCCTTAAAATTAAAATGTTTTCGTGAAACTCGTCTGAGGGCCGCTACAAAAGGGTGGCTTGGCCCGGGATTCTCCCCCCCGGGCCGTAGTATGGCCACCATTGTTCAACAGTATTCTAGTCATGGAGGCTTAGGTAACCCTGCTTAGCAAAGGTATGTTTTGCCCTCTTAGTGTTTGATCATTGCCAGGTTCGTTTCCATGGTCATCATGTTTTTGCTTCTCGCTTTAGCCTCACAGCAAGTTTTGAGACGCATAGCTAATACAGTACATATGAAAAAAAAAAATACAGTATTGTATTGCTGACCCGCAGTTTTCACAGAGCACGCGAGATACTGATCCCAATAAAGAGAAAGGCATTGTGGGAGGGAGTTCAGCATAGTGTCATCATTATAATCCTGTGAGCAGCATCTTATATGATATCAACCAATAGCAGACAGGCATCTCAAAGACATAACTCGTCATACGCACAAACCTGGCCGCTTCTGGCCATACGAGAATGAATGAGTTTTTTGAAGGTATAGTGGGGAAAATTCAGTAAAAAGAGGCTGAAAAAAAGCATCATATTCCATACCGTAGAGTGAAAACATTGTAGGGCGGGGACACCATATCCCGGGTCTCTACTATACTAGAATAAAACTGATTTTAAGTCAGAAATCAGAACAAAGTCTCTGAATCGTTATAACCCACAACTTCTTACGCGGACTAATCATTACACAGTGCCTTCATCCCAAGAAGCAGACTTTGACCTAACCACCTAACGCTTCAGAGTCAAGATAAGAAGTTTTATTTCACGGTAATAACCAAAATGGCCACGCTAAAATACTTATTACAGCATGATGTTGGCCCAGTTGTGTAACTACAATCAGGTTAGCATGTAGCATCTCTACAAGAATCCAGTTTTTCTTTTATTTAAGTCCTCGGATAATTTTTAAACATCCTATCTAGGACATTACATTGGTTAATGTCCTCCAGGTTACGACGTCCCTCGCTTACCATGTTTTCACGTTACTGTCCAGTGTTTTTCCGCCCCATTGTTACGACATTTTCTCCACAACAAGCTTTCATGTTCCCAAAAACATAAGAAAAACTCAGTATTTGAAAGTCTCGCCATCATGGCACTCTCAGTATTGGTTCAACAATCTCTTGGCCTGTTTATTGTGTCGTCTACTTTCATGTTTTGTCCCCTTAGAGCTGGTTGATTTTGGAACATGATGTAGTAATTTCATCCACGTGGGAGTATGTTCCCTTAATCCTCTTTTGAAGCTTCTTAAGTACTTTCACATACTTTCAGGTTTTGTTCATTTACATCTATCTGCATTTCAATGTTTGGTAGCAGGAATGCATAGTTGAGCCTGTTATAGATTAGCATTCATTTCTTTGTATTAAGAAGATCCTAGGAAACGTTCTGTTTCTGTACATTGTCAAACTTTCATGTTTTTGTTTTGTTAGTGTGGCTTTGTGTTGAAACATGACGTCGTTCTATTCAAATGGTCTGCATTTATATAGCGATTCTCAAGTCACTGAAGACCTCCCCATTTACATTTGAGAATGTTACCTATATCCTTATACTTTCAGTTTTTTTTCAGTGTGAGTTAGTTTTTGTACCACAATATCCCCTGCATCGCCTTATCATGTTTTGTTTATTTAGGTCGAGTTAGTGTTTTCACATTGTGTAGCAGGCATGCCTGTAATACAGTAGTTTTGATGTCTTTCAATTCTGAGGATCCTAGTAAACTTTGTTTTTTTGGTGAGTACACTGTGTTGACTTAAAAAAAAGGTTTTGTTCAGTTAGATTCCGTTTTCAATCAATTTGCATGCAGATGTCTGTGCCTGGTAGTACAAAAAAAAAACTCTCACAACTTGACACAGTGGTAGCAGCCATTATTGTTCTATCAACGTGTGAATATATGTCCTGCTTAGTCTTCTTTTCATGTAATGTTCATTTAGATCTAGTTGGTCTCAGCATAGTCTGCATTGACTTTCATTCATATTTTTGTTTAGTTAATATAATACTTCTGATGTTCTTATTGTCACAAAATCTACTTGTTTGGTTCACGTCTGAGTGCATGTATGTATTGTTGATTTAATGTTTGGTTCAGTTAGAACAGGTTGTTCAAACATGACGTTTTATTATCCACGCTTGAGTATGTTCCTTATGTCCTTGTACTTTTGTGCTTTGTTAAGTTAGAGCCAGCTGGTGTTCCACTGTACCCTGCATCATTCTTTCCATGTTTTGTTATGTTAGATCCAGTCAGTGGGTTCTTCCTTCCATGTTTTTTTTTTCAATGTGTCAGTTTTCCAACATATCATGCATTGCCTTTCATGCTTTTGTTCTGTCAGAGCTAGTCTCCCAATATATTCTGTTTTGTCTCACTTTAATATTTTGTTAAGTTAGCAAGCATATCTAGTGTTACCTTTTAAGTTTTATTTTCAGTTGGAGCAAATTAGTGTCACGACATATTTTTTCGTTGTCCTATCAGTTTTAATTTAGTGTTCCAACATATCAGGTGTAGTCCTGTGTCATGTTTTGTTCTGTTAGTCGTAGTTAATGTCTACATATCCTGTGCAGTCTTATGTAAATGTTTTGTTCAGTTAGACCAAGTAATTGTCAACATTTTGTCATTTTCCATGTTTTTGTTCAGTTAGTCAGTGTCCTTTCTGGTTTCGTTCATTTAGAGCTGGGTGGTATTTAACGTTATATAGTAGGGATGCATGGTCGAGCATGTTTTAGAGTAACTTTTAGGTCTGTGAATTCCGAAACTGCTAGTAAAGTTTGTTCCGTGTTTGAACACACTGTTCTTACTTGTTTTTGTTCTGTTACAGCTGGATGGTGTTGGAACATTATGTTGTTCTATCCACGCGTGAGTATGTTCCCAGTCTCGTTCTTCCGTGTTTTGTTCAGTCAACACCAGTTGATATCCCATCATATCGTGCATGTTCTTGATGTCATGTTTTGTCAATTTCGAGCAAGGTTGACATGATGTAGCGGGGATGCACAGTGCTTTCTTTGAAATCTGAAAATCCTAGTAAACTTGTTTGTTCTATCCCTGCAAACTACCCAATACCGATTCATTTTCGACACATGAATAATTTCATGACATCCTATTCTTTGTCTACATTGATAGGATCCGCTTCTGCATGCAGATCTCAATCTGTGCAGTGGAATACAACAACAAAAATCACCCACGCAACTTGATACAGGTGGCAGCGCCCATTGATAAAGAAATCCTCACACTGCTAGTCGGCTTTTGCACACACAAAAACGCAAAAAGATGGAAGGGTGTTGCACATTCTTTGCAGGCTTACCGAGCAGCAACAGTTTGAGCTCCCGCCGCGCGTCCCTCTTGTCCCGGCGGAGCTGCCTTTCGATCTCGTCGTTGATCCTACGGGCTTCTTTCGCCTCCTCGCTGAGGCAACACGCCATAATGGATTCCAGAGTCATTCTTTTTAGTTAAACTCGTTTTCTTTCCAATGATATACAGATAATAATCGCTGGGGTTAATAGCCGGTGTGAGGCAGGCCGTGCAAGGGCGCTCATGCAGCGGCCTAAAAAAACAGCCTCGGCACGGGGAATATTTCACAAACCCTCTGATTTCACTCCCTTTTGCACAATGGATTTCTTGTTAATTAGTGTTAATGTGCTTTGCAGTCTCCCAGGTCAATAGATCCGTTTACGACACATCCTGAGCGGGGATCTCGTTAAGCGTTGCCATCCGCGATTACCACCTTTTCCTCGCCCCTCCCTTAAAAAAGAATCCCGTTTTTGATTGTAGAACCGGGGGAGTCACTCGGACATCCCCGCGATTTGGTTTCTTTTTTCCCCCGATTTCTTTCTTTCTCCCAGTGGCTCCGCTCCCCGGGCGTGGTAAGGCAAAAAATATGGCGGACTTTCACTCCCGATCCGATAAAAAAAAGGGAGACGATGTCCTCGCTTACAGACGCCCCCCTAATACGATAGTCGGCAAAAGCGCGGGGCCTCCATGGTTCCGTCAAGGGGGGGTTGAAAAGGCTGAAAATCTACCGGACTTTATCTCTTTCACCCCCCCTTTTTAATGTGACTAAGGCCGTCTATGGCTCGCTCTTTCTCGGCTGTGTGGTTCCGTGACGTCGCGTCCAGCCAGGGAGAGGGCGGGGTGGTGGGAGGGGGCGTGGCCACTCATGGATCTGATTTGGAAGGGGGTGGCGGGGGACTGTCTTCATAAAATGTGAATGGAGAGTTCGACGAGGTGGCCTACATTTCTTTTTATTAAATTAAAAATAATTCATTATTCACCTTTTTACTCTAGTTAATATCTTAAACTTAGTTTGAGCTTAATTCATATTTAGTACAAAAAAAAAATATTTTGGGACCCCAAAAAAAAAATCGTGTTAAATCAAGTGGTTGCCTGAGCAACTTCCGGTCCTGCCGCGTAGGAGGGGTGAGCGATACTGGGACTTTTGGTATCGATTTGATCCAAGTAAATACAAGGTAGTCATACCTGTCAACCTCAGCCAATTGCTCCCCTTAAAATGATTGTAGTTCCCCTTATAAAGTGATAATAAACATTACTAACACAACGCCTCACCTATTTACTCACAGCAAGAAAGACTATGTGGGATACCGCAACAATATTCGCAATTTACAATGACGTTGTCGTCTGCAACCTGTGACTTAGACAATCCGGACTAAAGCCAAAACGGGCAACAGTCTAACAAAAAAAGTTTGTAGAAATCTTTTAAAAATATATATGTTCAACAATTGTAATAACTGAAATGATCATAAATATGTGGAAAACATCTAAGTGACATGTATTGGTAGCCTCGATCGATACATATTCGATACTAATACTTTTGCAAGATCATTGAAGAACTGAACCCTATTTCCCTTGAGTCTATAATTACGATAACACAGCACAACATTTTTAAACACTAAAAATGTCCTATTTACATTGTTACCTTTATCAGTAAAAAAAACAACATTTTTTTCTTGTGGAACAGTTTCACAACAAAAATCAAGAGAGTTAAACCATAACAAAAATACAAATAGAACAATGTCAACTTTACGACCGTAAGACCTTTAAATTCATGTTATCTATTATTAAATGAAAGTCAGAATGTGCAAATAGTAAAAGGTCAAGTCAGGTTTATTTGTATAGCCCCTAATTACCCTAATTACAAGGGGATCCGCAGACCACAGATTATTGCAAACCACAGACTATTATTACACCACCCCCTGATCTGAAACCTATATGAAGGCAAAGAAAAACTCAAAAATCTCAACATGAGGAAAATGAAGAAACCTTGAGAAGGGACCGCACATGAGGTAATCTCCCTACCAGGGTGACCAGGCTGAAATGGATATTGCATTAACAAACAATACATAGATATTGTAAACACGAAATACAGTATAGGTGATTTATAAGCTATAGTATATAAGTCTGTTTGAAGCCTAGATTTAAACAGTTCCACTGAGGTTGCAGATCGAATCTCGGGGGGAATAGCATTCCACAGCACCGGGGCCCGAATAGAGAAATTTCTTGAACCTGTCGATCTCTTCTTGGCTCTTGGGATCACTTGTAGACCAGCATTTTCAGAGTGATGACTCCGGACCAGAACATAGGGGGAAATTATATCTGAAAGATATGAGGAAGCAAGTCCATGCACGATTTTGTATAATACCAACAGAACCTTACAATCACATCTTAAGCTAACAGGGAGCCAATGCAGGTTAGCCAAAATTGGGGTAATGTGATCACTTGCTTGTAAAATATATATATTTTTAAAAACTGTTTACAGTATATAAAAAATTTTTTTTTTTAGTTTGTGTTGTCCTGTTCGGCAAAAATGAGCTTCTTTGAAAAAATGAGTGTTGTTGAAGATTAATATTGGTTTCTTTTATTTCAACGACTAGCGTCTTTTCCTGCACGAACTCAACGCATTTAATGCCATCACGTATAAACGCGTTTTCAGAAGCATTGCACCGGAGTGCCAAATTGTAAAAATATGTTTTTTTGTTTGTTTTATTAATATACACTCACCGGCCACTTCTTTAGGTACATCATGCTAGTAATGGGTTGGACCCTGTTTTGCCTACAGAACTGCCTCAATTATCAATTGAACAAGGTTCTGGAAGCATTCCTCAGAGAATTTGGTCCATATTCGCATGATGACATCACACAGTTGACGCAGATTTGTCTGCTGCACGTCCATGATGTGAATCTCCTGTTCCTCCACATTCCGATGATGTCGTATTGGATTATGATCTGGGGACTGTGGAGGCCATTTGAGTACAGTGAACTCATTTTCATGTTTGAGAAACCATTCTGAGATGATTTCAGCTTTATGACATGGCGCATTATACTGCTGAGAGTGACCATCAGAAGTTGGGTACATTGTGGTCATAAAGGGATGGGCATGGTCAGCAACAATACTCAGGCAGGCTGTGGCCTTGCAAGGATGCTCAATTGGTACCAAGGGGCACATAGAGTGCCAGGAAAACATTACACCATTACACCACCACCACCAGCCTGAACCGTTGATACAAGACAGGACTAATTTATGCGTCCATGTTGTTGACGACCAATTCTGACCCTACCATCTGAATTTTGCAGCAGAAATCGGGACTCATCAGACCAGGCAACGTTTTTCCGATACTCTGTTTCCCAGTTTCGATGAGCTTGTGCAAATTGTAGCCTCAGTTTCCTGTTCTTAGCTGAAAGAAGTGGCACCTGGCGTGGTCTTCTGCTGCTGTAGCCCACCTGCCTCAAAGTTGGACGCACTATGCGTTCAGAGATGATTTTCTCCCGAGGTGGGTTGCAACGTGTGGTTATTTGAGTCACTGTTGCCTTTCTATCAGTTCGACCCAGTTTGGCCATTCTCTTCTGACCTCTAGCATCAACAAGGCATTTCCCCCCAACATAATTTCTGCTCTCTGGATATTTTTCTCAGAACGTGGAAGGAAACTGGAGTACCCGGAGGAAATGCACGCAAGCGCGAGGAGAACATGCAAACTCCACACAGGAAGGTTCGATCTCATGACCTCAGAACTGTGCCGCAGACTCACTAACCACTAAGCCGCCATACATACATACATACATACATACATGTACATAAACAACCATAAACACTCACTTTCCAGTGGCGTGGGTAGTGGGTGGATCCCTTAACCACTAGGGTCATAGGGGCACCATTTCCTGTGGTGTGTTTTGGGTTAAACACAGCCTGATGGCACCCATCCCTCGCCAGGCTAACATATGTTTTCACCCGCTCTCAAACCGGGGACCTTTCGTGTGTCAGGCAAATGAATGTGCGAACTGTTGCACTATGGAAACACTGTATGTATGAAATGATTTTTCAAAAAACACAAAGTTAAAATAAGTTATTCATTTAGTTTGGATGTCTAGTAAAGCTCTCATCAGCTTGCCTCAGGGTCTTTGTGGTCCTTGTAGCTACGGACTTAAGAAAAAATAAATATATAGATTTGCACATATCTATAATATTACTACCGGAGAATTCGTATACACGCACGCACACACACTTTTTCAAGATGAGAAGGAAGTCCAACACAAATGGTATGACACCAGGTCTGAATGAAGCATGGGCGTAAATAGCCTGTTTTGGGGGGTGCCCAAGCACCCCTAAATTCAAACTAAGCACCCTCCAAAATTGTAGCATTTAAAAAACTATTGTCTTTGATGAAGTACAGGATAGGCTTAAACATGATGAAAAACACTAAATAACATTTCAAAACGTAAAACAAAACAAAGGCAGCACGGCAGCGCAGTGGTTAGCGCATGTGCGGCACAGTTCAAGTCAAGGGAACTTCCTGCGTGGGTTCAAATCCAGCTCCAGACTTCCTGTGCGGAGTTTGTATGTTCTCCCCGTGCTTGCGTGGGTTTCCTCCGGGCACTCCGGTTTCCCCCCAAATTCCAAAAACATGCATGTCAGGGGAATTGGCCAGTCCAAATTGTCCCAGGGTGTGAATGAGCGAGTGAGTTGCCTGTCCCCGTGTGCCCTGCGATTGGCTGGCAACCAGTTCAAGGGTGTCCCCTGCCCACTGCCCAATGATTGCTGGGAGGGGCTCCAGCACCCCCGCGACCCTACTGAGGATAAGCGGTGCAGCTAATGAGATGAGATGAGAAAACAAAACAAAAATGTTAACAATGCAACTGCCTTGAAATGGCTCAGTTCAATTGATTCCCAGCACTGCTCTCGCCCGTCTCGCCGCTCCTCTTTCATTTGACTAGTGTCATTTACGGCACAGCGATGAAGGTTCTTGTGTATGATAGTGAGAGTATATTAGCACATTTGCCTGACACGCAAAAGGTCCCGGTTCAAGAAAAGGTGGAAACATATGTTGTCCTGGAGAGGGATGGGCACGACCAGGCTATACTTGCCCAAGACACACCACAGGAAACGGTGCCCCTACGACCCTAGTGGTCAAAGGTTCCAACCAACCAACCCACAATACTACACAGAGGTTATGTCGAACAACTATTTTACCTCCCAATACCATGACTTTGTTATCATCAACAGATATTAGTCCTCGTTTTAGCTGCATTGAATGGAATGCAACAATGACACAGCTTAATCCGTAAAGTGTATGGTGGAATTATAAATTGTTGAATAGAATCATTGTGTAATAGGTTCCATGCTTCTTCTGTTCGTGTGTGCATTCTATTATAAATAAATGAGTAAAAACTGGGCATGGCATAGCAATAGTGTAATGTGGAGCTTACAAATGAGAAGTGACACTCCTAAACAGTGATGACCTAAATCATTTTAAGTGAAATTAATTTTCTTTAAACCAGCCAGACACTTTGGGTGCTGAGCACCCTCAAAGCTCTGAACCTAAAATCAACCCTGGTATCGAGTAAGTAGATAGAGAAGAAAATTAGCCTGATTAGAAGTGTGTCAATAATTATTGAATGCAAGTATTACAATTGAATTAGAAGTGTGTCGTAAAATTGTTTGTGCCTCTAGTATTTTCCAACTGCGAAGCCAGAAATAATTATATGTATGTATGGTTTTTAAACTGCTAGTTTTGAGCATAGCCAAGTAGTTACTGAAGCGCTCAACAAGATTGAATAATAAAAAAATAGATCCAAATACAGTTCCACGTATGAAAGGTCATTCCACTTTTCCGGGACTCTATGGTACGACATTAAGTGCATCCATCAGCAGCACAATGAGCCTGTTGTGCTTAAATCTGACTCCCTGAAAAGTCAGACTCTCTTTCATGAACACGCACTATATTTGCTTCTCATTCAACAGAATGTGTGTCGCGATTAAAGTCTGTATGATGTGTTAATTGAGGAGTATTGATTGGCGTGAATAAAACAAAAAAGGCAACCGTAATCTATAGAATGAGTTTATTACAACGTATGCAAACGTCACGAACATTTGAGGCAAACCCAATGTAGCAATAATATCCAAGATCACAACTAGTTTGTTTCAAGTAGAGTTTATTTGGTGTACAATAGTAGCCTTATTGCATGATATGTCACCAAAGTGTTTCAGACTTTTCTATCAGAAGTTAGGTGGGAGACAGGTTTTGACACGTCTTGCCAAAATCTCTCCCCCTGCTAAAATTGTCCCAATTTATGCAATAGACTTGTGACTTCTAGGGTACCATTCTGTGATCTCAATATGTCACCACGGTGATTTTAAAGTGTTTCCATCATTTCTATCAAAAGTTACGGGGAGCCAGATTATTGTTACAGCGATCAGTGAACAATTACATAAAATAAACATGAATTACAATAAGGCTACTATTGTACACAAACTTCCTTCCCTCAACTGTTTTAGTTCACATGTTGTATTGTGTGTATAAATCCCCAGACACATTTTTGATCTCTCACTGTATTACATAAATATAAATATATACACACATAGACACACTATCTAAAAATATATTTTTAAGGAAAATTAAAGTCCTCCCAATTCCCTCCAGGCGATGTCGCTGTTGAAGAGGGGGTGAGGAGATTATTTTTATCCAAGACAATTCCTCTTGAACAGAATGGCTTTCACCTTAATTTTGGTATGTAACTGTAATAGGAAAACATTGTGAAGTGGAGTAGAAGGCAATATTTTAAAAATATTTTTAAATTGTATATATATTGAGTCAAAACTCAATACATATTATTGATGACTTATAACTTAACCCCCCCCCCCCCCCACCCTCCAAATAACATGTAAATAGTCTTTTAAAGTGGACACAGATGGTACAAAACTCTTTGATGGTGAAACAGACAACTTGACTCCATCGACTTCTTAGACTTTGCTCAAGAGTGACATGTTCCTAGTGGCAGGTAAGTTATCCAGGAGCATTGATATACTGTTGAAATGTGAGAAGTTTCAATGCTTGTCATTTTGCAAGTGTGGTAATTAACATTGTAAAAAAATCTAAGTGGTTTTGTTGTTGTGAATTTAGGAAGAATGATGAGGCATTCATTCATCCATGGTGGACCATGTCTGTCAGGAATGAGTCCTGCTATATATGGCTGTTCTTTTCGGGGGCTCATCTGAAACTGCTACTCTTCAGATTGAGGATTGCCCAGATTTTGGTATGCCGATAACTATTAAACTGGTTTAAAATCCATTTTTAATTGGATATTTTTTTTCCTAAACATAAACTAAATTACAACCTGTTTTGTGGAATGGTCCTAGTGCTTGTGGCACATAATTTAAGTTTTTTCCCCCTGTACTAGATAGCGCAACAGTGATGCTGAATTAACGGAGTACAACAAAAAGCTTTTTTGAATTGGCTCGGCCATGGGACCTGCCAGGTCTCTCAAAAAAAAACAAAAAAACGACAGTGGCTGCAAGAGCATATCATATTTCATGCAGTGAGATAAACGTTATATTTGTTTTGTTGCGATATCAGAAAGATACACCCGCATGTTGTACAGTGATGTTTGAAGGACCAAATTTACGCATGCTAAATATTGCTTATTAACAACCAAAATACAACAACAAAATCACGTAATATATCTATTTAATTGGCTTAAATGACAAAAAAGATCAACACTATTGCTAGAATATTTTTTTATGTTATGAGCATTAAATATAGGCTTACTATATGCTTGGGAAATGTTAATTTTAAAGTAAAATCTTAAATACAGTAATGAGAATATGTTTACTCTTTGGAATTTAATACTGTGTTTCTGTGCAATCATATCAGGTGATAACACGGACAAGATCCGAAGTAAAACCGCTGAGGAAAGAGCTCAAGGAAACCATGTTGTGGCAGATACTCAGAGAGACGTGATGTTATTCTCCTGTTCTTACCCATGGAATCATAGACAACTCCCACTTGTGAGGTTAAGTGTAACTTCGTTTGCACATCTGAGTTTTCGTATTTTTTTTATGTTGTGCTGTCACCTAAATTCTCTTGTGAATGCTTGAAAAAGACTTAGTTGTGATTTTATGAAATAGAATACCTTTTATACTTAAAACAAACCTTATCAATACAAAATATATTGAGAATGTACTGTATCATGAATTATATTAGAGAGATTATTGTGTGGTTAGCTCCATATGAGGGTGATGATGAAGAGAATGCTGTGTTGAGGACCACTGCAGACTAACTGGGTGCATACGATCTTTCATTGAAAATGGTAAATCTTATAATGGTTTGGCACTTAACTAATGTAGGCTGAATTGGCACTGAAGCACCCAATGCTCAATCTGGGGTTTCAATTAAAAATATAATATATTTTATTTGTAATGCAATTTTTTGGACAGTAGTAAGTAGTTTTAGTGAATACATTCACACAATTGGTGGCAGTAAGATAATAAGAACATGCCCTGGGCAAGCCTGGGAATAGGGGGGAAAATAATGTTTAGGGCCTCGCGCCAGCAGTGTGAACTAAGACTAAGTACTTTAATATGGGATATTTTGCATAATTCCACTTAAAAATGTGTTTTTCTGCCAGCATCTTTTGAAGAGATTAAAGCACTCTTGAAATTCTGGACTGGTTGGGAAGTGCTTTCTGAGGAACTGTACTGAAGTACAAGTAATAGTTAACAAAGGACTTACAAAGTCTTGTTTTAACGTCCTGTGTCTTCTTGTGCACTTTGATAAGTACGAGGTATTTTGTGAGGGCATGATAGCCCCCCTCAAGTCGTCTGCTTTTAGTTACAATTGTGTTTTAATTTATTGTTGTAAAGTACATTACAGGTTGATGTTAACTAAAGAGAAACACAATAAATGAATACAAAAGTTTGAATGTTGTCCAGAAACCACACAACTTTACAAACAATCAAATTGTCCGAATCCAAGATGTGGCTAAATCACTAGTGAACAACAAAACACTGTATCTATTCAATTACAATATATTGGTGAAAATACATTTGTTTTTTTGGGAAACAACATTCAGAAGGGGAAAAAATAGGTCATGCCTGAAGGATAATTCAACATGGTCAAAGTAGCAGCCTGGGATCAAGCCCTTAACCTTTGGGTTGTTAGATTGATGCATTGTGGGTGAACCTGTAGGCAGGTATGGACTAGCATAACTAATTAACCAAAGAAGATAACCAAGCTCAGCAGTCGAACGCAATATATTTTTCCCAACATATTTATTACCATGTAAATGTGTACATCAACAAACATGTTCTATGTTAAGTTTGTTGCTTACGGACTATGAAGTTTAAAAGTTATGAAACCTTATTTTGAGTTAATGACATGTTTATGCATAATCTCGCAGCCCCTTATCAAATGGAACCATAATGTCTGGTAATTCTGAGGGTTCTTGTTCACTCAAGGAACCGGGAAGTTGGACCTCAGCAATCGAAGTCTCACTTGGGCGGAGACTGAGGTCCAGTCCAGCCCAGTCCACAATACAAACTTAATGAGCCTGAAAAATAATGAAGTGTTTTACAACTTTTTTTTCCTGTTTATTGAGCTATAAAGGTTTTTTTGGGGGGAGAGGGGCTCTAGAACTGGATTATTCAGTGGAAGAAACAAATGTAACATCTGACTACAAGAATAGACCACTGAATCGATACAAAAAATTTGTGAAAAGTTAGGTCCATCCTTTTTGTACAAAGACTTGAGTTTAAGGGGTGTTAATGTTCTAAGTCCGAGCATATTCCAAGAATCTTCAAAGACCTGGAGATGAGCTTGAATGTGGTGCATAAAGCGTCTGTGAAGTGAAAACAGGTACATTTCTTTATCCGGATTGAATAGTCTTTCATTCTCTAGCTTAGTAAAAAATTGTGTAGAAAAGATCCACAACATTTTATAAACATCTATCCAAAGGCGTTCAATCCAGCAGATGTACACAAAACGTTTCTTAGTTTATAACTTGGTTTTAATGCACTTTTTGGGTGAATCCAGATGAGTTTCCATACGTTGGGTTGTGCACACTTCTGCCCTTAATATGAGAGTTCCCGTCCCCCCACGACGTTTGGACCATAAATCGTGCTACGATTACATTTTAACCACGTTTGTCTGACCAGAGGTTCAAGCAAATAGAGTTATGATGACTAGTAACAGCCCAAACAATAAAATTCTGCTGTTGAAAAGAAAAATAAAGAGTAATGTTGATTATTTAAAATGACTACTTACCTAATGCGTAATGGTGTGACACAAATCCATTTAAACACAGTTGTGGCTTTGATACCGTGCAACTGGTTGGCAACCATTTCAAGGTGTCACCCGCCCACTGTCTGAAGTCAGTTGGGATGGGCTCCAGCACCCCTGCAACCCTACTGAGGATAAGCGGAAATGGAAATTGCTTTGATATTTGTAGCTAGATTGAGGTACACAAGCAACCTGGAAAAAACAAATTCCTCCATGGACAACAAATCTTCATCTAGTTGAGAGAGAACAAAACATTATTAAAGGGAGAAATGTCATGACCGGTACAAGCAGGGGACCCAAATGCGTAACGCTTAACACAATGCTTTATTAAGGGATCGGCGAAGTCAGAGCGAGAGGAAAAAGACATCGATCTGATGCTCACTGGGCAGGAGGAGCGAGAAGCCCACACGAACTAATCGTGGTCAGAGATCTGAACAAGTCGGGTAGCCGGGACGAGCGGGAAGTCAGGGATCGGTGATCGATACCTGAAACAGAATCATGATACGGGTAGACAGGACAAGAGAACGGAGCTTGGATCAGGGATCGATACAGGAAACAGAATCAGGATACAGGTAGCCGGTACAGGAGAACGGCGCTTGCGGATTGATACAGGAAACAGGTCGGGATCAAAACGGGAGTCAGAGTCAAAACTGCTTGCCTTGAATGCGCTGAGGTTCGCAGAAGGACTTATAAGGAGTGAATGAGAGTGTTGAGTTTATAGGAGTGGAACCAATCAGGAAACGAGCAGCAGCTGGAGCCTAATGAGCTGGCACAGGTGAGGGCAATGGGCAAATCATGACAAGAATAATCTCTTAGTTTTATGCTTTTAAAGGTATGAAACTTTTAAAGCTCAATTAATAAATGGATGGTGAATGGTTGGGCTTGAGTGAAACATGCACATAATGTTGATATAAAGTGTATATTTCAAGAAAGCATTGATGAATGGAACGTGTGCAAAATAAATGTAATTCATACTTTATGCTTCATACTGTTAAGAATAAAATAAAACAATAGGTTGTTAAAAATACCAGTAAAAGTTCAACATATAGAATGCAGTTGTATTCTTCCTAATATATGTAAAGACTGGTGCAGTCAAAAAAACAATGAAAAAAACTGACCGAATCAGTTTATGATTTCCATCTATATGCCAAAGGGAATTTGGAGCAGGAAAACTGTATTTGCGGCGTCTTGAAGTCTGAAGAGTTAATCGCCGCATCATGTTCCCCTCTGGATTTACATTTCTCATGGAATCTATCCGTCAAGATCCTGGTGACCAAATTTTAACTGTTTACATTACATCCTGCTTTGAATTTATGACTCACGGGGAAAATAGACACACAGTGGTGAAACTTTAGGAATTTCTCACTTCTGCACATATCACCCTATAATTTGATCTCAGCTTTGTCAAAATCACGCAGATAAAAAAAACAGTGACTGCTTTATCTAAAACCACACACATTTGTAAGTTTTTGTATGTAATGAGGGTAGCATTCAAACAATGAAAAAAGGGGAAGAATAAGTTATGAATTTTTACATTTGATATTTGTTTAGAAAGCAGTGGGTTCCTTCGTGGAATTCTCTCATGAACGTCATTTTTGGCAATTGTTTTACAAATATTAATGCATGCACAGAGATATTGGACAGTGCCATTGATTCCTGTAAGTCTTTGGCAGACACTTTAGGTTTCCATTTTACCTCTCTCAGTATTTTGTGCTAAAATCAGGCTTATTGTTGGTGGTTG
The DNA here is from genome assembly GCF_059441175.1 of Urocampus carinirostris. Taxonomy (NCBI): domain Eukaryota; kingdom Metazoa; phylum Chordata; class Actinopteri; order Syngnathiformes; family Syngnathidae; genus Urocampus; species Urocampus carinirostris. The sequence goes on along the minus strand of NC_142353.1, from coordinate 26,391,584 downwards.
GCCCACAGTGCCACATTCTCCATTTGTAGACGACTTCTCTGTCAATTGATTCATTCCGACTTTTAGAGAGGGTTTTGTATCTTCCCAAATTTATGCTAATTCACAATTCTTGATTGAGAGTCTTGGTGCACATTGTACAATGCTTATCGTCCAGACACATTTTTTGAGGTGTGTATTTCTTACTTGGAGCCTGAACGCAGATTTAAGAAGGAAATGGAATGTTTTTGAGATGAAGTGTTTGAAGAGTATGTTAAGAGTGACACGATTGGATAGATTGAGAAATGAAATTGTGAGAGACAGAACTGGAGTAGTCGTGGAACTGAGCAAGGAGAGGATGGATAAGAAGCGAATGTTGAAGAGGATCTACAGAGCAGAAGTCAATGGAAGGAGACCAAGAGGAAGGCCGCGATCGACGTGGATGGATGGTGTTATGAGTGCAATGCAGGAAAGAGGTCTAAATATAATGGAAGCTAGAGCTCTTGTTGGTGATAGGAAAAAGTGGATATAGGATAGTGGGATTGTGGACGCGTTCTTAAGGATGGGCTGGGCACCCATATGATGCGGCAGGGGTAAACCAGTGAAAGCTGTCGGGCCCTGCTGTTGGACAAAAGAGTGTGTTGTGTCACCCTGACCCGAGTGACATGGCCGCTTTCTGGTGTCCCATTTCATCTGGAAGGACGAAAGCATGACCAAAAATTTTTGTGTGTATTTTTTTGCAATTTTTTTCCCCCCTTTTATTTTCTTTGTTATTGTATGTGTTTGTCTTGCTGTCGGTTACCCCTCTTGAGGGATATGACCAAGGTAGATAAATAGATAGAATAGATTTCTTAGTGTGCAAGACAACTATAGGCCACTCATCATTGGGCAAACGCCTGATTTAAATTGTTTTGTTTCGATTACTTTTTGACTATCCTTATCAAAATACGTAAACTTAAAAATGTTAAGTGGGTTTTAGTTAAACCAGTTACTGTTTTTTCATCTGTGTTGTTTAGGAAAAAATCTGTTAACATTTGATGGTGATTTTGGGCAATACAAAGATTATTAGGCAAAAGCCTGTTTTTAAATAAAAAAGTACACTGTTGAAAAATGTTTTTTATTATTTTTTTTAAATCGAACCATTGCTAATATATATGATGTAATTATGATCACATTTTATTTACAATTTTTTGCTAAAGGCTTTTCATTTTAAAAAGCCATTTTCTGGCATGATGACTGATTTGGATCACCTGTGCCCGCTCATTTGGCGCCAGATAATGTGGGATACCTGATTGGTTCCCTATCCCTTTTTAAGCCCAGTCCTTTTACTCGCCTGTTGTCAGTCCGTCAGCGAACTTCTGTTTCTACAAGGCAAGCATTTTGACTCCGACTCCCACCCGTCCCGCTTTTTGCACCTGTTTTGCCATCCGTCCGTGCCTGATCTTGCCGTATGTCTCCGGCTACCATCTGTTTTTGACCCCGACCACGTTTGCTCTCCCGTCCCGGCTTACGACCCGTTTTTGATCCCGACCACAATTTTGCTCTCCTGTCGAGGCTATCGACCTGTTTTTTCCGTCCTTGACACCGCCATCTCCCGCTCCGGAAGATCCACTTCCGTATTCAGATCATGATCCGATTGTGTGAATGGCTTGCTTCCCGCGTTCAGCGAGCACCGGATCGCGGGCGCTGCCCTTCCTCTTTCTATCAATAAACTTGGGGTTAACGCTACGCATTTGGGTCCTGATTCTGTTCTGGTCGTGACACACATTTTAATTACATTTTTTTTGCTAAAGGCTTTTCATTTAATTGAATCTTATTTTAAGGTGTTTTAAAAATGGAATGTTTATTTTATCAATTGAATTATGGCATTCTTGGGCCTCCATATTTCGGCGGCATGACATGCTCTCGCCTTAGGGCGAGTGCCACTGAGTCATAGGCCACATCACGGTAGGTTACACCTTTCCGTAAATGCACACAATCGGTGCGACAGGAGGGATTTTGCATGTCACACTTACCAAATGGGATCATGCTAAGCAAAGGAATGTGTATTTTGCTATTATTACAGAAATGTAGGGCGAAAAATAATTGATTTTCCAACTAATAGCAGACATAATTGAGCCAATTAAGACCAATCTAGCACAAATGCACACTTTCACCGTAAATGTCAATGACAGATTTTGTCAGCAAGCATCTTGTTGGAGAGCCAATTTGGAGGTGCACTGAACGGATTAGCCATCCAATGCATGCACTTAGAAAGTAGAAACAGAAGTGTACACAGTTTGATTCCACCAAAATGAGCACATTGGTGCAAGAAACAATATTGTCTGAGACACACAGGTGACATTTCTTGGGGTGCACCTGACACAGCCAATTTAGCCCAATGTCATCATATTTATGATTATCTTCATTATTAGTAGCAGCAGTAGCTATTCAGAACTGCAACTAACACAAGTTGTCACAATTACCGATATGAATCATCTGTGCCCGCTCATTTGGCGCCAACCGCTGAGGGTTCTGATTTGCTCCCTGTCCCTATTTAAACCCAGTCCTGTCAATCCTCTGTTGTCAGTCCGTCTGCAAACCTTTGTTTATACAAGGCAAGCCTTTTTCCACCCTGACTCCAGCCTGTCCCGTTTGTCTCCGGCTACTACCTGTTTTGATCCCGACCACGTCTGCTCTCCCGTTCCGGCTTACGACCCCATTTTTTTATCCCGACTACGTCTACTTTCCTGTCCTGGCTTACGACTCGTTTCCAAACCCCGACCACGCTTTTGCTCTCCTTGTCCCGGCTACGACCTGTTTTTACGTCCCTGACACCGCCATCGCTCGCTACAGAAGATCCACTTCCGTATTCGGATCACAATCCGAGTGCAAGATCGACTTGCTTCCCGCGTCCAACGAGCATCGGATCGCAGGCGCTGCCCTTCCTCTTTCTTTCAATAAAATTGTGAGAAAACGTTACGCGATTGGGTCTACCCTGTGTGCTTGTCGTGACACAACTATAATCGTTTTAAATCACCCAAGTTGTATTGATGTATCAAAATATTTATGTAGTATTGTTGTAGGGAATATCTTTTGAAAAAAAAAATTGAACATAGACAAACAATTCTGCTTTACAATAAATAAGCAATACTTTTCATAGGAAGATAATAAAGACAAACATGTCATTCCTTAGTTATTATTTTTCACATTAAGGCATTATTTTTCTTATTTGATATTTTTGGAATCCTTAACATGATCAAAACTATATGCAAACTACTATTTTAAGAAGATTCTTTTTAAAAAAAACAGCAAAGGAATATTTAAATAAACAAATTAACCTGCAAAGTGCAATACTTTTTATTTTTTTTAGTATTTTTTTTAGAATAAGTAATATAGTTCTAAAAAAGCAAAGTATATCCGATAGTAGAACTAGGGCAGGTAGATTTGCTCATTTTGTTATTTTAGGATATTTTAAACATGTGTTTCTGTCTTCGGACATTTTTTCTTGTTTCAATTTTTTTCTTATTTTACCAAAATAAAGAAACCACTACGTAGAAAAGTGGCTGAAATACTCACTTTCAATTCTTTATCGAACCAAAACAAGCAGGTTTTACATTTTTGACAAACAGAACAAAAAGTACAGCCTTAGGTTCACTAATCAACGAAATAAAACGCCTAATGTTCTAAACTTATAAAACGTTTTCAACATAACATGGGATCATGACTTAGCAGTTCTAAATTACCAACATAAATCCCATACAATGCATGGTTAAAAGTATTTTAAATAAGAAAAAAAAAGAATGCGTCCTCATCTTATCAAAGCAGTAAGCAGCTATGATACGAAAATGGCGCCACGAGCAGACGTAGATAAAGTAAGAGAATACTCACACACAAAAAAATAAACCCTAACATAATAAAGTGTTAAATCGCACCCTCTAGCGACGCTTTTTACTAACTGCCCTACAAATACTTGGCAGGAACGTTTTTCATTTGAAATCTTATACAGTATTTTAAAATGTAAAGTTATACTTAAAATAGTTTGAAATTATTTAAAATTATCTAAAACGCAAGCCAACAGAATTAATTAATTTTTATTGAATTAATTACATTATTACACCACTTGTTTCATTACTATTATATACTGGATCACTCATTGTATATGCTCTATATACCATTATCTTTCACAAATCTGATTCACCCATACAAGGTTAGCGTCTTTGGACACCTTGGTACTATGACCCTGCATATAAAAATTAAGACCCTTTTCAACTGAATTTTAAGGAAAGTTTGCATAATTTGGAAGAAATGATACGGCTACGCTATCAGGATAATCAGCTTAAGGTTTGCTCGCTGTTGTTGTTTTGGCCACCGTATTCTCCACTTTTGATACATGGAGGTTTTTTTAGTTTTTCCCTTGCCTTCATGTACGCTTTAGATCAGGGAATGGTGTAATAATAGTCTGTACTTTGCAATAGTCTGTGGTCTGTGCAGCCCTTGAAGACTCCTTGTGATTAAAGGCTATACAAATCAACATGACTTGACTTGACTTAGATACCGTAACTATAGTGGTGGTGGCTTATGATTTATGAATGACTTTTTTAAAGTGTCAAATCAAGTCTAGTCAGTTATTTGTATAGTCTTTAATCAAAGAGTCTCAAAGCGCTGCACAGACCACAAATTATTGCAAACCACAGAGTATTATTACACCGTCCCCTGATCTAAAACCTACATTAGGGCAAGGAAAAACTCAAAAACCTCAGCATGATGAAAATGAAGAAACCTTGAGAAGGGACCACAAATGAGGTAATCCCCCTTCCCAGGATGACCAGGCTGCAAAAGATGTTGCATTAAAAAAAACAATCCAATTCAAAAATAAATATAAAATTATTAAAATATAATATGAAATATAAAATTAAAAAACATGACCAGGATGCAATGGATGTAGCATTAATAAACAATACATACTGTAGATATTGCCAACATAAAATATTCATTCATAATCTATAGAACATAAGTGTTTTTTTAAGCTTAAATCTAAACATTTCCACTGTGGTTGCAGATCGAATCTCAAGGGGAAGAGCATTCCACAGCACCGGGGCCCGGATGGAGAACGCTCTCGAACCTGCGGAACTCTTCTTGGCTCTTGGGATCACTAGTAGACCAGCATTTTCAGAGCGGAGGCTCCGGACCGGAACACAGGACGAAATTAAATCTGAAAGATATGAAGTAGCAAGCATGATTTTGTATACTACAAACATAACCTTAAAATCATCATCAATAGGGAGCCACTGCAGGTATGCTAAAATCGGGGTAATGTGATCAAACTTTCTTGTCTTAGTTAAAAGCCTCGCTCCAGCATTTTGTACCAGCTGAAGGCTCTTGATTTTGGACTTTGGGGGACCGGAGAGTAGTGCATTACAGTAATCGAGACAGGAGGTAACAAACGCATAAATTAAAATCCCCGCATCGGACTGGGACAGCATAGGGCGAATTTTAGGAATGTTGGGAAGATGGAAAAAAGCTGTTCTATAACATTCTTAACATTCTTAGGAACGACAGATTGGCTTCAAATATGACACCTAGATTTTTGATTGAGTCACTCTTGGTGACATTACATTTATGAATGTTCAGAGCTGTTTTTGAGAACATTTTTGTCTTTTCAGGGTTGAGGCGCAAGAAGTTAAGTGACATCCAAGTGCCCAACACTGGTCATTTACTGTAGATTGTTAGATTATGGAATGTCTATGCCAACAGAGATCCATAGTTGTCCAGTGATTATACGGTGGATTCGGGCTCATTGTTATCATAATATTATTTTTGGGCTAGGGCTTGAGACATTAAACCAGACAGGTACAGAAAAGGTTGCGGGCCACTGCGCTAAAGGTTCAGAGTATATCTCCAGTCTCGTTTTGGAGCCTCCACAATTGCACTTCTCCTCAGGCTAATGCTTGGCTCAGACAACAGACGAGCAGACCGTGTTCTTGTGTTTTCTACACTTCCGTCGCACGTGCACATTTCGACTGTCATCTGTTCAGGAAAACACAACACTACCCAAAACCCATGTACTTCACTTCATGGGAAAATAAAGCACTAATACTTTTTGCGCCCTCCGTGAAAGTGAGCTAGCTCGCCAAACTCAGCAAAGGTCAGCGGCCCGCCGCTTCTCCCTGCTGCAAATGACAAAGAGCACTGTGTGTAAAAGGGTGCTCTCGTATTGTAAAGAAGAGAAAATGTTGACAATATAACTGGAAATCAAATTGGCTTTCCGTCTATCTAAGCTCAGTGCTCTCACTCTTCCTTTGTCAGTCCGTCAAGGATCCTCTGCCCCGCAAGCCGTGGGTTTTGACTCGGTCCTGTCCCTGTTGGTATTTTCAGTCCGGTATTGTTCCCGTTTATTTTGTCCTATTTTATATCGGTTTCCAGTTTCGTTTCAGTCTAGTTTGTCCTGTTTTGATATCCTGTTTTGATATCAATCCTGTCTGTCCCGTTGTTTAATATCGGTTTCCAATTTCTTTCTAGTGTAGTTTGACCTGTTCAGTTTCGATATCCTGTTTTAGTATCCATCCTGTCTGTCCCATCCTGTCCAGTACCGACCTCCCAAGATAATGAAGTTTTGATGCAGTTCATTGCATCCTTGAAGGAGGAGACGAGGAAAGACTGCATTGCTTGCTGTGTTAAAACTGTTGGCAGCGGACATCATGAAGCCAAAGAAATTAAGCTGTCACTTCAAGTCATTACATCCAAATCACTAATAAGATGCTTGGATTTTATTCGCAAAAACGCACCGAAAGGGGAAGATTTGGCATGCACCAATATTGAACACTCGTTTTGTCCCCACCAATATTATGTGATCACTTAAAAAAACATTGATTGTCTAAAGCAGCACACAAACGCATAGATTTTGTTCTCGCCTAAAGCGCTGATGTCTAGGACCAATGTATTGCTGGTGCCTTTCCACTTCTTCACGTGAGACTTATGTTTTGTTGTACGTAATTTGGTTCTCGTTAATGACAACCCCAAATCTTCGTCCTTGGTGCGGAATATTCATAATCATCCCGTTTTATGACTCCCACGTCAGTAAACCAGCGATCATAGAATTGAGCAGGGCAGGGAGTTACTTTGTCCTGCTTTAAAAAGCTCTGTATGCTGATTATTTTTTTTCTTCATTGATTGAAAAATAAAAAAGAGCACTAATAATTCAATATTGTTTTCTTGAATTAATAAGTTTGAATGCATTATTATTTATTAATTGTATTCGATAAAATAGGTTGGTTTTGGGGGCCCCGATAGGATTTCTTCTTCCAAGGAGTGGCGTGATTTGGTCACTCACAGTCCGTAGTTTGTATTCTTTCCTGTGCTCTTCAGCACTGGTTTTTCAGTTGCACTGACTACATAATTCTCAAGATCACTGCAGCCCAGGTGTGTGAAGAGCTCAGGAGGCTACGACCCAGCAAGGCAGCTGGTCCAGATGGAGTATCCCCCCGACTGCTGAAGGCCTGTGCGTTGGAGCTGGGAGACCCTCTACAGCGCATCTTCAACCTGAGCCTAGAACAGGGGGGGTCGCCCAGCTGTGGAAAACATCCTGCATCATCCCAGTCCCAAAGAAACCACGACCTGAGGAAATCAACGATTTCAGGCCGGTCGCCCTGACATCACATGTGATGAAGACCATGGAGCAGTTGCTGCTACACCACCTGAGGTCCGCCACGCCATCGACCCTCTGCAGTTTGCCTACCAGGAGAAGGTAGGAGTGGAGGATGCTATAGTGTACATGCTACACCGATCCCTCTCTCACCTGGACAAGGGCAGGGGGGTGCTGTGAGGATTTCTTTTTTGGACTTCTCCAGTGCCTTCAATACCATACAGCCTCTGCTACTTGATGGTAAACTGACAGAAATGGGAGTAAGCTCACACCTTGTAGCATGGATTACTGACTAGCTGACAGGCAGACCCCAGTATGTGACACAGAGGGGCTGTGCATCGGACACTGTGGTCAGCAGCACGAGATCGCCGCAGGGGACCGTGCTCTCTCCGTTCCTATTCACCCTGTATACGTCGGACTTTCAGTACAACTCTGAGTCCTGCCCATGCAGAGGTTTGCTGATGACATTGCTATCGTGGGATGTATCAAAAGTGGGCAGGAGGAGGAGTACAGGAAATTGATTCAGTACTTTGTCCAATGGAGCAACGGTAACCACCTGCACCTGAACACCACCAAGACCAGGGGGATGGTGGTGGACCTCAGGAGGACTAGATCTCACCCGGAACCTGTAACTATCAAAGTAGAATGTGTAGAGTTTGCCCAGACCTACAAATACCTGGGTGTGCAGCTGGACAATAAACTGGACAGGACTGTCAACAAAGAATTCTTGTGCAGGAAAGCAAAATAGCAGGGTGTTCAATTACTTATTTTCTTCACTGTATGTCAGTACATCTCTTGATATGAAAATGTGAATACAAACATTTCAAAACCTTGTGCACATAGGAAGCTTAAGTGCCGAAGGTGCAAATGCTGCTTGGTTTTATTTTATGACTGGGGGATTTAAAAAAACAAAAAAACAAGCTATACTAAAAAAAAAGAAGGTCCTTTTTGGTATTTCAGGAATTTATTCAACTGCCACATGTGGAATGAAGGTTTCAGTTTTATGACAACAAAAATCTGATTATTTTGTATTCTTTACATTTTCTTTACACCAGAACAGAAAAGCAATGACAATAACTTTGACTAGAAAAGACAATAATGGCCTCACACGCCATTTGTGTAGTTTACAAAGTTCAACCGCAGTCACAAGAAAAAAGTATGTTTATGCCATGCAAGTGTAGGAATAGAAATGATGAAATGGATGCACACAAATGCTCTTAAACGTAATGACATTTTCTGCCAATTTTGCATTAAAACAGTCCCAGTATTGTATTCAGTCGATGCCTTACAATTTCTTGGCAAAATACACTCGCAGTTACAGTACAGTATGAACAAACACAATATAAAACATGAAAAGCACACAATTTGAAGACACCAAAAGGTAAAAACAGGACTTTCAATGGTGAGCGCACGTAACAGTTAACATTTGAGACATTCAATTCACAGACAGAATGTTTGGGTAGAGAACACCGAGACAACAATCCTCTTGGGATACATTCGCTGGACAAAAAAGCTGCTGTTTTTATTTTTTATGTCCACGATGCGTCTTTTCAATTTCAGATGCTGTGCAAGCCTAAAAAAATATGTAGCTGGTATGCATGCACAAATTCTTACAGACACCCGAAACATTTCACACAAAAATGCAAAACATTAAAAACACTTCACGTTTACAAAAACATTCAACCCGAATTGATCCAAGTAACAAAGTGACATTATAAAGGAAATATTGTGAGAAAAGAAACGTAATACTCCGCTATCTCCCAGAAAAAATTGACTACTACTACTTCTTCTTGAAACAATTAGTTTGAACTATTTGGATGTTTTTTTTTGTTTTTGTTTTGTTATTTAACAAAATGATCTTAATATGTAGCGTAATTTAAAGGAACCCATTTGGTGTGGCTGTTTTAATAGTATCCAATTTCTTAAGTTGTTATAAACAAAATGCACAGTTTTGAAATAAAAATGACATGATATTTTTGAGTTGTTCTAAAAATACAACCTTCTATTCTGTGTTTAAAACAAAATAAACCTATTTTGTGAGTTTTTTTTAAAACAATCAACCCCAGTAACTGAATGACACATGGTTTATTGTATATAACAAGCACATCTTGGTCAAATAAACCAAAGTAGTAAATCATAGTCAATTTGCTTATTTAAAAAAAAGGTTTGGACAGTATCCCCTATTTTTTTTGAATGGTGGTTCAGTAGAAATAGGCAATAACTCAAAATGATGAAATAGACCTATACAAAATTGTTTCATGTTGTTGCACAACCTTTTGAGTTTGCAGTTATATGATGAAAAAACAAGTGCTTGCCACTCCGCATTAAAGGGCAATGCGCGTATTATTGGACCACTAGATGTTGCTTCATAGTGTAGTGAAACGCACCATTTTACTTTTAATTTTTGTTAGGTGTTTGGGTACCCATAGAAGCCGGGTGGAGGACAATGATGTCAGCCCACTTTCAGTTTGGCTCACGTTATGTAAAATGAATAATAATTTTGAGAAGTATTTAAAAAAATGCATGTTTGTATGATAGTTCATGTATATTTTTATTATCATTTAAATCAGGAACCTTTCACTACTAGGAAGCGCTAAATAATGGACACAGCGGGTTGGAATCAGAGTTGTGAATAAGGGGTAAAAATACACATACATACATACAGGTCCTTCTAAAACAATTACCATATTGTGATCTAGTTCATTATTTTCCTAAGTGTACTGATAAGTAGGAAAGTTTCATATATTTTAGATTCGTTACACACTAATTGAAATAGTTCAGGTCTTTTATTGTTTTAATATAAATGAAAGGCGCTCTAAACAAGCTACTGCCCTAAAATCTGAGTCAATAAGTTAACTTTACACACGAGCAAATGATTCCTGAGGCTGTTAAAAACTCCCAGCCTGGTTGATTACTCAAAACTGCAATCATGGGTAAGATTGCTGACCTGACTGCTGTCCAGAATGCCCCCATTGACACCCTCAAGCAAGAGGGTAAGACACAAACAATTATCTGCATGAATAGGATGTTCCCAGAGGTCAGTATCAAGGCACCTCAGGGGGAGGTCTGTGGGAAGAAAAAGTGTGGGAGAAAATGCTGCACTGCCAGAAGAGGTGACCGCATCCTGAGGAAAATTGTGGAGAACGGCCAATTTCAGACCTTGGTTGACCTGAGGAAGCAGTGGACTGAGTCTGGGGTAGAAGCATACAGAGCCACAGTGCACAAGTGTTTTCAGGAAATGGGCTACAGGTACCAAATTCCCGAAGTCAAGCCAGTTTTGAACTAGGAATAGCGGCAGAAACGGCTGACTTGGGTGACAGCGAAGCAACACTGGACTGTTGCTCTGTGGAGCAAAGTACTTTTTTCTGATAAAAGCAAATTTTGCATGTGGTTTGGAAATCAAGAGTCTGGAGGAAGACTGCAGAGAAGGAAAGGCCAGAATACATGAAGTCCGGTGTCAAGTACCAGCAGTCAGTGATGGTCTGAGGTGCGCCGTGTCAGCTGCTGGTGTTGGTGCACTGGGTTTTATCAAGTGCAGTGTTAATGCAGCTTGCTACCAGGAGATTTTGGAGCACTTCATGCTTCTATCTGCTGAAAGCCTTTATAGAGATGAATATTTTATTTTTCAGCACGACCTGGTACCTGCTCACAGTGCCAAACCCACTGGTAAATGGTTTACTGACCATGGTGTTACTGTGCTCAATTGGCCTGCCAACTCTCCTGACCTGAACCCCGTAGAAAATCTGTAGAATAATGTGAAGAAGAAGTTGAGAGACGCCCGACCCAACAATGTGGATGAGCTTAAGGCCGCTATCAATGCATCCTGGGCCTCCACAACACCTCAGGATTGTCACTGGCTGATTGCCACCATGCCACGCCGCATTGAAGCAGTCATTTCTGAAAAAGGATTCCATACCAAGTATTGAATGCATAAGTGCACATATTAATTTGAAGGTTGATTTTTTTTTTTTTTTTTAAGAATTTAAAAGACTTTTTTTATTGGTCGGTTGAAATATGCTAATCATTTGAGATAGAGATGTTTGTTTCTCCTTTCTATTTTTGCCAAAATCATCAATATTAAAACAATAAAAGGCTTGGTTTAGTTCAGTTGTGTGCAATGAATCTAAAACCAATGAAAGTCTCATGTTTATCAGTACATAATAGAAAATAATGACCAATATGCTCTTTTTAGAAGGACCTATATATATGCGAGTTAGAGAGAAAGAGAGAGAGAGAGAGAGGTTTATATATTGAGAGATAGAATGAAGTACACTAAACATATCTGTAATTAAAATGCTGTTGGTCCAATGGTAGATCATTTTGCTCTTTTTAAATTTAAAAACTATTTTTGCTCTTATTTTTCGTTTAAAGAAGCCCTCCTCTTTTATTTTTTTCTTTTGAACCACGGTTCAAAAACTATGACAAAATACAACATATAATGGAACAATATTGTCAGATTTTTGTGAAAATTCAGCGCTTTCGAAACATTCAAAGGCACTGAATAAATACACCAATGTGCTACTGCGATCAACATGTTGAAGCAAAAAAAAAAAAAAAACTAAGAAAGTCTGACTTAAAATAACCCTTACCTCTAAAATTGCAAAAAGACTAGAAAAGCATGACTATGACTCATGAACGTAGCACAGGGAGTGGATTGAAAGCAAAAACAGACACTGGACAGACTCTTGTGGGCAATATTTTTATACATCACGACTTAGCACCCACCAGCATTTTATTCAAAGCCAGCCAACCTTTTGCAGCGACACCTTCAAAAGCAGTCAAAACCTATTTGTTTCCCCCACAAATGCACTGTGTTCCCTTCAGATTTCAGAACTTGAGATTTCATGAGATGGTTTTAAATGTGTACCGCAGGTGAAATTCTGCGATTTTATGTCAGATTTTAGAGGTACAAGAAAAGCTTAAAATAGTAAAAAATAGTTAGTTAAATAATCAAAAATAAATAATTAGCAATCTACAGTATAATATTTAGACAGCTTTAATTATTGTCTTTATTTTTCAATATATGAAATATATATTCAAAGAAAAGCATTTAAAATTTGTTTTTACATTATTGTCAAATAATAAGAATGTGTTGAAAGGAATGCAAGTATATAACATAAGAAATAATCCGAAGAATTTGAAATGTATAGAAAATACCATACCAGTTATATCAGTTGTAATCTTGTGTTTGGTTAATTACTCAAATTTTGCTATATACATTCATTTAATTGGAAAGCATGGGTTCAAAATGCATTTGTGTAATTGTCATTATTGTCATAAGTAAAAACCCCAACTAAATGAAATGATAAAAGATAAACAGTCTGGTCATTTTATTTTTTGCCCATTTCCAATGGTGCCTTGTTGGGTGCATATGACAAAAATACTAGTTAGTTCAATTGGCGGGATAAATTCCCATTTTTAATCTCAACTCTCAATAAACAACTAATTAATGCATTAGAAATAAATGATATATGTATAAAAAAATGACAAAAATGCTTTAGAAAATGCATGAAAAATATTAAATGTATTTTTCACAAAGTGAATTGAATGCATGAAAATCTTTTGATTGCTTCCGTTTGACACTTTCACACTTGTCATGTTTGACCTTTGTAAAAGGAATCACAGAAAGAGTGAAATTGGCTATAATGACTAGGATAAATGCTGCAGAATTATAGCATGAAAGTGGTCATTTTTACAGCTCCGGAGACATCCAGGGTTTAGACACTTTTTTTCATGGCCAAATTCTAGCACTTTTTTATAACTTTCAAAGCCCATTTTTCGATTCCTCCAGTACCCCGACAAGAGAAAATCAGGTGTGAATCTTGTATTTTGCAGAGCAGCAAATAGATTGGCGATTTGCATATATTATTTCTAATATTGTGTGTGCATTTTAAGACATACGATTTTTCTGGAGAACAAATCTCTCCCCATATCTGTGTTGAGTAAAAATAACAGTAATATAAAGCTGACATTTTCAGTTCTTCCATTATAATCTACCACTGTCCATAATTGATGCATATTCCTTGCACCAATACACATTTCATAGTGGCCTGTTTAAGTGTAGCACTCCTTCTTTATGCTTCATAGGATAATTCCATACAAACTGATACCGGCTGCAGTTAAACACGAGGGAAGAAGAAACGCAATAGCAAAGCAAAGCCACCGGAGCGCAGTGTCAGCATCATTTTCAAGCAGACTCCTTGAGAAACATGGAAACAAATTCAAACATTTAAAAGCACTACACCCAAAACTCAACTTCTCAATCCTTAAAAATACAAATGAACGTTCAAGCATTTTTAAAGAATTTCAAGCACCCGTACAAACACTGGACATCTCACTGAAAGGAAAGACATTTTGGCCACCAAATTAGCATGCTGACATCGTTTTAATCGCCCATCAAACCTAGCATAGCAACATGTCTTCTTTCAAGTTGGTCTTCGTGTTGTCCTGCATTTCGCTGTAGCCCTAAATAAAGTGAAAGGAGTTGCAGGACTCCACTGAAACAAACGCCAAGGAGAAAATAGGCAGAGAGTAGACCAAGACCTTCATCCCTGGGAAGTCAGAGATAGAGGGAGGGTGTGTGTTGGACAGTGAACGTACTCACTGGCGGCCCTGTTGGGGGCTCCTCAGGTGGCGTCGTCGTCGTCTTCATCATCCATGTGGTAGTTGAGGGTGATGACGGCGCTGATAAACTCGCCAAGCTCGACAAAGTCGGCCGTGATGATGTTAATGCCGCTTTCACCAGGTCTCTGCGACCGGATCCACTGCATCATTCCAGGCAAAGCTCTGCAAATATTATTTTGACAATAGATTAAATGAGGAACTTGCTGTCATAGTCAAGAACAAGAACAAACAGAAATAGACACATTAGAATTAGAATTGTCTTTATTGTCATTTACAACTACATAGTGAACATTGTTTCTAACGACATCAGATGTGGCACTCCAGGATAATCCTCTAATCCAATCTAAACCTCTTTATAATTACAAATGTGTTTGATGTGACTTATAGGCTGTGAAATAACTAAACCAATTATCGCGAAAATGTACACAGCTGTACTTTGGGCTTCTGGGAGTGTCTTTAGCTAGGGTTCGTGTCACGTGTAGAGAAAAATTGCTTTAATTCTTAATTTACTTAGTTTAGAATTGAACTGGGGTTGCACGGCGGCTGGGTGGTTTAGCGCGCAGCCCCACCGTGCTGAGGTTTAAGGGTTCAAGTCCAGCTACGGTAACCTCCCCGGGTTTGCATGTTCATCCCGTGCCTGCTTGGGTTTTCTCCGGTTTTCTCCCACATTCTAAAATAACATGCATGTCAGGTTAATTGGCCGGTCCAAATTGTCCCTAGGTGTGAACGAGTGAGTGAGTTGTCGGTCTCTGGCTGGCAACTAGTTCAGGGTGTCTGCTGCCCACTGTCCAAAGATAGCTGGGATGGGCTCAAGCACCCCTGCGACGCTACTGAGGGTAAGCGGTGCAAATAATGGATGGATGGATAAAATCGAACTGGGTCGTCTCTCAAGCAGGTGATGCCCAATGTCTACCACAAAAAATAGTTTCTATCAGTTTCTCTAGGTCAATATTATTATTCTGAAGGAGCAAATCCTCAGCACATATGTCTTTTTTACTTTTACTTTTAAGTTATTAATTAATTGAGGAAAACTAATGATCCGACACAAACAAAGTATCTGAGTGTTATCTGAGCCCCAAACGGGAAGAAATGAATCCTAAATTTCTTAATCTTTAATCAGTTCATTCACATTAGACTTTCAAGATGCATTTGAGCGGTTCATAAATTTTGAAATAAATTACAGCCCAAAAAATAAAAATCCAGATTCTCTTTTCTGATTCACAATATCACCTTAATGTCTTGTGATTTTTTTTTTCCATACAATTTTGATCCAACGTGAAAAAAAACTAAACTGTTGGCAGGTATTGTATAGTTGAGCACCAACAACAACCGTTCAGTCAACAAACTAATTTAATAAACAAATTACGTGCGTTATATTATTTTTCACTACACTAATTCGATTTGTACTCACCTTTCTGTGATTGTCTCGCGGAGTCCACTAGCTACACCCTTCATCACTGTGCTGGCCTTTGGTGTGAGAACCACCTGAGAAACAAAGAAGGTCCCCTTCCTCCTGCAGGAGACAGTCCCAATTTTATGGTTGGGGTTTTCAGGTAAAATTAAGAAATAGTCTTTTTGTCTTTTTCTTCAATTTATCACTCACCTGCGTTCAGTGACAGAGGACTGTAGGAACTGCACCAGCTTCTCCGGGTCAGTGGTATTGGCCCAGGGGGCGGGCATCATCTGCCCGGGCCACAGAAAGGGCACCTCCAGGGCCATGGGGTGGTGATAGAAGACTAACACCTGGTACTCCTTCTCCCACAGGTACTGCAGACTCACCTGAGGACACAGTATCAGAAAAATATTTGTTTGTGTTTTTCCTGATACCATTTATATATATATATAAATTCACTTTAAAAAATCTTGCACCTGCATTTCACTTTTCAAGAGTAGCTAAAAATGGAGTGTAGAGTATTTTAAAAGTAAAAACACATTATACAGGTGGGATGTTGTCAAGTATTTGAAAAACGACATGACTGATATACAAATGGTTATATATTGTTCTGGCTTCCATAGTGCGCACTGTTCTAATAGTTGTTTTTTTAAAAGGTGAGTGTAGAGAATGAATGGACACAGGTAATACCTGAAGAGAGTCAATTGTTCACAATGTTAGAAAGTCAAATTATTGCCGGTATTCGTCAAGTTTGTCCCACTGACTCAAATTGCCGAGTGAACATGGAACAAATTTTGCGTTATAACAAATATATGCAGCTTGCCTGCAACTGTTACATTTTTAATAAATCTAGCAGTTGACAGTATGATCATTTTTCTCCGCACACTTTTGTTTAATGGAAGAAGATGCATTGGAAGAATAGAGGGTCACTTTGTTTATTTACTTTTTGTGCAAATTATAGAAAAGATACAAAGCTGCTGACTCAGCTTTATTTTTTTAAATTTAATTGGCTTATTAAATCAAGAACTTGGTCCTAAAATGTTCCACATCAAAATAATTTCTTCTGAGATTTTTATGTAAACTTATACTCATCTACAAATTCAACAAGTAAAGAAGACCTACAATCATTTCTTCAAGGGCTTAACTTACCAAAAAATTCACAAGGGGAAAAGACAAATTGATACCTCTATAACAGTGACAGAAGTCAGAAAAGCAAAGGATCATAAACACTGGAGGTTCACCAGGAACTGATTGTTTCACGAGTATTATAAGAAATATATAGACATTATATGTCCATTAATCACTGGGGTTCTTCAAGAATCTTTGCAATATGGGTCCCTTCTAGAAAATTTTAACGAAGCCCATATAACTTTATCAATGAAAAACAGAGTCAATTGATTACAGACCCATCAGTCTCATTCATGTAGAATGCAAAATATTGTCAAAAGCTACAATCCTGAGAAGGTTCTGCCCACAATTATCCATAAGAATCAAGTGGGCTTCATAAAAAAATAGGAGCTCATCTGATAACTTGAGGCGGCTACTACATTTAATGTGGATGAATAAGAATACTCTTCTCCCTATTTCAGCTTTATGGCTCGTTGACAAAAAAGCTTTCGATAAAGTAGAATGAATGTTTTTGTTTGCTACAATAACAATGTTTGGATTTGGGAATGGATTTCGTAACTGGATAAAAATCTTGTCCTCGTGCCCTAGAGATGTAATTTTACCAATGGTATAATATCCAACTTTTTTATTATAACTAGGTCAACGAGACAGGGATGCAATTTAAGTCCCCCTACTTTTATATCTTTTTTAGAACCTTTGGCAACTCTGATTAGAACTGAGCCCAGAATCATGGGAGGAGCCAGGAACCAGCACGTTCTGTACCGGCTCAGTTATGAGCAGTGTAATAAATTATTATTACATCATAAAAAGATATTATTGTTGCCCAAGTCATTTTATTTTATCGACCATGATTTTCTTCGAGCATTGTCCATTGGATCGATGAGTATAAAGGTGTAATCGAGTCATCAAAGTGACAAGAATTGAGACAGACTGAAAAATATTGTTTTAAATTAGGAAAAAAAGATTGAAACTGAAGAAAAAGTTGTTATTTCAGAATAAATACCGAGGAGAATTTAAAACACCCCTCTGTGAGCTGTCACCTTACTGTGGTTGAGGGTGGTTTGGCTGTCCTAAAAATCCTAGGAGCTACTTTGTCTGGAGCTTGAAGACCCGGGTAGGGTCAACCATGACAAACAGGTCCCAGGTGAGGGCCGAGATGAAGCGCAGCTCGTAGAACCCTTATAATAAACACTGATATTGGTCCACGATGACGCAGGTTACCCGGGCCCCCCTGCTCTGATTTAACAAGCGCTGTCGGATCTACAAATGATCTAAAGCTGAGAGGTGTTTTTAATTGGACTTATGTACTCGTAATTGCCTGTCCATAATGAGCAATAATTTCAGACATAAGGGTGTCCATATGTTCACCCAGCACCAGGACATCTTGGGCGGCAGTTCGATGATCGACTTTCTAGGTGTTTCATATGACTTGCAGGTGCATGTCTTGGACACTTGTGGGAAGAGAGTGGTGTACCTGTCAACTGATCACCAACTGATGGTGGGAGAGGATGCCAGTCTGACCTGGCAGACAAAAGCGTGTTTGAGAGTCTCCTATGATTCCAGAAATAGTTTCAATACCCATCTCCTGCAGAACTTCACCCATGTCCCAAAGGAGGCGGGGGATATTGAGTCAGAGCCATGGACCGTGCCTCCATTGTCAAGGCGGCTAATCGGAGCTAGAGTGGTAAAGTGGCTCTTTTCGGCTGCGGTGGAAAAGGTAACATCTTAAGCCCAAGCCCAACCGGATTTTGGCCCTAAAATTTAAACGATGCACAGATTGTCCCACCAGCCGCGTATGCCATCCAATGTGATCATGGGCCTTTGGTTGCTTTTCTGATTAGTTTCCCCCTTGTTTGCGCCAAAAGTGTAAAGTTTTTGGTAGGTTTGCAGTGTTGTTTTGCTCTTTTTATTTTTATACTATATCTCACAGAGTGCTCTGGGAGATTTTGAAGTCTGAAAGTTTAAAGCCTGAAATGTTGTAATATGACAAAACGTTCTTGGGGGGGCCGATACTTTCAATACTATCCTTTTCATACTATAAAAGCAATACTATCCTTTTCATACTATAAAAGAATGAAAAGGATAACAGGTAACTGGAAAACTCTCACAACCATGATGATATTACGTGACACGTTTCAATATCACAGCAATGTCCTACATACACAAATGATATTCACACCACAACAGTGAGAGAGATGGACAGTGAGACAAGAGAGCTATTATTCCTCCACCGGAGAAATCATAATAGAAAGAGAAGTGAAAAGGTAAAATTCCTCAATTTTCAATTACATACATTCTCATGGGTCAAAAGAAGCCATATAGAAGCTTTTAATAAAGCTCATTTATTTGGATTTGTTAGATAAGCAATGCTGAACGGTAGAGACAATTTAAGCCATATAAACTCATTGATTAACTTAATAATAATTTTCTATCTTGGCAGAAGCCATGGCCATGTCGCTGGATGACCAATTCACAAATATATGCCAGGCTAACACTATTTTACCCTATATTTTGCTAAGTCAAACGACATAAAGTAAAGCAAGACAAAAGATTTGTGAAACTGGCCAAAATACTGCCACGATCAGATTCAAGTACAGGAATGTTTTTTTCCAAGGGTGCTGTTTTTCACTTTGTTTAAAAAGGCTGTTCTTTTCTAATTTTCCGTTGTTCATTTGTCGTGTAATACATACTGATAAAAGGAATATTTTTCAGGGTCACGATGTATTTTTATCTGCTATTCAGTTAAAAAAAACAAACTGCTCAAAATCTTACTGTCTTGATTACTGATGCGAGGCACCTGAGCCTGCTCCTTTGGCGCCAACTACCTTGGACACTGATTGGCTACCTGTCACTTTTTATACTCCCGTCTTCCTGTCACCGGTGGTCAGTCCGTCTGCGAACCTCAGCTTACGCTAGGCAAGCTTTTCAACCCTGACTCTCTCCTGTTCTGATTCCCGTCTGTTTTCCGGCTCCGACCCCTTTTCTGATCCCGACCACGATTTTTGCTCCCCCGTCCCGGCTACTGATCTGTTTTTTCCACTCTCGACACTGCCATCGCTCGCCACGGAAATACCACTTCCGCGTCTGAGCAACCTGCTCTCCGCGACCAGCGATCTACGGATCATTTGTACTATTCTTACCCTTCTTGCCAATAAAACTAAGAAAAATGCGCGCAAGTGGGTCCTGTCTCCGTTCTGGTCCTGACACTTACTTTCTTTTCATGTGGCACATATTGTATGTCACAAAGGAAAGTACACCACTCACATTTCTGCAGAGGTTTCATCATAATGTTTAACTGAACAACACTGAAGAAACATCGCTTTGACACAATTAAAGGTAGTCTATATAAAGCTTATACAGCAGTTTAAAATTATTTTTCCCCTCAAATAATTGAAATTTAGCCATTAGTAGCTAAACCCCTGGCAACAAAAGTGAGTATACCCTTAAGCAAAAGTTCGTGAAGTTCAATATTTTGTCCGGCCAATATTATATTGCAGGAACTACCTTAATCACCCTGGCCATGGATTTCACCAGAAACTCGGAAATTGCCACTGGAAAGCTCTTTGACTCCTCTATGACAATTTGACTGAGCTGGGGGATATTCAAGATTGGTGCGTCTCCACCTTGAAAGGTGTACTTACCTTTGTGACATACTGTATATAGCAAAAACAACTAAGATCCTCTTATAAAAGGCACCCTCACCTCATGGGCAAATACAACCGGGCAGAGTTTGTCTCCAAAAACATCCTTCAACATGGTCACTAGCTTCTCATGGTGTAAATTCTGAACGCCATAGAAGTGATTAAAGTCGAGGAAGACCACTTCTCTTCTGTGTGCCGACAGGAAGCTGCTGATCTGCTCCAGTCCTTCTCTCACCTACAGAAAACACACAATGTAGGAACTGTTTCATACCTGGAGTACCCGCTAATTATAATTTGAATCAATAGCAAAGTAGATGCTTTCAGAATAATCCACTTTCTACAGGTGCTTTAAAATTTAAGAGGCATGTATTATGGGGGGAAATCAAAGCAAGTCTCCCTAGCAAATACTTGGATTGGATCGATACTATTGTCCTGGGATCCACACTTTACCCAACCATCAATTTTCTCAAAGTGCTGCTTCTATATTTATTTCCCTCTCTTACCCAGCACCCTCTTACAATCTATAATTTTATGCCTAAATTTGGACTGACAGGCATACGTTTACCATCGCTCCTTACCAGGCCAACTGTTGCATCCTGCCTGCCTGGTAGAAGAAAGGGCCAAAGAACAAGGGCATTGACAGGTGTCTTGAATGGTAAAGTGGTTCACTACTGCCTTGGGGGAGTAACCGCATACGGTGTTATGTAATCAGCATACAAAAAATAAAAATGTAATTGTAATCTTTTACAGGTACAGAAAAAGGTTACAGGTATTATTTTGTAAAAATAAGGATTACTTTGCAGGATTACAATTTTTTTAAAAACCTATTTTTTATTGCAGACTACAGCGGACAATATTGAAGTCCGGTGTGCGTTAGTTTTGACTCTTTGTATTTTTTTCCTCTTTTGCAATAACTTTGTTTACATCCACCATGTCCTGCTTGCTATGCTCTCTCTCTGCTATCTCATTAAATCAACACACACACAGAGGAGCGCTGCACTCTCAGGAGACCTGGACTTTTATTCGCATATTTGGTATTGGAGTAATCGAAAGTAATCAAGCTACAATACTCTATTATCATGATATTCGGATTACGTTACTGATTACATTTTTCAACAGGTAATTAGTAACTGAATCGGAATACATTTTTAAAGTAACCCTCCTAACCCTGGCTACTGTCATAATTCAAATAAAAACATGAAAAAGGTTCACCCTACCGAGAGCAACGAAGTGCAAACAAAAATATAAACATGTTTCTGTTCCTAAACACAAACGTGTAACTACATTATCACTATGGCAACAGAGCCAAAAGGGCTTGTTTGGGACATTGCTGATTTTTCTGGTTTTGACTCTCTTGACTTTTTCTCTGAAACAGTTGATGTAATAGAAGTATTTTATTTTATATACGGTTAAAGAGTCTTTGATTGTGTTATTTACATTATTTGCACTTTCTGACTTTATTTTTTTAAAATATTGTGCAATGGAAGCTCAATTAGACATGTTGACATTGTTATATTTTTTATTGTTGTTAAATTGCTGCTTTTCTATTCGACTCTCATGGCTTTTGTTCTGAAACAGTTGTAATATAAGTATTTCCTCTTATTTTTATACTGTTAAAGTTTGAATTGTAGGTATTTAATAAAATAATTGAAAATTATTAGTGCCTAAAATCTTTGTGCTGTGTTTATCGTAAAAACAAAATAACTAATTTATTCTATTATTATGACATTTCTAAGCAACAGGTATCAGTATCAGATCGTATCACGCGATACAGCATAAATTTACGATATTTACGGATCAATGCTAAAATCGCCCACCCTTACTGAATATACTGAAAGCAAAAAATCTGCTGTTCAAATGAGACAGCATTTTTACCCATATATCCATATCAATAAGTTTAGGATACAATCTGTCATTCAACAGTTTTTGAAGTGAAGTTAGCTTAGACCAACATGTAAAACTGAAACATTTGATCTATGTTGTAGTGCTTTAAACGTCAATTCAAACTAAATCTGAGCAGTAATCTCAATCTACAACACACAAAACATTTTGTATACTGGACTGTCTCAGAAAATTAGAATATTGTGAAAGTTCTTTATTTTCTGTAATGCAATTAAAAAAACAAAAATGTCATACATTCTGGATTCATTACACATCAACTGAACTATTTCAAGCCTTTTATTATTTGAATATTGCTGATTTTGGCTTACAGCTGAAAAAAACTCAAAAATCCTATCTCAAAATATTAGAATACTTCCTTAGACCAAGTAAAAAAATAATTTTATAACAGCAAAACTAAATCAAACATTTGAAAATGTCCATTGATGCACTCAGTACTTGGTTGGGAATCCTTTTGCACGGATTACTGCATCAATCCGGCGTGGCATGGAGGCAATCAGCCTGTGGCATTGCTGAGGTGTTATTGATGCCCAGGATGCTTCGATAGCGGCCTTCAGCTCATTTGCATTTGTAGGTCTGGTGTCTTTCATCTTCTTCTTAACTATACCCCACAAATTCTCGATGGGGTTCAGGTCAGGGGAATTAGCAGGCCAATCAAGGACAGTGATGCCATGGTCAGTGCACCAGTTACTGGTGGTTTTGGCACTGTGGGCAGGTGCCAGATCATGCTGGAAAATGAAATCCTCATCTCCATAGAGCTTTTCAGCAGATGGAAGCATGTAGTGCTCTAAAATCTCTTGGTACACAGTTGCATTTACTCTGGACTTGATGAAACACAGTGGACCAACACCAGCAGCTGACATGGCTCCCCAAACCATTGCTGACTGTGGGAACTTCACACTGGATTTCAAGCAACTTGGATTTTGCTCCTCTCCAGCCTTTCTCCAGACTCTGGCGCCTTGACTTCCAAATGAAATGCAAAACTTGCTTTCGTCTGAAAAGAGGACTTTGGACCACTCTGCAACTGTCCAGTGCTTCTTCTCCATAGCCCAAGTCAGACGCTTCTTCCGTTGTCTTGAGTTCAGAAGTGGCTTGACCATGGGAATACGGCTATTGTAGCCCATTTCCCGGACACGTCTGTGAACTGTGGCTTTTGATACCTGGACTCCAGCTTCAGCCCACTGTCTTTGAAGCTCCCCCAAATTCTGGAAGCGGCTCTTCTTCACAATTTTGTTAAGGCTGCGGTCATCTCTCTTGGTTGTGCAGCGTTTCCGGCCACATTTTTCCCTTCCAACAGACTTTTTGTGGATATGCTTTGAAACTGCACTCTGTGAACAGCCTGCTCTTTGAGAAATTTCTTTTTGTGTCTTACCCTCCTGATGGAGGGTATCAATGATGGTCCTCTGGACAGCAGATAGATCAGCAGTCTTCCCCATACTTGTGATTTAGTTTACTGAACCAAGCTGAGTGTTTTTAAGGCTCAGTAAAACCCTCGCAAGGTGTTTCGAGTTAATTAGATGATTCAGGTGATTAGTTGAATAGCCTACTTGTATACTTTTTCATGATATTCTAATATTTTGAGATAGGATTTTTGAGTTTTCTTAAGCTGTAAGCCAAATTCAGCAATATTCAAATAATAAAAGGCTTGAAATAGTTCAGTTGATGTGTAATGAATCCAGAATGTATGACATTTTTGTTTTTTTAATTGCATTACAGAAAATAAAGAACTTTATCACAATATTCTAATATTCTGAGACAGTCCAGTATGTTCTCCTTATGTGGAATAAAAGTGTCATTTATTGATGTATTTTATTTTAAGTAAAATATATGTATACACTGTAGAAGTATATGCTACAATTACCATAACTCATTTCGTGTTATCATTGTTATTTGTTATGCTGTCAAAATAAATGTTTTACAGTTTTACTTGAGTTGAAACTTTAAAACTGCTCTAATGCCAATAATTAAATATTAGCAGCAAAGCTAAGGCTTTGTTTTTTATCTTAATCATAAGAAATCTGCTCTATTTTATTCATTTCATTTTGTCAAAAAATAGAACTCAACCTAAGAAATGTCATATCCACTTTTCGGCCCATTTGTAAAATAAATTTTGGATTAAGACATCCTGCTCATAAGGTAAAACTAGAGGGCCAGAGAATATAAATTTGAGTCTGGCACTTATTGCACGAGTTTGCTGACAAACATCTCACGAGCGTGCGTTTATTTCTGCCTTTCTCATTCAAAATTGAAGTAAAATTTCCTGCTGAGGATCATCAATTGCTTATGAAACCGATAGCTGTGAACAGGATAAAACAGACAACAAACATTTATCTTCGTTTGAATCAGAAGCGCCAAATTGAATGGCTACATTAGGAGTGAAGCTTTCAATACAGAGGAAAAAGATGCATGCAAAGAGTGTTAATGTGGATGGTTTTGTGTAATCCTTGTCACATTTCTTCAAAGTCCTTGGCAGAGGTGTCTAATAATATTTTTTTTAAAAAGCAGATAACCGTGCTTAATAGCTAGGTAGCTAGGGATCAGGCTTAGCGATTAAATGAATACATATAACTAGGGCTCCAACAAACAGTTATTTTCGTAATTGATGATTATTTTTTTCGAGTAATTGATGAAGTGGATTTCTTAAAGACGTTTTAATTTCCTTCTCTTTCTTCAAATGTTAGCGTTTTGGACAGTAAAATAGTGCACAAAACAACATAATATTCTATAATAGAAAACAATGTTAATTAAACTGACAATAAAAAAATACGGTAAAATTCGGACTGTAAGACGAGCTATCAACCCTGCGGCTTGTGCAACTATGTAGCCAATTTACGGAAGCCAAGGGGGCCCGAGCAGTAAAGGTAAGAGTGAGATATAAGTTTTGAAGAACACGGAAGTTTAACGTAACTTTGTGCATGAATAAAACTAGCAGAAACAAAAGAGGATGTTAACTACTATATTGTGAAAAATTTTACGAGTCTGTTTGTAACAAACGAATGGATTACAAGACGCAACGAAACAGAAATGTTTAAGGCGGATTCCTGTTTATCTGTCGGCATTATAGTGTGTTTTGTAGTAAATAGTCTTCACGGTTGGATTCTATGGATTGTCCTTGATGTAACAAAGCAAAGCTTTGTGGACATTTAAAGAAGTTGAAGACGCCCCAGGGTACGTAATGGTAAGTTACGCTCGCTTTTTAGTTTTCGGGTATCTCGTTTCAGACTGATCGAGAAGTTTCTCTAATGAGTATATTTTGAAATGGTCATCATATCTTGAATCCCAAGGGTTTGGGCTTTCCAATGCTGGTGACATCGTACAGACACGTATTTGTTTATCAAAAGTCCAGCGGCCCACCAGCGGGCCGTCGAAACATTAAGAGGTTAAGGTACCGTATATTATTATAAACTATTTCTGTGTACCGTCTTTCTTTGTTAATATCTAATCTTTCAAAGTGGGCACATGCGGCTTATAGGCAGGTGTGGCTTATGTATGTACAAAGTGTTTTTTTCTTTAAAGATGTAATGGGTGCGGCTTATAATCAGGTGCGCCTTATAGTCCGAATTTACGGTAGTAACTGTATTGGATTACATTTTTTAAAGCCTGCTAACGATGCTCTTTTGCTTGTAGCAAGTGTTATGTTCTTACTTTAGGTTTTTTGCTTGAGGGTATTCTATACGTATTGATGACTTAAACCGCCACCACAAAGGGATACATGAGGCAAAAGGAGAATCATGTAGGTGTGGTTTTAGAGTGTACTAACTGTGGCACTGAAGAGACCGTGGGCAAAGTATAGCTCATTGTCTGGGTCACGCGGTTTGGTAGAGATGCGAAGGTCGAAGAAGCGGATTCCGGCCTCCAACTGGCTCTTGAAGTTCATGGTCTGGGTGGCTAACCACTTCCTCATCAGCTTCTTGGCCACTGTGCCGAAAACTGACACAAAGTTCTGCACTGTCTCGGGTTGTTCTGGTCCTACAGGAGATGCCTCATCAATGTAGAAACTGAAGGAGTCGTGGGAACCTAGGGGCGAAACGCACACACAAACGCAGCCTTCAGGAGGGATGTGGCTTTTAAGGCTGTTGGCGCAGCCTGCACCGGGATCAATGCGTGGGGTTTGAACGAGGCGGGTGCCATGGCAACAACACCTCTAAATGACAACATTACTGTTGTTGAGTTCTAAACAGAAACATCTTGAAAGCATTTCCAGCAAAACAATAATCTGCATTAAAATACAAAGGAAACTCAGGATTATTAAATATGTCATTTGAGTGAAAATCATGAATGAATGAATGCATTCATTTTGTGCTCTATATTTAATATTAGTGAACCCTTTACAAAATTCATCAATAAATACAAAATAATCAATTTTCAGTATCTTATCGATAATTCTAATAATGAAAATAGTAACAATAATTATTATAATAAATTGGGTTATTATTAGTGTTACATAATGAAATAAATCAAACAGTGTATCCGATCCCAAAACCGCTTACGCATCATCCACTTTTACAACAACAAAATAAGATACAGTAATCTTCTGAAATCGACCCAAAAATGGATTTTTGTTTTTGTCTAAATGAGAAATAAAACCGAAAAAATATCTGCTGACAAAAAGCATGTTGCAATCACGCCACGTCAAACGTGAGGCGAGACTTATGAAACTGTCTTTAGCCCAGGGGGCAGTGCTGCTTGTTTTTCATTTTGCACACAAGAAGGAACGTGTTAGAGAGTGCCATCAAAATAGGAGCTCTGTGGAGATTTAACCGAGAAGATATTTCCTCCGAAGTCCATGTGTCCCTATGCTGACATGTTTTTTGTAACCATTAGTCGGACTTGATAGATTAAAAAAAAAGGTTTGTCACAATGGCCTGCCCCGACTTCCATACCATCATAATCATCAGTTACCTCTTTCTACTTTGTTGATATTCACTCTCTTGTTCATTAAAAAGTCAAATGCCTAAAAAAAAAATGTACTTCTGAAAACAAAGGAGAGACAGAGCTATTTAATTTTAATCATAACTAGCCACTTAATTCGAAGTAAAAATAAATATGAGACAAGATCCAAATGCAGGAACACGTGTCAAGTTGACAGTTTTAATGGAGGCAGGGGAAATAACAAAAGGCATGAGACAAAAACACAGTCCAAAAAACTCAAGCCTGGATAAATACAAAAAGTATTACTTGGCACAAAGCCGTTAAAGGTTTATTCAGTTAATTAGATTCCTGGCGCTCTCTGGCGGGCTTTACTGTGCTGGATCCTCACAATATATAGAGCAAACCAAAAGTAATCAACTACACAGTTGTAAATATTAAGTAATTCATGTTTACATCTACCGTATTTTCTAGAATATAAGTCGCTCCAGAGCATACGTCACACCACCCAAAAAAAAAGCATAATTAAGAAGGAAAAAACATATGTAAGTTGCACCTGGAGTATAAGTCGCATTTTAGGGGGAAATTTATTTGATAAAATCAAATACCAAAAACATAAATATTATCTTGAAAGGCAGTTTAAGACTAAAATAAAATAGAGAACACATGGCTGAATAAATGTATGTTACATGACTAATATGCCTGGTAATGTCAGTAACCACGTAACATATTAAGAGTTTTTCAGATAACTCTAGCATAAAGACCATCAGCTTCACTCCTAATAACTACATCCAATGAAATATTTATCCTCTCTGTCACTTTTAACAGTAAACAACTCCCCCAACTCAGGAGGTAGACAGTATGCCGCTTTCTCCTTCTGCTTCTATCTCACGGTCCAGGTTGAAAACATCAACACAGGCCTAGAGCGCCCTCTTGCAGTTTAGTGTGAACATAAAATGTGAAGTTATATACTGGACTGGTAATAAAAGATGAAAACAAAATGATATAAAAATATGTTAATAATTCCATAGATAAGTATAAAAATTTACCCCCAGTAAAACAATGAAAAAAAAACTGCATCATATAGTCTTGAAAATAGGTTCCTTTATTTCATTCACCCATTATAAATGACCTCTGGTTCTGTATTGACGTAATTTCTACAAAAGGATGATAATGCAGCTGAAACTTCTTGCCATGATGCTAGGGTATTACGGTACCTATTTGCTCCATTTTTGTTCCTATTACTTCAGCATCTGTTGAAACTATAAGATGTTCAAGGTAAATGAAAATCCCATTTCTTTGTGTTATGGTTTGATTGTTTTGTGTCCTGATATGACCTGATACAGTGTGTGTTCTGGAGTATTTGAGTCACACTACACAAACCAGACAAATTGTTTTATCATCCGCCTGCTTGTTCTCATTTCTGCATTCAATCCCCAGCTTTCTTTTGTGTGTGTCTCATCTTAGGCCTGTTTGGTTTCACACAGAAAATCAACACGAGCACACGCATGTACGCAAACTAAACAAAAACAGACAGATCCATAAAAGCCTGCAATCCAACCTGGCCTATTTTTGGGAGGTGTTTGGAGACATAGAAGAATTGACATCAGTTGTGAGGATCATGGCCGCCAGGGTCACTTTAGGAAGCAGAGCGTGACCCCCAGCAAGCTCCAACAGCTGGAGCTAAACTGACCTGAGGGAGGGGTTTATCTTCACTTTGAATTTAGAATCGAGATAAACAAACAACTGAGGCAATGGTTTCACACGTTAAAGATTAAGTAAAATTCCTAGCTAAGTGATCTTCCTGTTGTGATGGTTTATGGAGATGTCCTGTCATTATCTTTTAGGGGAAAATGTTTGCTCAACAATGAGCTCATTACACAATTATCACTGGCAAAAATAGAAAAAAAAATTACATGTGTTCAAATATCGTCATCGTAATAAAAACATGTGGAATGTTGTATTCTATTGGTGCAGTCCAAGTCCTTCTGGACGCTAGTTTTTCTTGTGCAGGTTCATTTTAATCATGAATGTTTTGGCTACTGCTTTTAAGACCCCATCTCTCGAAAAATATTATCCTATTTCTTATTCAAATTACATGAGTTTTTCACTGCTTCTTCATAACACAGAATTGTGAATTACATTATCAAATTTCTTTCTGAGGAGGGGCGACTAAAGTACTAAATGGTTTGCATTTATATAGCGCTTTTCAAGTCAATAAAGACCTCCCAGGGCACTTTACAAGGCACTTACCCATTCACACACACACACACACACACACACACACACACACACACACACACACACACACACACACACACACACACACACTCACACACCAATAGGGAGTCACCCATGCAAGGCGCCTACCTGCTTTTTGGGGGCATTAGGGATTCAGTGTCTTTCCCAGGGACCCTTCGACATATAACATGGAAGAGCCGCGAATCGAACCTGCGATCTCTTGATCCCAAAACGGACGCTCTACCTCCTGATGCTAATGCAACCCAAGACTTTTATCCATAGTTATGTGGAAAAAAACAATATTCTACGTTTTTACTACACTATAGCTAAATTTGTCTGCTTATTATGAAAACGTGAGGTTCACATTGTAATCACTATTATATTGAGGTATTTGGCTATCTGAACAAATTTCAAAACATAGCATGCATTCTGCTCCTATGTTCTTACTTAGCCTGACAGATTGATTCCGAGCTCTCTAACCCTAGGCAAAAAAATAAAAATACGTTAAAAATTAAAATTACTCTTAGTCCATGCTTTTTGTAGCAGTGCAAGAAAAAACATGCACACACCAACACAGCAGGGACATCTTTAAGCCTGGAAGGCTTTACTATCCTGCCAAAATGTCCACAAGAGCCGAGAGAGATGCAAGCTCTAGTTGAGTATTACTTGTGAAAATAAGCAGAAGATGAGACGAGGGGAGGAAAAAGAGAGGATGTGATAGGAAGGACTGCCGTGGAAAGGATTTATAGAGATTATGACAGAAAACAAGGTAAGGGGATTAAAAAGATAATAGGGAGATGAGAACCAGATGGGAAAAATGAGTGTTGGAAGATGGGCAGAGGAGAAATTGGAAGAAAAAGGGGGAAGGAAATAAGGAGATAGATGTAGGTTGTGAGACAGCAAACAAGGACAATTTAAGGACACAACAGATGAGGAAAAAGAGGAAGATTTGGAATGGAAATTTGCCAAAGAGGTGAAGAAATTTCGATGGAAGAAAGAAAGGAATTAAAACCCCCCATAAAATGGGAGTAAGAGAGAGGACTATAAATTGGTTGGTTGAGATGAATCAAAGTGAAAACTTAAAATAAAGACAAACTTCCCAAATGGTTCATTTATGTCTGAGATTAATGGTTAATTTGTTTTTCTTTAAAACATTTTTTAATTGATAAGTTTCTCAAAATATGATTAGTTTTGTTGACCCCACCCTAAAGACTAGGCCATAGGTCGGCAACCCATGGCTTCGGAGCCACATTTGGCCCTTTCATCCTTATGTTGTGGCTTCCTGTGACTTTGGAAAATAATGAGTGTTCTATGGAAATTTAATTTCATTTCAGTTTGTCCATTTTAAAATATAAATCTGAATTTGAAGATTATGGTAAACTTGTAACATAAAAATTAAACGTTTTTAATATTTTTACCGCCCCAAATATGTGTCACATCCGCCGATATGCGACATTCGAAATCCTGGCGTCCCTCCCGTCTGGCAGCCGGCGTTTTCCCAGCACACTACCAGCGTGCATGGAAGGTAAATGATGGATAAATCCAAGACAAAGAAAATTTCTGAAGATAACAGAACGTTTAATGCTACGTGGGCAGATTATTTTGCTTTCACTGCTGATGTAACTCGTTTTACCTGTCTGCTAAATATGTGGTGAAAATTGGCAAACAACAAAAAGTCAAATGTTGCGAGACATTTTGATTTCAAACACTCTGCCTTTGTGAAGTAGTCCTTTTTTTAATTCAGGAGAACAACTGGCTGCACACTCCAGTGCAAGCAGACTGCACCTTTTTCTGGTTTGCATTGTTACTTCAATGATGGTGGATAATATCAGTATTTTTAAATCATAAATAAAAGGATAGGTGACTGCAGGCTGTTTTCATTTTTTGTTCAGTGGGTTGGGTAAGTTTGGATTTGTATTTCTTAAATACGAGGTATTTTTATTTGAAATTGAGTATCAACCAAGTGTAAAATGCTTTTTGTTACATGCAGGAATAAAATTCAGTGCTCTCTGCCGCAGTTAGTTGATTTCATTTTAATAAATGCGATAGTTTTTTTGTACATAGCATAATGTATACAGACGCTGCCCAACTCAGGAACGAGATCAGATCGTTCTTAAATCCAATTTGTTCGTAAGTTGCTTCAGTGCTATATTTAGTATGTTTATGGCTTGTCTAAGTAACCTGTATTGTTTCATACAAAAAAAATAAACATTTAAAAAAATAATATGCTCTACAAAGATAAATAAAGTTGAGTTTAACTTACTTTTGGAATATGAGCTTTAAGAGGTCTTCCTCTGTGTTAGAGAGTGGACGAAAAAAAGTGATCCAACCATTTTCTCAACCGCATCAAGCTTTCTTATTCCACTATAATTTCAAAAGAAACGGCTCGCCTCTTCTTTGCACTTTACACCAACCATATTGAATGGATGCACGAGATATTAAACAATAGAAATGTCAAAGTTCTTAGCGCGCTGGAGATTCAATACACTATGTTTAAACCCAAACGAGGAAGTATAAGTCGGATTTCTTCTTCGGGGTGGATGCTGGGTTACCTCTCACAGCGTCACACGCCGGTAGCAGCGGAAAGAAGCACTGCAGTACTGTCCTTTACTCGGAAAAAGGTGCACACAATACTGAATCTGACTTACAGCAATGTCAGGGTATTTTTCGTCATCCCGAAAAGTTTGTATCTACCGTTTTTCGTAAGTCGAATGGTTGTAAGTAGGGGAGCGTCTGTACATGTATAATAAATATAAAGATGTCAAAATGGTTGTGCCTCCTGGTGGTTTCTTCTCATTGGGGGGCGGTCCCAAATGGCTCTTTGAGTAAAAAAGGTTGCCGACCCCTGGACTACGCTGTCTGTTACAAAATAACCCCACCACACCTCAGACATTACATTTAACACAGCCCCAAAAGAAGCTTGTCAGCCCTAGAGTTGGTTGTACAAAAGAGGAAAAAAAAATGGCGGCCTTTGTCATGAAAAATATAAACCATTTCTCAAAACAACCTAATATAAGGTTAATATTTGTGATTAAAAGAATGCCCTAAATGCCCTATATATATATATATATATATATATATATATATATATATATATATATATATATATATATATATATATACTGGACTGTCTCAGAAAATTAGAATATTGTGATAAAGTTCTTTATTTTCTGTAATACAATTAAAAAAACAAAAATGTCATATATTCTGGATTCATTACACATCAACTGAACTATTTCAAGCCTTTTATTATTGAATATTGCTGATTTTGGCTTACAGCTGAAAAAAACTCAAAAATCCTATCTCAAAATATTAGAATACTTCCTCAGACCAAGTAAAAAAAATAATTTTATAACAGCAAAACTAAATCAAACATTTGAAAATGTCCATTGATGCACTCAGTACTTGGTTGGGAATCCTTTTGCACGGATTACTGCATCAATCCGGCGTGGCATGGAGGCAATCAGCCTGTGGCATTGCTGAGGTGTTATTGATGCCCAGGATGCTTCGATAGCGGCCTTCAGCTCATTTGCATTTGTAGGTCTGGTGTCTTTCATCTTCTTCTTAACTATACCCCACAAATTCTCGATGGGGTTCAGGTCAGGGGAATTAGCAGGCCAATCAAGGACAGTGATGCCATGGTCAGTGCACCAGTTACTGGTGGTTTTGGCACTGTGGGCAGGTGCCAGATCATGCTGGAAGATGAAATCCTCATCTCCATAGAGCTTTTCAGCAGATGGAAGCATGTAGTGCTCTAAAATCTCTTGGTACACAGTTGCATTTACTCTGACCTTGATGAAACACAGTGAACCAACACCAGCAGCTGACATGGCTCCCCAAACCATTGCTGACTGTGGGAACTTCACACTGGATTTCAAGCAACTTGGATTTTGCTCTTCTCCAGCCTTTCTCCAGACTCTGGCGCCTTGACTTCCAAATGAAATGCAAAACTTGCTTTCGTCTGAAAAGAGGACTTTGGACCACTCTGCAACTGTCCAGTGCTTCTTCTCCATAGCCCAAGTCAGACGCTTCTTCCGTTGTCTTTAGTTCAGAAGTGGCTTGACCATGGGAATACGGCTATTGTAGCCCATTTCCCGGACACGTCTGTGAACTGTGGCTTTTGATACCTGGACTCCAGCTTCAGCCCACTGTCTTTGAAGCTCCCTCAAATTCTGGAAGCGGCTCTTCTTCACAATTTTGTTAAGGCTGCGGTCATCTCTCTTGGTTGTGCAGCGTTTCCGGCCACATTTTTCCCTTCCAACAGACTTTTTGTGGATATGCTTTGAAACTGCACTCTGTGAACAGCCTGCTCTTTGAGAAATTTCTTTTTGTGTCTTACCCTCCTGATGGAGGGTATCAATGATGGTCCTCTGGACAGCAGTCAGATCAGCAGTGATTTAGTTTACTGAACCAAGCTGAGTGTTTTTAAGGCTCAGGAAACCCTCGCAAGGTGTTTCGAGTTAATTAGATGATTCAGGTGATTAGTTGAATAGCCTACTTGTATACTTTTTCATGATATTCTAATATTTTGAGATAGGATTTTTGAGTTGTCTTAAGCTGTAAGCCAAATTCAGCAATATTAAAATAATAAAAGGCTTGAAATAGTTCAGTTGATGGGTAATGAATCCAGAATGTATGACATTTTTGTTTTTTTAATTGCATTACAGAAAATAAAGAACTTTATCACAATATTCTAATTTTCTGAGACAGTCCAGTATATGTATAGGATCGGGCAGCACGCCTGCGGCACAGTTCTGAGGTCAGGAGATCGAACCTCCTGTGTGGAGTTTGCATGTTCTCCCCATGCTTGCAAGGGTTTCCTCCCACATTCCAAAGACATGCATGTTAGGTGAATTGGCCGGTCCAAATTGCCCCTAGGTGTGAATGAGCGAACAAACTTTCTGTCCCTGTGTGCCCTGCGACCGGCTGGCAACCAGTTCAGGGTGTCCCCTGCCCACTGCCCGAAGATGACTGGAATGGGCTCCAGTACCCCCGCAACCCTACTGAGGATAAGCGGTGCAGCTAATGGATGGATGGATGTATAGGAGGCATATCCCCCTAGTGGGAGGTGGCTAGAGTCAAGAACACATTCACATTTTTGACTTTCTTGTAAAATTGATACAAAGGAGCAGATTCCCAGCCCCCTCGCGCTACCGAACAGGTATGTTGCAACTCTGATCGGGAGTCATTAGGTGACCAAACTCCCCAATTCCAACCCCTTATGCCGAGCGCCAAGCAGGCGGGCAAAGGGTACCAATGTTGTAAGTCTTAGGTATGACCCGGCCGAGGCTCAAACCAACAACCTCCCAGGCTTGGGGCAGGTGCCCTGCCCCCAAGGCCACCGAGCAATATGTATGTAATAACCACATAATTTTGTCCTGTTTTGGAAAAACGACCTTTTAACAACTCACTTAGAAAAAACAGGAGGTAAATTGTATTCAGGCAAATAAAAGATTGTTTTTTTTTTGTTTTTGTTTCTTTTTTACTTGATTTTGGCCAATTCTTACCCTAAATGTTGTAAGTGTGAATAAGGGGAAGATGACAAGACGAATCTTTCCAAATGAAAATGCAAAAATGACAGGTAAATTTTCAGGTGAATGAAGAGGGCGCGAGGGAATGACACTAAAAATGAAAAAGCGCTGAAGAGACGAGAGGAAAGAAGACATTCATTTGACAAAATGATGAAGACAGGATACGGAGATGAGGAATTACGAGAGGCAAGAGGGAGGCATTAGAGGTTGGTGGAATGATTTGAGGTGTAAAATAAAGGGAGGAATGAACAACATATATTTTAGTAACATGATCAAAAAGAAGCTGATAGGCGCAAGAGGAAAACACAAATGCAAAAGAAGCCACTGGCAATCATTGGTGATGCATGAGAACATTTGCTTCTATGTCCCCGAAACACACCCATACACCAACCCATTCTTTCAATCTCCGGTGGGTTTTAATCCTGCCCCCAGACTATACGGCTACCTTGGTGAACTTTTTGCATCACACGAACATAGATGCCATCACACAAATACAAACACACAGGTAAGCGGACATTTCAGATGGAGACCAATTCCCTCCTGCAGGGAAATTTAATTAGCCGTCAGTGCTGCCCCTGGGCCGCCTGTCTAGAAGATCCATTCTTGTGTGCGTATGCGCGCCATCTTGTAATACAGCTGGTCTCAGGAAAGGATGCTTGCAGGTTTGCCCCCTCCCAAATACAAAAAAGTACAGAAATAATCAATTTCCATTCCTCCCTGGATTCTCAATGCCGGGTAACTGATAAGCATCATTGAAGCATCCTACTTGTTTGGGGGTTAGGAAGTAGGACAGTGAGGCATTACATCTGAAAAGACACACCAACTACTCTTTCTGCTTCTGAGATTCTTTTTTTATTGCTTTTATGTCAATTATATTGTCTCCTAGGTTGGTGGGTTCGATCCCATAGCTACTAGGGTCGTAGGGGACCAATGTCCTGTAGTGAGTCTTGGGCAAGTACAGCCTGGTGGCGCTCTATGTAACTTACATTGACCTCATATTTACGTCCAGGATCGGGACAAAAAAGTATGGAAATTAGTGGATTTTGGTCTTGATGAGAGGTAGGCAAACTTTTTGGGTTGCCGGTCACTTTGGGTTAAAAAATTGCCAAGTGGGACGGGCCACGGAGGCATAATTATGGATTGGTTTTCTTGTATCAATACATCTTTTCAAATCCGATAGTGATTCCTTTGTGCCTTTTGAAATTAAATTGAAGACCAAACGTTTTTGTCTGAAGTTGATATGTGTCTTGTGGGTAGAACTAACAGATATGACTGCTGTGAAAGGCGCCAACTGAAACCTCATCATAGTTTTGATGGTTCCATTGTTGTGGTCACGTTCCATTGCCACAAAAGTAAAGTGGTGAATTATTAAAAAAGACCATTGATATATCTTAACAACTCTTTTTAGTTCATCCATCCATTATCTGCACCGCTCAGTGGGCAGGGGACACCCTGAACTGGTTGCCAGACAGTCACAGGGCTCTGTTTAGTTCAAACTAATATACATCTTATTAATGTGTTCACATTTAAAACATTTTAATGCCAATAAAAGGCCCTATTTTTAGAAAAATGAATTCAATACCTTTTTGGACTTTTCGAGGATCTGGGCGTACCCGTGCAAATGCAAAAAGTATGAATAGTTGTTTTTACAATGGGGATGCAGGTGGCAGGAGATCATTCGAGTTGCACCCCGCCACAGACACTCCTCTCCTTCCCCTAGATCGCCAATCAAGAAGTAATGATAGCTAATTAAATGGGACAGGGCATGCTCCATTCTGCCCGCTGTGTCTCAACTGGGCCACAATGAGGCCTGTGATTCAGCAAATTACAGGCATGACTTATGACATGGTTTGCTTTTAAATGCAGTAATAGCATTCCAAGAATGAATTCTGAACACCTGCAAAGAGCGGGAACCATCTAGGAGATGATTTTAGTTAAAAAGGCATGGATAAAACAACTCGTCCCTCTTTAAGCACTGAGAGGACAGCTAGCTCACTTAAAAGGCTTTTTCATGTGAATACCCACTACGACTTCACAAAATCGAGTGAATTACTGGACGGCACCAGGACTGATGAACAGGCAAGTGTCTCACACTCATTTTTACTTAACAGGTAAGAACGAGTCCAGTTTTAAAATAGCTGGCTTGTAGTAGTTCTTTTTCTCTGATCTTTGCACGTTTATGATTTCACAATGATGATAGTGCATTCAAGAAACGTAGGGCTTCTGCATAATGCCACCTGGAATAAACCAGTCTCAGCCGTAACTTGTTTAAGGTCAAAGTAAACACCAATAATGGCTGATTCTGATAAATGATGTGATTGTGTGTGGTTGACAAACTCCTTCCAAATTACATTGATTATTTCTTTATGCAGGAAATAGTCCAACTGGAATCAGGTTTTGGATTTTTGGAACAATCCAAATGAACAATATAGTGACAAACCAACACCCCCATGTGCATGGTGTTTGCCAATAATCTGATTACAAGGGAAACGTGTGAACTGCATCATGATATGAACAGATGTTTCCGCATTTCAGTTTTAGCATTAAATAAAAATTGATTCCTCACCAATATCAACCAAGGACTGTGTTTGTTTCCCTCTCGTTTCAGAAATGTGCTCTATTTTTTGTGTGTAACCAAGTTGTGCTTGTGCATGGGTTGTCAGAAGTATAGTCCTACACTGTATATATAGAAATACAACTGTGGCATTTTTGCCGTGGGGGCAGAAAATAAAATGGAAAGGTACCGGAGAAATCAACCAATAAAAAATTAGGCTTTTTTAGAGTATATCTTGTATGTTCTATTCTATTCTATTCTATTCTATTCTATTCTACTTTTTGTCCCAAGTCCACAGTTCTTTGTGGCACCAAATATATTGGATGGGGAAAACTGCACATGCTCTTTAATGCACACAAGTATACAGACTATTTAAATGGATATACCTTACATTCAAGAGTAATCAGAAAATTAAATGACTAACCCAACTATTTTAATAATACTACTCCCTGTCGGACTAAGACCTTAAATGTATTTATGTGCCTTTTTACATTGAATAACATAACAGGCAATAGCGGTAATAGTATGATTTTAATCAAACCTTTGCCTACATGTAAACTATCAAGTTGTGCGAAAAGGTTTCTCATAGTCTGCTTTTGGCAAGTAAATTCAAACAAATTTGCAGATTAGAGTTCAGAGTCCTTTCCATGAATGCCGTGTTCAGGAAGTCGCTGATCCACGCAGAGACTTTTGAAAGAGGCCCAAGAGCTCCTTAGATGCAAAAAACCCACAGGATGCTACGAGCTGCCACAAGATAGCACTAAAGCATATATTATTTATTTTGTATTTTGTCTAATAAAAAAACCCAGCAGATATTCTCAAGTTTCCAGAAATCCACTTGAATTTGTTTTTCACCTTACCCATCCAAGAAAGCCATCTTTATATAAACTAAAGTACAATTTCCACATGGTATGGCAACAATAAATTCCACGCCAGTGCTTTTAAGTTCAATTGCAGGGCAGACAAACAGCATTCACGCTAACTAAAATGCTAGCATTCAACAAACATTTCTGAAAAACGTCCGAAAAGCAGGATTTGTAGACAACTTCCGTCCCAGGTATTCAAACTAGGAGCTCATAAACGAAAGTCTAGACCGGGGATCTTCAACATTTTCTAAGTTGAGAGCTTCTATTTGTTACTAATTAGCTCACAGGCCACCCAGTTTGATATGAATTTATTAAAATAGCAACTTGGGTAGGTGTTTTGCTAAATAGCTAAAAGTGAGCTTGATCGTTAGCTAGTAAAGTAAAAGGGTAAAACAACTAAAAGGGAGGTAGCTAGCTAGATAAAAAAGGAAAACGCCATTCAAATAGCTGGATAGAAAGCTTAAAACAAAGCTAGATAGCTAGCTAGAAAAACTGCCAAAATGTGGCTTGGTGACTAGCAAAAGATGTCAAATGTTTGCTAGAAAACATGTAGAAAATAAAAATCTAGCTAGATTGCTTGGTAAATATCTAAAAGGTGGAAACAAAGCTAACTACAAAGCTAAAAGATAGCCAGATAATTAGCAAAAGAAAATCTGCACGTTCTTTGCTCATTCGCTTTATAAAACCCAAAAATTGGGAGTTAGCCTGTTTTATTTTGTTTAAAGCAAATCATTAAAAAGATGAATACATTTTATGTTTAATACATGCATATGTTCTCATTCTGTTCTCTTAATTAGTTGCTTAAAAATAATTATCAATACTTGTATAGATTGATTTGTCCATCGAGCCCGTGAAGTGGAATTTATGTATTTGATTTTTTTCAATAACACTTTATTGTGTTATTACCATGTTGTTACTATGTTATTACCAGGTTAATTATTAGGAATAGGGTTAGATAGACTCAGTCAACCAATAAGAAAAAACATTTTACGAGAAAATCACACCAACCGAGCACTGGTGAGATATTTTTAGAACAGGTCCGGAGGCAACTCATGTGTCCTTAAGGGGCATCCTGGTGCCTGTGGGTCACCACGTTCGAGACCCCTGGTCTAGACCTAATAGCAGGGGTCAGGGCTTTTTTCATGAGTACATATGGCCGGGAGATAAAATGAAACCCACACATTTCATATATAGCATTCCAATTCTGCTGAGCAGAATTCTAGTCTCGTGCACATAGCTCTAATTGTATGAATGGTTTGGTCCAGCATATCAAGAGCACACAACCCACTACAATTTACAGTCAAGGTTTCACACCAACAGACCCCATTTTAGGTGTACGTCGCCTGAGATTCCTTTATATGGAAGCTCATCAAACAATTTAGGTTCACTGTTTAGACACTTTATGATAAAAACCCGAAAAAAAACTGCAAGAAGCCAGGAACGCCTTCCAAGCAAACTGAGCAAATTTATTGGGTAAGTGGTAGGATTGAGCGAAGCTATGCACGCAGTGCACTTCTCTCAGCCCAGCACTTTTTGCACAAAGGTAAAATACGTCAGTATCCACGTTTGCAATGTTTGGTGACATTTTTAAAACAAACTCTGCTTGCACCTTGTTTTGAAACCATTGTTCATAATATATAAAAATGGCCTTAAGGATCTTTAGTAAACGCGGGGGCGAGACACGTTTAAAGTGGTATATTTGTTTGTATAGGACACAGGCTGTGGCATCATTATTTCATGAACTTGAGCAAATCATCTAACGTTGCACGGTGAAATAAAATGCGCTGAAAATATTGACTTTGTCTGGAGAACGGGTTTGGTAGTTATGCTTAATATACATATTCTGCTATTATGGGTCAAAAAGGTTTCCGACCCCTGTCTTAGATTCTGTAAATTGCTAATTATCAACTGTGATAAAAGTTGCAAATCTGTTGGCCATGCTGATTGAGCATCAAACATTTAATCCCCATATTCATGTTGGCTTAATATTATTAATGAACGTGAAAGGGTGGTATTTATAGGAGTCTTTGCTCCAGTCAATACTGATAGGTCAGCCACATCTAACACCAAATTTAATCTACTTAATTTTTTTCTAGTGTTGGCTTAATGCAGCCAACATTTTAGCGTATCTTCCCGCCAATCCATCCATCTGGAAAAAAAAATCTGGAATTTGCCACATTGCGCAACAGGTCTTGCCCATCTCAGAGACTTCATTACGTTCCGACATACGACACTCTGACGTTACGAACAACGTTCGAGGATAACTGCATTTTAATTTAACGTGCTGTAATTGATTTCTTACACAATTATAGACAGACCTTTTTCCTATTAGTTCCTGTTGGCCTACGTTACAATTGTGTTGTAGACAGGTTACTGAATCTGGATCTCAAAGAGATCCATCCCCACAGAAGGACGAGCGCACGGATGGACTCACCGGGGATGGCCAAGTTGGTGAGCGGGATGCTGTGCATGCTCTGCGGGAGACTCGACATCCAGTCGGCAAAGCGCAGGTCTCTACTTCTGCCGTGAGACGAAGCCATGACGCCGCTGCGGAGCTTTTACTCGTAGTGCCTGCTCAGCACACGCGGTTTCGCCGGGACCAGCTTCCCTCTCTGGATTGACGGATGGAGGGAACGTCAGGAAGGATGCCGAGTGTAGGAAACGCGCCCCTTCTCTCTTTCGTCCTCAGTGGGCGCACGCGCAAGTTAAACAAGAGTCGAGGGCGCACACACGCCTGCATGGGCGGTGCACGTCTGTCTCTAGCACAATTCTGACGATCAGAACGCCGCTCCCTCCCGACTGCATGTGCAGCCATTATCGCCGTTAACAGGCACGTGGGGGATTCAATTAGGCTGGCAGAGAGTAACCTGCAACAGGACTAAATGGGCGTTTTCAATCGGATTCTAATTTCTCATTCAACAACAATAATATTAATATAGTGGAACCTCGGTTCTCGACCAAAATCCGTTCCAGAACCCTGTTAGAAAAGCGATTTGTTCCAACACCGAAATTATTTTTCCATTACAAATAATGTAAATCGTTTTAATCCGTTCCAACACCCTCAGGTTTTAAAACTGATTTAACTCTTGAGTTAAAAAAGTTGAACATTTTAACTGGGAATTAATTTGCTTAATTTGTTTTAAAAACGTTTAACTTTGACCCTACTGTGTTCGTGCCTTAAGGGTAAAGCTTCAAGTTGCTTTCTCTTTTGAGGTAAAGCTTTAAGGTTCACTTACTTTTGTGTTAAATCCTTAAAAAGGCTTTAGCTAAGAGTTGTGCTTTAGCCCTAGTGTCCAGCTCGGTAGCCCGCTCTGAGACTGGGAGGTCGCTGGTTCAAGCCTCGACCGAGTCATACCTAAGACTTACAACATTGGTACTCATTGCCTCCCTGCTTGGCGCTCAGCAGTAAGGGTTGGAATTGGGGGGTTTGGTCACCTAATTACTAAAATGACTGCGCCCTGTTTGGCTGCGGCTGCATCGGCTCGCTACAGTTTAACTGTACGGGTCAACGACAATTCGTTCTGTGTGCATTGTTACAAAGAATGACAATCCTGGCAGTTTGTTTTCCTTGAAATGCTTGCTGCCCTATGTAGTTTGACTCTGAAATATTTTTAAAATGACTTAATTACATTAGTTAAAATCAATTAGGGAGAAATTTAGCAAATCCTTTTTAATATGCTTTCTTGCTTAAGCAAAATAATGAATGCCTGGTTCATTCAGGAAAATGTTTGTCATGCTCTGACAATCCATATAACGGTTACAAAAATCTCATGCAACATTTTGATGTATTCATGAAGAAAAGTGGCATAAATTGTGAACACTAATGAACACTAGGGGACGCATGTGCATTATTTTTGATATACAGTATAATTTTATTAACACTCCACTTATTGAAACATGAAGATTTTGTTTGTTTGTACATGATTCAATTGTTTGTTTGTACATGATTTTGTTTGTTTGTACATGATTCAATTGCTTGTTTGTACATGATTCAAATTGAATCTTTTCTTCCGGCGCCGTCACGAATGGCAGCCACTCCAGCAGCTCCCGTGTTATTTTCGATTGTTCTCGATTGTTCTCAGCTCAGGGATGCTGCTGGAAATGTGAATTTCCCTTCGGGGATGAACAAAGTATCTATCTATCTATCTATCTATCTATCTATCTAATAAAAGTAAATTCTTCTTCTTCCCTGAATGTTTACCTTTAAGACACAAATAACATAAACATAAATGTAACCCAGGCTAATCGTACGTTCGTGTTATCGTAATCTTCCGTACGAAAGATTACACTAACATGAATGTGTAAAAATTAAAAAAAAGGATAAAGAAAATAATTATGAATAGGATTTTTTTTTTGTGGTGGTCAGCAGAAGGCGCAGGTGGATGGTGGAGAAGGATGGAGGAGGAAGGAAAATTGTTTGGAAGGAGAGTCCCCTTCCATAAAAAACTTCGGGGAGCTCTTCTGCGTTCAAATCTCTTTGCTACGGATGACTCGGCTACAGGATGTTCTTTTCGCTTAAAATATATATCCAATGACACTTGCTTCAGCCTTCTTTTTAGCACTTTTCGGAAGTGGTTCATGACAGTGTTGTTAAAGTCATTGATGACACTGGTGGCTGCAGCTTCATTGGGGTGGTGGAGTTCGACACAATTCTGTAACTCGGCCCATTTGCTACGCATTTGTTTAATCTCGGGCGTCCCCTAGTGTAGTGGAGGTGCAATTACACCTGAGAAAGTTAAAAGGAGTAAAAAAAAAATGTGATGTGAAACATCCACCCCCATCCATCCATGTACCCACTGGACTAGTTAGCAATAGCTGTATCGCGGAATACTTAACGTAGTTTTGCGACTTTACGTATTTTCATTCCCCGTTCGCCGCTCAGCATCCCACCGTCGCGTACGCACTCACGACGTTCGAACTCAGATTTTTGTTTGAACAATAAAGAGAGAATTTCTTGAATTTTTTGTTCGGACACCGATTTGTTCGAACTGTGAGTCGTTCGAAAACCGAGGTTCCACTGTAATATTCTTTTTATCAGTCTCTCCTGTGTACAGAATACAAAAACAATGAAAACGTATTGAATTTAACCCCTGTAATACAGTAAAATATTTGATCCATAGATTGTTTGCAGTAAAAATGTTTTATTCTTAACATCAGGCATAGGACACCCTAGTTTTGTTCAGGGCTACGAGACAACACAGAGATCAAGTGTTTGGCACAGTTTAGAGGTCCTGGATTCAATTCCTGCAAACACACCCCAGTGTGGAGTTTGCATGTTCTCCTTGTGCCCAAAACATACATGAAAGGTCAATTGTTGATCCAAAATGGTCCCTAGGAGTGTGTGAGTGAATGGCTGTCTCCATTTGCCCTGAAATTGTCTGGCAACCAGTCCAGGGTGCCCCCTGCCCACTGCCCGAAATCAGGTGGGATGTGCTCCAGTTCTTCCGTGACAATCAGCAGTTGGATCAAGATAACGTGGCTATTGAGAGTTGATCCATGTTTTAGGCCATTTTGCAACTAGCTGTACAATGAAAAGAACGCAGTTGCTCAGACCTCATAAAGGACTAAGTCCCCAGTATGTTCTGTCCAGGGGATTGGTTTGATGTCTGAAGAGGTTTTCAAGGCCCAGCCATGGGTTCCCGACCCCTGCTGTGGATAAAACTATGGCATTTTTGCAATAGGGACAGAAAATAAAACAAAACTTTCCCAGACCAATTTTAGCAAGTAAATAGAGTTAGCGTATTATTCGCCTCTGTACAGCCAGTCCAGTGTTTTACTGCACCAACGAAAGAAAAAAAGATTCCTGGATGGAGAAACTGCGCACATGCAGTCAGATCAGTTGAATGTGTATATTTGCACGCGTAATCCAAAAATGAAAGGACCAATTTAACAATTTCAATCAGACTATTTGCAGGGTTAGTTAGGGTTACTTTAACTGGATTACTTTCAATTACTTTTGGATTACACCAATACCAAATATGCTAATAAAAGACAAAAGAAACTAAATATGAATAAAATTATGACTCACAACACGTGGTAAGCTTTCTCTCCTGGCTCTGATCTCTTTGATCTCCGGCAAAACTAACATAAAATGCGACAGAAACAAAATGAAAATAAATCCAAACAGCTTGCCAACATAATTTTTGCCGTTACATGTATTCCGTTACTCCCCAAGCCTGCACAAAATTTAGTAATTTTATTCATATTTAGTTTCTTTTGTCTTTTATTAGCATATTTGGTATTGGAGTAATCCCAAAATAATTGAAAGTAATCCAGTCAAAGTAACCCTACCCAACCCTGACTATTTGCAGTCTTAATAAGAACATAATCAGACATCTGTGTGCATTAACATTGCTTATCCGATATCAGTGAGAATGCTTGCTTGTAAACGTACCCAGTGTCAAATTTCTTGTGGTAGAAAGCAGGGAGCTTTTAATACCTAGACAAATCTAATGATATGAAACAGTGTTCCA
The DNA here is from genome assembly GCF_059441175.1 of Urocampus carinirostris. Classification (NCBI taxonomy): domain Eukaryota; kingdom Metazoa; phylum Chordata; class Actinopteri; order Syngnathiformes; family Syngnathidae; genus Urocampus; species Urocampus carinirostris. Next base: position 26,346,765 of record NC_142353.1, on the reverse strand, counting down.
ATGAGTTGATTGGAAGACTGATGTCATGTGACTTTCCATTTTGCAATTCATTACCCCATTAAATTGCGTTTGTTTCAGTAAGTAAAAACACAATTATTCCATTATACTGTACATATAATACTATAAACTCAAATAAATAAAATACAGACTAAATTATTATTTGATGTAGAGCCAAAAACAAGAGCAAAGTGATTCACTTCAGTTTAATTTTGAGTTACTGTTTTTAATAAAGGTGATATTCTAACAGTAACAAAAAAGGACAAGTTTGTTTGAATAAAGACCGTGAAAGCGAAGACTCATAATTCTTTTGGGTGTTTGTGTCCCAAGCAGGAGATTTCACAAAAAAATAGCACAGGGATTACTGGCTTGTGGCGGCCAAGCGTTCATAGAGACAATTCAATGTAGACTCCTCCTTTTATTGCAAAGCAGCATTCACCAAGCATTAAAATATACCCATGCCTGTTCTAGATAGAATCTCACTTGTGCAATATGTTAAATTTTCCCTTGAGGGACATAAAAACACCGAAGTCACACACAAGTGACTCACAAGGATGTACAATTAAAGGTTACATCAAACCCCGGTAATCAGGATAAAGACCACCCTGAAAAAGGTCAACAGGGGCTTTGATGAGTATAAAAAAATTATGCACTTCAGAAATCATACAATTTCACAACTTGAAGTTTGACAGGCTGCAATAGCGTGTTGAGTGCTGTTCTAGGCAGATTCTACTGTAAAATGACTCCAAAATGGGTTCTGGCAGCTCATAGGGGTTCAATCACAAGGGGAAGACTCTTAACGGTGTTGGTAGAACATTTTGAGGGTATGTTTAGAGGCATTTAAAAAAAGTGTAATAAAATATTCTTTTATAGTTACCCAAAGAAACAGCTGGGTTACAAATAACCCAAATATGGTGTAAAATGGAGCGATCAACTACTTGGGTCATGATTTCAAATTTATATTTTTTTTAGTTGTTGAAAAAGACACAATTTGGGGGATTTAAAACATAATACCTTAATTTTCAGGATTACGTTAGATAAAATGAATACATTTTGAGGGGGTTGTTTCAGACGATATGACCTATAGGACTGTTTCTAACACAATAACCCATTTTTATTAAAGAAAAAAAACGAGATTCGTAAAAAATGGGTAAACTTCTATATTATATAATTTTATTAACTTCAAGGATGATTTTTTTATCTAGTACTAGTCAAGTCACATTTATTTGTATAGCCCTTAATCACAAAAATGTCTCAAAAGACTGCACAAGATTACAATGACACCATTGCCTGATCTTAAACCAACATGCTGCCCAGGAAAAACTCAAAACCGCAGTGTGAGGAAAAAAGAAACCTTGAGAAGGGGCCTCACAAGTGGTAATCCCCCTTCCAGGATGACCAGGGTGAAATAGATTTAGCATTGGGTCACAGTATACAAACATAGTAAACATCAATAAAAGAGAACAGTAGGTAACATGTTGAAATTTGTGCGGAAAGTGCATGGCAGAGTTGGGTAGGGTTACTTTAACTTGATTACTTTTGGATTACTCCAATACCAAATATGCTAATAAAAGACAAAAGAAACAAAATATGAATAAAATTATGACTCACAACACGTGGTGAGCTTTCTCTCCTGGCTTTGATCTCTTTGATCTGCGGCAAAACTAACAAAAAATGCGACAGAAACAAAATGAAAATAAATCCAAACAGCTTGCCAATATCATTTTTGCCGTTCCATGTGTTCCGTTACTCCCCAAGCCTGCACAAAATTTAGTAAATTTACTCATATTTAGTTTCTTTTGTCTTTTATTAGCATATTTGGTTTTGGAGTAATCCAAAAGTAATTGAAAGTAATCAAGTCAAAGTAACCCTACCCAACCCTGGACAGCAACGACGCCTCAAGCCGGTAAACAAGTCCAAAAAGTCCATCAGCAACGACGCAGCTTCCCATCTCTGCTGGCTGGTCGATGCAGGCGTTGTTTTAAGCCGCACAACCAAATTTGGTATATTAATAGCTCTGGACATTTTCATTAGATTTCAATGTATTTAATGTGCAAACCACTCTGCCAATGAGGTAATTGTTTTTGCTTTTTTTTTTTAATCTAGCCCAAGATCATTACTAATCAAACAGTGACTAGATACGTGTGAAGATATCCATGTAATTTTTGATCAACCCGTTAATCATGGGACAGATTGTTTACCAGCACCGCTGAACTATATAGGTTGTAGGTTGCAATATGCAAGCTTGGCGGGGGGCTCTTGTTGACTTATGAAGGGGCGTACTGCATTAACATCAACAGCCGGCCGCCACAGGCACTGTCACTTTTCCTCTCAGTTTTCCCTTGATGGACTAACGCAGCTGATCTCCAACCCTAAAAAACGCCACCGGGCAAAGTTCTTAGTTATGTCATAGTCCTCAGGTAATGCTTTTGCATCTCTATCGCAGTGTGGCAACCCACGTTGACAAAGTCGTCGCCATCCCACAACTGCATTTATAAAAGAGAGCTACCTGCTGCTCTTTGCTTCGCTTTCCAACAAAAATCGATTAAAAACACCTTAAAATTAGGTCTTGTTCCACGGACAGACTGAGGAAATAATTTCTCCCTCATGCCATGAGGCTCTTTAACTCCACCCGGGGGAGTAAAAGCCCACATTAAACCACACCCACACATTTGCATATTGCCCTATTTTTATCACAGTGTGTATTTTATGTAGCACTATTTAAATACTCTATATCAACACGTTACATTGGGTATTTATGTATTATATTCCTTTTCCTTTATTATTGTTTTATTATTAACACAAGGATACTGATGGAAGTGTGAATTTTCCTACGGGGATGAATAAAGTATCCATCCATCTATTTAAAAGAAGAAATTACCGTAAAATTCGGACTATAAGCTGTGATTTATAGGGGAGGGGTAACTAGCATATCGAGAATAATTTGACAAGTCTGTTTATTTGTAAATGCAACCAATGTGGTGAAATAAACGGACCAGTGTCTGGACCTGAAGCACGTCAACGCCTGCATCGACCACCCGGCAGAGATGGGAAGCTGCGTCGTTGCTGTTATGGACTTTTTGGACTATTTTACAGGCTTGAGGCATCGTAGCTGTCATGCACTTTCTGGAAAAAATTCAAGATATTACCTGTTGTTTTCTTTTATTGATGTTCAGTATGTTTTGTGTACTGTAACCCAATGCTAAAAAAATCTATTGCACCCTGGTCATGCTGAAATCAATATTTTACACTGTTGGATTCTGTGGATTGTCCTTGATGTAACAAAGCCATTTTTGCGGACATTCAAAGAAATGAAAAATGGTCAAGGGGACGTGCTGGTGATTTACAGCAGCTTTATAGTTTTCGGGTATCTTGTTTCAGACTGATCGAGAAGATTCTCTGATGAGAATATTTCAAAATGGTCATCATATGAATCTCAAGTGTTTGGGCTTTCCAATGGTATGTGGCATGACTAATTTCAGTGACTGGTGACATCGTACGGACACAAATTTGTTCATCAAAATTCCGGCGGCCTGTCGAATTGTTAATACGTTGATATTATTAAAACACTCTTTCTGTGTACCGGCTTTCTTTGAATTATCTCGTGTTTCAAAGTGGGCACATGCGGTTTCTAGTCAGGTGCAGCTTATGTATGTACAAAATGTTTTTTCCTTTAAAAATGTACTGGGTGCGGCTTATAAACAGGTGCGCCTTATAGTCGGAATTTTACGATAGTAACTGTATTGAATTATTTTTTTAAAGCCTGCTAACGATGCTCTTTTGCTTGGAGCAAGTGTTATGTTGTTACTTTAGGTTTTTTAACCATTCTTAACCTCATTTTAGTTTTGCGGTTTTAAGTCAAGTCATGTTTATTTGAATAGCCCTTAGTGTCATTTGTATATTTTTTGTATTCTGAGTTTACCTTATTTTTTACACACCAATTAATCCACTCAGAATTACTTTTAATTTGAGCATTTTTCTTCCTTCATAAGTAAAACTCCCTTTTCAGTAACTTGTCATTAATTAAATTCAGAGTGCTTGATCAATTCGTTGTCTGTGTGTGAATAAAGACACCAAGAACCATTTCCCCTAATTAACTTATTTGAAGTGAGGTGTTTAAGTTGGTGTTTTAACATGGACACAAGCAGAGGAATCACCACCATTGTGAGAACTTTGATTTGAAACCCAATAAATCACCTAAAGCGGTTTCTTGTTTAATGCTGTGCCTGCTCAGGCAAGTTCATCAAAAACATTGAAACATCACTTTGGCCTTTCTTGAGGCTACAGGCAGATAAATTCACTTCTAGATTTGCTGCATAGACGTCAAGTTGGGGGACACCTGAAAAAAAATACCCCAAATTTGATTTTAGTAAAGTTATACACATTGCTATTTAATCGAATTTCAAGAGACTGACCTCAAAGTCTGTACCGGTGCACTCCTTAATGTTGTCTGGAGTGAGATCCTCCCAAACTTCGATGAGAGTCAGCCCTTTAGCCTTATCGACATCAAACACAGCCTTGAGTGAAGAAAAATAAGATTTATTAAGAGAGGAAAACACAGCAGTATGGAGAAAGAAGAAAAATATCAATGTGTTGTCTAATCGAGGTACTTAAAGCTGCAAAGGGGTCACAGAATAATGTATTTATTTACCAGGGTTGGGGAATAATAGAAAACATGTAGCGGCGTTACGTAATAAGGATGTTAAAAGCAAAAAGTGATTGTATTCCGTTACAGAAACAAGACGTGATCAAATTACAAGTATTGTTTCGTTAAAATAAAGATTACAGACGCTTCCCTACTTACGACCATTCGACTTACGAAAAATGGGAGATACAAACCTATTCTTTATGATGTCGAAAAAAATCTGAACATTGCTGTGAGTTAGATTTTGTATTGTGTGCACATTTTTCCGAGTACAGGACATTACTGTTGGGCTTCCCACCACCTTCACCGGCGTGTGGTGCTGTGAGGTCATCCACAATCCACTCCGAAAATTAAATCCGGCTTCCTCTTCCTAGTTCGTGTGTAAACATTCTATACTGTATCTCCAGCGCGCTATGAACTTTGACATTTATTTTGTTTAATATCTCATGTATCCATTCAATATGGTTGGTGTAAAGTGTAAAGAAGAGGCGAGACGTTTCTTTGAAATGAAAGTGGAATAAGAAAGCTTGATGCGGTTGAGAAAATGGTTGGATCGCTTTTTTTCACCCACTTTCTATCACGTAGAAGAAAGTAGCCTATTTCTTGAAGCCCATCTTTCAAAAGTAAGTTAAACTTTACTTTATTTATCTTTATAGAGCATATTATTTAATGAAATGTTTATTTTTTAGTCCAAAATAATACTGGTTACTTATACAAGGCTTAAACATACTTATATAAACCTTAAACATACATTCCATACAAAATATAGCAGTGAAGCAAGTTACGAACAAATTCAACTTACGAATGATCGTTTGGAATCTCGTTCGTAAGTAGGGAAGCGTCTGTGCTTTGCAGGATTACAATTCTATTTAAAACTATATTTCGTATACATAAAGTGCTGAGAGACTGGGGCACCATTTCCTGTGGTGTATTTTGGGCAACTACAGCCTTGTGGCGCCCATCCCTTTCCTCGATCCAAATCAAAAGCATCATCACCACCCTCGCTTCGCTTTTTGGTATTAAAAGGGGAGAATACAAACTACAGAGTCTCAAAGTGACCAAACCAAACAATTTTCCTTCAATATATTTTTGCATAGCCTTTGGGGTCCCTAAATGGCAGACAATGTCAGCTCCCTCTAAATGAGGCGCATGTTATATCAAAAATAAAAGTAAATTTCTCGGCCTACGAGTTTTGAAAAGAATGCTTGTTTTTATGATGTTCATTTATTTTTTCTCATAATCTATTTCAATAGTTAGGGGCGGCAGTAGCTCAGGAGGAAGAGCGCTCGTCTTTTTATATGTCGAAGTGTCCTTGGGAAAGGCACTGAATCCCTAATGCCCCCAATAAGCAGGTAGTTGCCTTGCATGGCTGACCCTGCCATCGGTGTGTGAGTGTGTGTGAACGGTTAAGTGTGAAGCACATTGTAAAGCGCTTTGGGAGTTCTTCAGTGTCTTGAAAAGCGCTATATAAATATAGACCGTTAACATTTACATTATTTTTTTTGATGAATTAATTTTTTTTTTTACCGTTGAGAGAGTATTGATGATACATACTGTCCCTTACCATGCTTTAGCAATCTAATGCAAGGTCAGCAACCTCGAAGTTTGATTTGAGGGCTTTAACTTTTCCTAAACAACTAACCAATATCTTAAAATAGGTGTTATCCGGGTTTAAAGAAAACATTTATTTCTTTTTGAAAAATGAGATGGTTGAGGATGTAGTAATGCAAGTCTGTGATATGACAGTGTCAACCACTCTTAACATGAAGGACATATTGCAAAGCTGCAAAGGAGACTTCAGAACAGGAGCAGGGAAGACAAAGTGACCTGGATCCTGTTGCTTCTCCCAGCAGGGAGTGACAGGCCGAGGACTCGCACAAAGCCTGTCACGAATCGGCTCATTAGATCCGCGCGAGCACGCACGCACGTGGCAGGAGGCTGACGTCTCACTCCGAAATAGCCAGACAGATGGAACGGCATAGGGAGTAGGAGGATGCGCAGACACAAGCACAGACACGCGTCTCTTCATGTAACGCAAGCATCTGTGGTCATTATGGACCGGCGAGAAAGGTGCTATCATACATGATAGGGGCATCGAATGAATTGAATTCATTCATTTAGTTTAAGACGTTTTTCTGAAATTGGGAAACCCAGTGCCAACCAATTTTACCCATTATTAACCATTTTTGAAAGCCTACATAAAATTAAAGTATCTAGCTTTTAACGTTGTTACGTAAACAACAGTAGAAAATTGCTAAATTTCTTGAAAATACTCGTTTCCAAAAATACTTCTGAGAAATAACAGATTTTGTAAAATGATGTATCATCAAGTAGAACTTTCACTTCAGTGCCTTTTTTTGTATTTGAGAAAAAGAAAAGAAAAGCACGAGAGAAGCCAAAGGAGGAATGGATTGAAGACCAATGCTCGGAGTTAGAAGAGTGCTTTGAAAACAACTACCGTAAATTCCGGACTATAGAGTGCACGTCATTATAAGCCGCACCCACCACCTTTTGGGTGATTTGCCACCTTTGTACTTACACAAGCCGCACCCATGTATAAGCCGCGGTGCGCCCGCATTGACACTTGTGACACAATCACAAGTTTGACCCAAACCAGGCTGTGAGTTACACAATTGTAACCACATAGATAGTACACAATTCTAGAACCTCAGTTGGCACCATAAATGGAAAATGATGCCCGTAATTAACGTTTGATGCAGACTTGTAAAGTCCGGGTCCCGTTGAAATCCAAGTAAAAAAAAATATATTTCCAAAGATAAGGGTGGGAAAAATATATATCCACTATTGTCCGCTGCGACAACAGACAGATCTACCAGTAGCTCAGCTTTACCCCAATTCCCATCAGCCCGCGTTTGCTCCGTCCCTTCTTTTTGATTCGTCCGTAGAACACATAACAGAATAAATCTCTAAAATAAATACATTACAAAAATATACAGTTGCAAATACATATTATACATGGTTACACATATTTACGAAGAAAGACGGTACACCGAGAGAGTTTTCAAAGCTTTAATAATAATAATATAACTTTCATCCCAAACCATGCCTTTGAAAGGTACCAACACGCTAGTAGGATCACGCTCGCAATGTATCAAACGTGCCTGTTAAAAAAAAGCATCCCGTAATTGTGAAATTCACGGAAGAACATCCTCAAGATCCTCCTCATAACTATCGCCATCGAGGGCGTCTTCCTCATTATCGGAACGTACTTTAACTTTACTTAAACTTAGAGGTTGCAGTCTTTCTTGGCGCACATATTCTACTGGTCTTAATCTTACCTTATATACTCCAGCGCCGCTGGTGGCTGTTATAAAAATTCCATTAATTGGCCGCTTCACTGAATAAGCCGCAGGGCTGAACATTTGGGGAAAAAAGTAGCGGCTTATAGTCCGGAATTTACGGTATACATAGAAAGCCATTCAGATTGTAAAATGCCTCAAACAAACAAAACAGGCAGAAGTCAGCATCAGTAAGGATGTAGCAGGGAATAAGCTACCTGAAGAAAAGGAGATCATGAATAGATGGACAAAATACTGTTCCAAACACTACAACCAACCAGCAAAAGGATACACAGAGGTCCTTGAGAATTTGGCCCACGGTAACAACTTCCCTATCCTCGGAGAAGAAGTGGCAGCAATTAACTCGCTGAAGAATGGAAAGTCTCCAGGAATCGACAACATCCTGTCAGAACTCGTATAAAATGGTGCCGAACTAACTATAGACATCTTGACAAAGATTTGCAAACAGATCATTACTCCAACTTCATTGTCAATGGTAACTTCAACTGTGTGTGTCGTTAAAATAACATTAACGACTAAAGCGGAAAAATTGACATGTAGCCACTTTCAAATGAATGACGGAATATGACATGGTTCAGCTGTTCTTCTTATAAAATCTTATAAAATTATTTAAAGACTAATGTGGTGCTCTGAAAGGTTCAATCAACGTATCCCTATATACAGTATGCTACACTGGTGTAGGATGATGCCTCTTGCTCCTTTGGTGTAGGATCACCCAAAGCTACAGACAGAGTGTGGCCAACAGAAAGACTTACGCCCGTCCCTCTACACCCCCTGATGGACAGAACCATGCCTCTTCCCCCACTCCCCGAATAGCAGAACGACACCTCCCACTCTATCTCCCTGTTGAACAGAATCACACCCAGATGATTGGGATAACAACTGGATGGACAGCTTAAAGATCCATACTAGTTGTTCACAAGTGTGCATAGAAACAATGAAGCCCCAGTTCTTCTCAGGAAAACTACATACCTAGACAGCTTTATGATAAAGATTCATATCGCTGAAGTCTTCAAATGTACCATATTTATTTGTGTATGATGCACTTTTTAATTTTCCTAACTCAAAGTTTGCATGCGCGTTATACACCAGGTTCTGCATGTGTAATGATTGAGCATTAAAAACATTGGTCTTGGCCAAACATTGGATGCAAATGGAATCGAACTTGGGTTGCAGCATTGAGGGCTCCGAAATCTAATCACTAGTACCAATATAGTATGGACGCCATATGATTAAATTTGATTTTATTTCATTATCAGAAAATTTTCATTCACAGTACCAGAGATGGTAAAAACTAATTGGTGTATCCGAAGATAAATCTGACTATGAAGGACATTAAAAAAAACACTTTTCAATTTTACGTTATGGTATTGCGTCTATAGTTTACGTTATTTCAAAAATTGCCTCAAAAATGTCAACATCATTTGTCACTTACAGTTCGAGCTGAAAAAAGTAAAACAGAATTTTATACGGACCTTTAATCAAATATTAGGGGTGTGCAATAAATATAGTAGTTAAAAGATCGACGGCTGCGCTTGTGTCAAGATGATTGATGATTTATAATTCCTGATTGGAACTGGCTTCCAAATCTTAATTTTATTTCTTTAAACTATAAAAACCAAAACGGAACAGATGCATTGAGTGTAGCTACTTCAAAATAATGGGACAGATCGTTATTTAATAGAGTGGACATTTGACGTCCACTTTTGAAAATCTGAGGTAAATGCAATCAGCACTCAGAAATTTCAAAACTGTTTCATTCTAAAGACAAGATAAAAATGCTACACTAGTCAAAAAATAAGCAAAACAACAACAAAAAAATCGCTGGGATGTATCCAAATCCATCTATGTCCAAATTCGTCACTTTAATGAAACCCCCAAAAAGATCAAGCTTCCAAATATTAAAGATTTTTTTAATTGTGAGCTATGAAGTTAGGCACGGACACTGGTGAAATGTTTTAATACAAAGGTGGGTAAAGTAAGATCGGGAAGAGCTTTTAAACAATGTATTGGTTTATTTATTTATTGATGTAATCAATTAAAAGTCTCTCTAAAGACATTAAAGAAGATTGGTTAAAATTCCAAGGAATAATATACTAGATTTGACATGATAATATCTATCCAATTCCTATAGGAACTCCATTGGCATAAAACACAACCTAAAAAAAAATCCCTATCAAAATGTGCAATTCATTTATTTCTTTTTTGTTGTTTCGCCATAAAGCTTTGAAGCAACTGAAAAATTTCATTTCCATCAAAATCGGGAGAAAGATCAAGATTGGAATGAATGAGGAATTATAAAAATGAAAAAATAATGTTTGACCTCTGAGAGTCCGCTGTGGTGAAAGACATTTTTGACGAGCAGTTTGACGAATGGAAAAAAGCAGCAGGAGATGAGATAAGGAGTCAAGGGGGGTTGCACCATGACGACGGGGGCAAAAGGAAAGATTTAATTTTTCTCCACAGAAAATGACTCGCTAGGGAATTTTCCGCTATTATCGATCTTATTGGCCGAGCAAAAATTGCCCAAAGTGATAAAATGTTGAAGAACTTTTTTGTTTGTCTGGTCACTTTAGCAACGTCAAACCCTCAAAGGGGCACAAAATGCCTTGATAACATGATACGAGCAAAAGAACACAAAGATTCAAAAACTGCAGCAGCAGCAGCTCATTACAGCCATAAGAATTCAAATTGCTCTGTGATAAACTATTCTATATTGCTTTGTGAAGTCTCCCTCCTCCAATGGCTGGATTCTGCAGAATCAGGCTTCTGTAATAGCGAGGAGGTGGTATAGTGTCAAATTGCTCTTTGGATGGGAATAGATGAAAAATAATCATGCATGGACATATCTTCCCCTTTTTGTGAATGACCTTTGGCTTATTTAAGCAAGAGTCAGTGATTTATCTTGCAGGGACAGTGAGACCTCCAAACTATCTATGAATCATACGTTTTCATTGTGAAATGAATTTCACATCTCTGCAAAGCAAATGGGCTCACATAAAGTGACTATTTCCTCAAACAGTAGCCTTCCATCCTCTTTACTTTATGGTACAGCAAATGATTCTGTTGAGTTAGCAAGTAGATCAGTAATTCCCATAGAATTTTGTCAGAACTTGGTGGATGGAGACTTTAGGGGAGGCCTGGGATTATGCTTCCCCAGAAGACAGTTTAGTACATTTTACGTTAAATTTCATCGATTATGGGCTCCAAAACAGTAGTAACGATTTTTGTAAAAATTTACACAGTTGCACTTTAGGCCTCAGGGAGTGTTTTTACCTAAGTTTTGTGACAGTGAATAGCAAAAAAATTGATAAACATATTTGTTGTGGCAACCCAATGTCCCATCCTACAAGGCAGGCTGTACTGGATGGGCTACCAAGACCTTTCCTATTGGACGAGGTTAAGAACCATCATTACACCTCCAAGTACATGCCCTGCAATCAACTGGCTCCAGAAGTGGTCGAACCTGAGGCCGATCTGCTACTTATCCAGGCAGCGGGTATTTCAGGACAGATGCCCCGAGAGAGAGGAGATCACCAATCTGGGGAAAGCAGAGCACCAGGTCCTCCAAAACTCTAGGGTAAGCAGCCAGTGGCCGAATCTTTTTGGGGAAAGTAAGAGGAGAAATTCCCTTTTGTTTAGAATAAAGATAAGTCAGGACTGGATGGAATCCTGACCTTTGGGGAATAATGGAAGGCAGGCCTGATTTGATTTGAACTGTTTGCTCTCTCTCTGCCACATACCACTGGAAGCCCACCTCCTATCGGAGAAAAACCTGTTTTGGGTACCCTATCCCCCATTTCCCTTAACCAAGTTGTACTACTCAATAAACCTTTTTTGTTTAAATCTATAAAGCGGTCTCTTGGTTGTGTGTTTCCAAGTGTAAAACCTGCCTTTGATTCCCTAGTTAGCCACATTGAGTACAAACAACTCTGGAGGTCCGTGCGGCTCTTTGGGTCTCGCAAGTGGCTCCCAGGCGCTTTTTTAACAAATCCCGGCCCCAACAACCTCGCCCAAGGATATTGCCCAGCAACGCTGGGCCATTTTGCTTGTTATGTATAAATTGATTATAAAAACTCTTGTGGTATTAGGACATTTACAGTTTGAAAGAGCCTTAAACCTACATATCACATTCAAACTAACGCATTTAAGTCTGCCATGTTCAGCTCAGTGACGTTAAATAAGACTATAACTTAAAAGTCATTGTTTCGCATATATTCTAGCACGAACAATGCGGACAGGATTAAAGGCTTAAATGAATGACATAATAATACAGGTTGTACCCCCATTTAGAAAAATAAAACACAAACAAAATCAATAACCAGTCTGCAAAGAGTATAATTGGCACTAATTGGATCAAGGTCACATCCATCCACTTCAAGTGCATCACAGCCATCATTGTATTGAACTTGTTTTAAAATGCACGAGAGAAATAGTGTGTGAGTATGTCATTAGTCGCTTAGTTAAATGAGTAATGTTTTTTTATGGCACACATAATAGGATTGTCTCATGTATAGGTAATTAAGGCTTTTTTGCATGGATGCATTTGGAAAGCTAGCATCAAATAATCAAATCTGTCAGATTTAGACTCTATTTTCTTTCTAGGAGAAAAAAAAAAGTCCCAAGATTATTTTTTATTAAGCATTTCATTTCCCAGTACCGTACCTTTGCTAACGGTATAGGCTTTCAGCTCAGCCAGTTGTTTAAACAATTCATTTCAATAGTGGTGCATATGTGTATATGTAAAGATTTATCGTCAGATATATCGAAAGGTTTCACTTTGCACACATTGCCGAAGCATTGTCATTTGAATTTTAGAATACTTACAAAAGGTTTGGATCTTAGGATTTTCAGTTTCAAATATTATTAATATGTTACTCCCCTCTAGTATTTTTTTCTGTAGCTTTCAAGTCTGATATCAACAGACCCATATTTAAGCTGCTGTTGCACAGCAGCTGAGTTACTTCGTACCTAGAATTAATCCTTTTGAATTTGTGCAGTCAGGATTCAGGAGTAATCACTCTACTGACACAGCCCTGGTTTAAATAACCAATAAAGCTTTCCTAGACATAAAAATTATTATTATTATTATTACTACTACTACTACGCATTCAGTATTACTGCAACTGGATCTCAGCGCCACCTTTGACAATATGGACATTAACATACTTGGTATCTCAAGAACTATAATCCTACCTCTCATACAAGGCACAATGTATTAGTTTTGGCAACAGGACCACTGAAACCTTTGGTGCCACCTGTTGCTTTCTATAGGGCGCAGTACTTGGCCCCCTCTTTTTCAGTATTCATATACCACCACTGAGTGAAATTATTTGTTATTATAAGTAGAATATTGGTATTCATTGTTATAGGGATGGCACTCAGTTGTATTTGCCGATGGAGAAAATACGCTCCGTTTGGTTGTGGAAACTTGGAGGCTGTACTCACTGTGATAAAAAGATGGATGTCATTTAATTTGATCACCTTAACCACTCTAAAAAAGTGATGTTAATTTGCGGTTCAGTTCTTTGTTGTGACTTGTCCTCAAACACTGCAAATGGCTTACCATTCAGAGTGACTTTGTAAAAATAGTCATATCTGGCTCTAGTCTGTCGTTTCAGTTTAATGTGAAAAATATTGCTTAAGTTTTTTTTTACATATTGCAATTTTGTAAAGATTTGCCAGAAGTTGTCTCAATATAATGCTGAGAATATAATTAATGTGTTTGTTACATCTCACCTGGATTACTGTAATGCATTACTCTCTTGCTGCTAGACATCGGGAGACCGAATTTGCAGCTGGTACAAAAACCTGCAGCAAGACTTTTGATTGGGACAAGAAAGTTTGATCATATTACCCGGCTGAATTGCACTTGCTCTGTTTACTTTCTGTGTATTTTCCAAGATTCTGTTCCACAATTACCAAATTTAGACTTCCTCGTTTAAGTCCCTAATCATTGGAGCAAATTTGTCACAGCTTAATCGGCAATATAATCAACAGTTTAATCAGATTAAGTAATCCTTTTTTTGCGGCACTCAATTTTAAGATGCCTAAGTACATGTAGGATCAAAAATGAGTCATTTTATTTGACTTGCGTTTATGACAAGTTACTGTTTTGTTTACACCCTTTTTTGTAATGCATGAGCCTGTTGTAGCTAGATACTTTGAGTAAAACAAAAATGAAAAATTCAGATTAACATATATGCTATGGATCAATTTGTAGCCTATGTATATATATATATATATATATATATATATATATATATATATATATACACACGTGTATAGGTGGGTCGATTGGCTAGTAGGCACTAAGTGTGAAAAGATTTAAAACAGCCATTTTAAAATACGCAATACAAATTTAGATGAAAACAAGTCCAAAAATTATTTAAATCTCAGTAAATTACAGTTCTTCTTTGCTCATGTTACCATTTGAGAATATATATGTTAACTTATCAACTACAAACCTTTTCCGTAATGATCCTGTCCACACACTGTTTCCCTGTCAGAGGCAGAAGGCAGTTGTCCAATATCTTGTGTTTACCACCCTGAAATAAAGACACACACATTATTAAAAAACCTTAAGCCTCAGGTTATGGCACAAAAGTAACGGTTAAAGGAGCTGTACGGAATTTGGAGCTTTTTTTACTCGCTGCTCCCATTTCCTGGCTTGTTTTATCATTGCAACCTCTCTTAAGCTCCTTATGTTGCGCATGTAAGTTAGTGCATTTTTTAGATGCGCTTGTACAGTCCTTTGTCTTTTCATTTTCTGAAGCTTGGGTTTGTGCTTTTGACTGTACTTGAAAGAGGCCTTTTCTTAATTTCACTATTTTCATGCTACACTAACAAATGTAAACCAAAAATCGGGGATGAACATGACTGACTGGTATTGGAAATAACAGGAGACAAATAAGCAGAGCTGGTTTGTACACAGAGCTTCTTCTTAAGAGCCATTAAACAAACCATAAAGACAATTAACATTCATTAGTCACAACCCTCACAGTCATTAATAATGGAAGAAGACACCGGGCACAATGGTTAAAAGTAGGAATGCACATACACTTTACATTAGACTATACTTGAATGTTACCAACCTTTGCTGAGTGCTCCATAGTGACCACCACCTTGGTTCCAGCACTGGCCACCAAATCCATGGCTCCACCCATTCCTTTTACCATCTTACCCTGAAATTTTAAAATACATTTTGATATAAATGATTGGAAAATTATCATATATTATTACTTCATTCATAAAGGCAGTTTATTCAAGTTTAAAAAGTTTCGGGTAGCTATATATGGGCCAGTGGCCAGGCTTCTGTCTGGCCCCTTAATTTTTTGTAATTTTTCATCAGATTAATCAACAACATAAACAGCCAGTGATTGAAATAATGACATGATTGGTGTTATACACCTAAAACACACTGTAAAATAACAACCACGAAATCCTATCTGAGTCGAATTGCAGGAAAAAAATAAAACAATTTTATACAATTGATCTCCATTTTTATTTCATGTCCATACTTTCAACCTCTAAAGTCAAACTAGTAGACTTTTAACTATAATCAAGCACTACGCTCAGCAGTGACTTTACAAAGGGAAGTATTGCTGCATGAACTCAAAAAAACTGTACCATACTATTTTTCTTGGTGATAAGCCAATTACATCTCTTCTGTTTCCTAACAATTTTAAAATGAAATCCATGCTGCATTGAGTGCCTTGAGCGGTTGTTGATGTTTTTAGTAGCTGTTAAATATGCAAAATTGTAATGAAGGGGCTAGGTTATTTTTTTTTTTTTCAAGTGTAAACCTTTGAAAATATAAATATTCCACAGCAAAACAGGTCATAAAACACTGTTTACAAGTGAAAAATAAATTTCCTCTTAAGTGTCAATCAAGACGGGTCATTTCCAGTCACAGGGAGTTGTGTTCCCTGCACATAATCATACCTAGGGAGGTTGAAATATAAAATAATTTTATTTTTCCTGAGGAGAATTAAAAGACTAAAGGTACACAAAAGAATAGAAAAATAATAGATTCTGTGCTTTTACAGAAGTTAAAATGTCACAGAACAAGCGCCTAAAATAAAGCTTGCAATGGTGCAGCGAGGGCACAGAATTAAATCCAATCAAAAAAACTGTGAGGTGAGGGTTATGGACAGGGGACATTCTGGTAATCGGATGCACTCGAAGTGCTTTTGCCAGTAATAGTGAGCACCAATTGCCAAGTCAAGATGGGACAAGCTGATAATACTCCTACACAAAGGTGAAGCTGCAAATCTATCGAAAAGCAACCCAAAGGTTTTTGCGTGTCAGTGTTTGTTTTTTTGGTTTCTCAGATCTGTCTCAATTCCTATAATTTAAATGACTATTTTGTGAACTCTTTATGCGGTGACAAGTAGCTAAACTGATTAGTATGTCTACCTCACAGCTCAGAGGTCCTGGGTTCAATTACAGCCTCCTTATGTGAAATGTGCATGGTCTCCCCGTGTTTTTCTTTCTCCGGGCACTTAGTTTCCTTCCACAAGCCAAAAACATGAACTCCAGTAAAAGGTCCCTAGATGTAAGTGTCCGTGTTAATGGACTGTCTCTGCGTGTCCTGGCTGGGAATGGGTTTGAGTTTTTGTGGTTTCATTTGTGCACTACTAATGAAATGTATCATTGTTGTTTCTAATAAGTGAAAACCACAAAAGACATAGCAGAAAATGTGACTTTCAAGTAGGTTAGGTGACATTTATTTGTATATTCCTTTAATCACAGAGTCTCAAAGTGATGCATCCCTTGATCTGAAGACTGTCTGGTGGCAAAGAAAAACTCAAAAATCCCAGCATGAAAAATATTATGAAACCTTGGGAAATCAATCGGAACGCCACTTGTCTACAAAACGTATTCTACTCTAAGTACTCCTGTGTCCCCAGTGAAAGAAAGCTTGCAAAAAGAGACAGACATGAAGATATTGCCACAGGGTGAGGACGCAGTAACTGAATTAAAATCCCATTTGGTCATCAATCATCTGAAGAGGCTGCCTTGCTTTGCACTCTGCTCGATAACCGGGGATCTGAATATGCCAAGTGCTGTGCATCATAAGAATCCTTTTGCCTCCAGGGAGGCTGGCTGGGGAGGAAAGATAGAACCCAAAGCAGTGCGAGGGCGGCGAGAGTTAAGTTTGATTAAAATGAATATACTGTCATGCATAGTCTTCAGAAATTCCATTTGTGTAACGACTCCCTTGAATTACGTGAAACAAAACAAAAAAAGGATCCGTGTTAAGCAATAACCACATTACACAGCCTTAACTTTACTGGAGTTCACACCAGCAGCTAACAGAGTCATTTTGTAAATGATCGATGCTAATGTTATTTGACATTCTAAGAACCGCCTAATATGTGTAAGGGCCATTGGGGATGACTACATCTGACCAGATACCAGCCAGCCTGACTTGAGTGATGATGAGTGTGAGCCAGACATACCTGTGAGGTCACACTGTTTCTCACTCTGTATGCATGCTTGTGTATGACTAAAGCTGATTCAAGTATAGCAACAACCAGGCTGAACTGATCAAAGTCAGCAGAGGTCATATTGTTGGATGTTTTGAAAAATTATCCTCTAAGCTAACCTGTTGGGCTGAGTGTGTTAAGAAAACATTGCTTATTGATCCAGTTGAACAAGTTTGTAGTTCTGTAAAGATTCTATAATCTTGAAATCACAGATTTGGAACGATCAACTTCTCTTGCTATGGCTGATAGGGTCATCCCTTTCTCTTTCACCTGAACAACCTGCTGCCAAAGGCTTTCAGCCACTTTACAACGGCCCACTAAACTGGCAGATAAAATGCACGCTAAATAGTAGTTGACAGATAGTTAAGGAAATTAGCTAGATTAGCACCATTAAGTCGGAGGAACCTGAATGTGTTCTCTGATTTTGATCAGTGCATTTTGGGGGAAAACCAGGGTTTTGGTTGAAATGCCTATTCCATTTTGTGGAAAATTGTTTCATAAAATGGTATGGACCCAACAAAATGCCCTTAAACTGTTGAGCAGTGAAGATGGCATTTTTTCCCTGATTATACTTTTTTTTTACAAATTGTTCTCTGCCTTCAAATGTGTTATGCAGGTCCCAGAAAAAGAAAAAAAAAATCAAGCGCACTATTGCAGACCGCAATCCTTAAGTCCATTTCATTGCCGGCCCGGTTTTATCTTATTCTTTAGCAACAAATGGCTTAAGATAACAGTGGCGGTTTATTTTCTTTTTATTTCGCACGGCTATCTCTGGTTGAGGGGTGCTAGCATTTCTATGATAAACAACTACCAAAAGGGAAACATGAATAATAATAATAATAATTTCCTTGTATTGTCATTCTGTGTAACAATGTACACAGAACGAAATGTCGATTGCACCTGACCCGTTGTAGCGAGCCGATGCAGCCGCAGCCAACAGAGGGCGCCGCCGACCACGTTTTAAGTCTTAGGAATGACTCGGCCGGGGCGCGAACCACCGACCTCCCAGTCTCAAAGCGGGCGCCTTACCATCTAGGCTACTGAGCTGGTAACGAAATGTCGATTGCACCTGACCCGTTGTAGCGAGCCGATGCAGCCGCAGCCAACAGAGGGCGCCGCCGACCACTTTTTAAGTCTTAGGAATGACTCGGCCGGGGCGCGAACCACCGACCTCCCAGTCTCAAAGCGGGCGCCTTACCATCTAGGCTACTGAGCTGGTCAGCACGCTGACTGTAAATAAGTTTTATAAAACTAAAAAAATAAATAAAAATCATATATCCAAGTATTTGGGAGCTCAACGCTTTTAGTTGACTGGCACTAGCATGCACAAAACAGACTGATGAAAGATTAATAACTTTTACTTTTTCTTCCCTTAGAAGCTTAGTTCATGCTTGTCCACCAATAGTGCTGTTCAAAGTTATAGTGGTAAGTGACTAACCAGAATATTTCAGATTTTAGTACATTTTTATTTTTACATGCAAAACAAATAACCAGTAGGTGCAGAAAATAAAGAACCCCCACACTCTGAAGGCTGTGCAACAAGGAAAACAGTTCAAATGGGTGTGTACAAAAAATAGCAGGGTCTCGTGTTGACTGTACAAACTCAAAACTATTTTGTATTTCCTAACATTTAGTTGCATGACCACGGTTTATTAGAACTGCTTCACATTTGTGTGGCATAGAATCAACCAACTTGTGGGGATTTTCAGTTGTTATTTTACTCCTTGATTAATTAAAAAAAAATCCACATTTCATTTACATTTAAAAAACAGCATTTTGGATATCATCCCACAAGTTCTCGATTACATTGAGAGCTGGGGATGGGGCTGACCACTCCATAACATTAATTATATTGGTTTGGACCCAAGACTTTGCTCTTCTACTAGTGTGTTTGGGGTCATTGTCTTTTTGAAACACCCATTCCAAGGGCATGTCCTCTTCAGCATAAGGTAACATAAAATCTTAAAGTATATTGACATACACAAACTGATCCATGATCCCTGGTATGTGATAAATCGGCCCAACACTAAAGTAGGAGAAACATGCCCAGGCCATGATACTTGCCCCACCATGCTTAACTTTCTTCAATGTGTACTGAGGTTTGAGGTCAGAGTTTGGGGGTCATCTCAAACACGGTCTGTGGCCCCTGGATCCAAAATGGCAATTTTACTTTAATCAGTCCACAAAATGTTTCTCCATTTTTCTTTAGGCTAGGTGATTGTTACCTCTTCTGTACAGGCCTTTTTTAACAGAGGGACTGAGCGTGGGATTCTTGAAAATTATTTTGCTTCACACAGACGTCTTCTAACTGTCATAGCACTTACAGGAAACTACCAATTGTGTTTGACCGTCTTGGAGCATATTATTGGCTGAGCTTATGCCATTACAGTTATTCTCCGGTACCTTTTAACAATTGTCTTCCATTTTCTTCATTGTGTCTCTATTTTTATACTAATTTCAAATCATTGGAGACCATTTTAGTTCAACAACTAAAACTTTTTTGCACATTTTTTTAAGTTTTTCCCTATCCAGTCAACTTTTTAATCAAAGAATGCTGGCTACATCATCCTTAAATAGGCGCAACCCGATTCACAATAGTTTTTGTTTTTTTTCTTCCCCCAAATTAATCAAGTCAGAAATTCGTTGCCACACTGCTATTTTTTTAACACACCCCTTAGAACTATTTGCCCAATTGCACAGCCTTTGGAGAATACATATTATGAATGCTGGGTCTTGTTTTCTGAGAATCTACTGCACCTACTGGTAACTTGTATGGCATGTAAAAATTAAAAATATACTAAAATCTAGGGATATTTTGGTAAGTCACATTGCAATGCTATTATTTTGAACAGCACTGGAGAAGCTGACCAAAACTGACAAACACCTTACAACAAGTAAGATCAACTAACTTGCTCATTCGGCCTCAAATCAGTAAGGGAAGGAACTAAAATTTGTTACATTCTTCTTCTTCTAGTGATTAGCGTGAGTATTAAACATAAGTGGACAAAAGGAACTGCAATAATGAACAGCTTTTAACATTGTGACACAATAATATTGTAGTCGTTTTAAATCATGATCTCATTATTTTGACATTACCCTTTTTCTTCTTAGCCATCACTAAAAGAAAAAAATTTAACGTAAAGTACCCTCCAAACTTAAATGACAAGGTTTAGGATTCATCTCGTTAGAAATGTAGCAACAACATTTGCCAGGAGTTTCTTTTTGGGGTAACACAGTACTAACACAAAATGATAGGGGGGTTGTTAGTACCCAATAGCCTATCATCTTTAATTCAAACCTCAAATCAAAAAAGCAATATAATACCATTAATAATATTTACGACTTTTGGGGGAAGTTTAGCACTGGTGAACAATATTTGCTACGATGCAATCACAAAACTTACTTGACCACATAAAAACTCAGTGTTGATGAAATTATTGACTACTGCGCACCGCAGCTTTTTATCCTATACATAGTGTTAATATAAGATACAAAAACTCAATGGCCTCACACTAAAGCTTGCAGCTAAATAAAATATAACTCTAGGGGCTAAGAAGTCTGCTACTGGCCAAATGTCATCACCAATCTTTATGATTTCAAGCAAATTAGTTAATTATCCCCAGAACTATTTACCTTATTCATCAGACTTTTAAAAATGTGCAAACTGGGAACGTTCTATATGTTTTTTAAATACATTGATCTTATACACTCGCCCACACTTAAAATAAATCTATGCCAGAGGTTGTTATGCTTGTGCCAGTTAAATAGGCGCAAGGAAAAATGTTAGCAGCTTAATGGCTTCTTGAAAGCAACAGATAATGTGGGGCTGAGGGCCAGCGTTTAAGCTGAATCTGTGGCGTCGCAGCCAGATTACAAGAGACATCTGATGTCGAAGTACTGCTGGGATGGCGCCGTTTGGTACAAGAAAGAGAGAGAGAGATCACATTAATGTCAGACACCGCTCACCGGGCAAGGTTTTTTTCAGTTTAAAAGGCCACTGCTAATGCTTTTCCTTTGAACCTGTTTCAAAAATAAGTCAAAAGAGCAGCAATAAACTCAACTGCAAGACCTTTTTTGATGTGTAATCCAAACACAGTTTGTTAAAAAATATGACATTGGCGTAGGCATTAAAAAAAACAGTAAGAATACTCTTATCTGTATTAATCCAACGTTCGACCCCAAAAACATAATAAAATACTGATAAAAGTACTTTTTTTTCTACATCGAAATTAATTTATTTTTGTCCTAGATTTCCCACAGCGACCTTTACAGAAAATATTTGAACGAACAATAGAAAATAAAACACATTTGAAATGTATTTTTATCACCCGTAATTTCCTCTGAGCTAACACATGCTAATAGGTCTTAAATTTATGCAGCATAGTTACGTGCTAATTTTTCGAATGTTGCTGCTACACTCTTTCCTCTTATTGAATACGGCTAAAGTTCTACGTTTTCCAGTTCAGGTATTCTATATAATTATTTGATATATTATATCCTAAATTTAAGGTGAGCCTACTTTGTATGTATTTTCACCCCTTGAGTCTACATTAAGGTTAGTGGCCCCACATATGTTAGCTAATAAGCAGTGTTATAATTAATTTTGTTGTTATCAATTGATATTTCAAATGAATCTATAAAAACTAAATTAATATATTTCCCAGGGACAAACCAGTTGACAATTTAAGAGTGACATTAGCTTTCCAAAATGGGTTATCAGACCAAGGTAACACATTTTCACACAGAATAATCCTTCAAGGTTGACTATATATATATATAGATATATTATATGAGAGAGACAGATATAAATATATAGATAGATGGATAGATTTATAGGATACCAAAATCCTGGATTCTTTGATGGTTCTTTCTTTCAGCACACATAATATAAACAAACAAGAGTATTATCAGGCTTCTGTAAAGATTGCTAATGAGCTGCTCATATCCATTGGTGTGTCGGGGGAGGAAAATGAGCAAAATGCTGTTAAGGTTTCCTCGAGGACTTTTTTTAGTGGATTCTTTGCTAAGCCTTTAAAATACCATGTACATTCTCTACAAACACATTCGTTTGGATTTAGGAGAAAAATGGGAAATAAGTGATTCCTCAATGCAGCAGATGATTACAGTATGTGTATATGACATGTGACTTTGTATCTGAGAACAAACTGTGTTCCAAAATATGCATCCCAGACCCATCATAAACTACAGTATGTGGTTGCTGTCATGTAAAAAAGAAACAAATCTCCATTTTTGCCATTTTAACATTTGTAACTTTTTGATTAGGTTTGCAATTTCAAAATTCTAATGGTTTTCAAAGCAAGAGATGGTTGTTGTTTTTTTTTTTCCAAAGCAATGGTCACCTTTAACTGTGTACACATTTAAAAAAGGCAAAACAAGTTAAAAATTAAAACACCCCCACCCTAAAAAAATATATTTCTTTTTTAAAAACACAAGCGATTGTTTTCAAATAGGGGGAATCTTACATTTACGTTGCCATGATAATGTTTAGTCCACAGTAGTAGAAAAATGAAAACCAGAAAAGAAATGCTCCCTTTCTAAATGCAGTAGCTTTTACCTGATCAGGTCTGACAATCTCAACACAAAGGAATAATTTTAATTACAATGTGACAGACTTGGTTGCGTGAAACTAATGAGAATCTTTGGATAAAAAGAGGGGACAGAGTTATTTGTTCCAAACTGGGGACGAGCTCCGAAAACTAGCACTCTAACGCTTCTCAGTGTGGTTCAATAAGCGATGCGAGAATGTGTTTGTGTGTTGCACTACATTCACTGATTGCTGCCTTCAAATGTGTTATGCAATAGCTTTTGATTAGGAGCCAGTCAGAACTGTGTAAACAAACCATTTGCTTCAAGACAGGCCATTGTTAATTCTGCTGCCATTCTCATAAAACAAAGCACATACAATTAAACCAACCAACAGACTGGTTATCTTTTAAGGAGCTCCATCACCAGACCATATTGTAGCATTCTCAGAAAAGCTATGGTTAGATTAAAATGCATAGTTTCATCTATGCCTAAATTCATTTTGGGTCGCATAAAGCCAGGGTTTTAAAAAACATTTTTGGTAAAGTTCCAGTACACCATTTTATCAGTACCAATAATTAGATGAGACATACCTAGCAACATGAAATACAGGTAGCATCTAACCGGTTGTAAATCGATTACAATTTTGCCATCTGCTGCTACCAGCTCAGTAGCCTAGATGGTAAGGCGCCCGCTTTGAGACTGGGAGGTTCGGGTTCGCGCCCCGGCCGAGTCATTCCTAAGACTTAAAAAGTGGTCGGCGGCGCCCTCTGTTGGCTGCGGCTGCATCGGCTCGCTACAACGGGTCAGGTGCAATCGACATTTCGTTCTGTGTACATCGTTACACAGAATGACAATACAAGGAAATTATTATTATTATTATTATTAAAGTGATATCTATTTACCGTCAGAGAGTAGTGATAGATTGCTGTGCCGGTAAGCTGCCAAAAATGTGTGTACATACAGATATCCCTTGGTTTTCGCGATTTATGGGGACCACAACTACCCAAAAAAAGAGAAAATCCGCAAAGTGCCACACTTTTTGGGGGGGGCAGCCTATATTAGAACAGATTTGCCGACTAATTAACTGAAATGTGTGGAGGCTGCAGCGCTACCGACTGGGGTAGTGTGAGGAGGGTAACGAGGACAGCAGAGAAAATAATCGGGACTACACTTCCCTCCATTCAGGACATTGGCCAGAAGCGCTGCCTATCCCATGCTAAGAACATTATCAGGGACCCCTCTCACCCCCATCATGGACTGTTCACTCTGCTAGCCTCTGGGAAGAGGTACTGCAGTGTGCGGTGCAGGACCACCAGGTTCCGCAGTAGTCTAGTCCCCCTGGCCATTAGACTGTTAAATGTTCAATCTAAGATATAGTTAACCTAAATCTAAACGGCTGCTAATTTGACTTTTTGCACTACTGGCAGTTCTTTATAGCTTGCCACTCCTTGCACATTTGCTCTCTGCACTATTGTACTTACAGCGTTATTGTTACAGTGTTAATGTTACCGTTTACCTGACTTGTTAACCTGACTGCCCATTTTGCACATCTGGTTAGCTACTCCTCTTGCACTATCGGCACTATGGTAAAATACTATACGTAGCCATAATACAATACAACTTTTACTTATATCTGTACATTTAAGGAAACTGGGCGGGTCAGATGTATCGACATTTTGTTCTGTATACACGTGTACTAGAATGACAATAAAGTAGATCTGAATCTGAATCTGAATCCTTTTTTTGTGGAAAGGTGGGTACTGGTCTATACCACATTTAAGAGAGTCTGCCCGGGCTGCGAAATCTCTATACTGTAGGTGTTGCAAACGCTTCAGCTTCCTACTCTAGTATTTCTGTCTCGAGCAATTGTTGATCCAGATGTTTCAGCCTGAGTGGAGATGTAAAAGCATTTCAAAGCCCTCGACTGGAAAATGTTTATCTGCATTTGCATATTGGAAGCGCTGAAAATCTAAATCATGCTGAGAGCGCCAAATCTGCCACTCCTACGTTAAAACATTTCCAATTTCACGCTATGCACCCATCTTTAGATGGTGAATAATTTTCATTATCAGAGGCGGAGGGGATTTGAAATTCTCTTCATCCTTCCCTTCAAAAGGGCGGGCATAATGAGGATGGAGGCGTAGGTGAGAACTGAGCTGTGTGTGTGCAGTCAATAACCGGTACAGTTGATGATAGCCCTTATGAACAGCCACTGTTGAATATACAGTATTTTCTAGTAAAATGCTTAACTAACCAAACCCACAAACAACAGGAAAGGTTACTATAAAAATGAACTAACCAAATGAAATTGCTGAACATAACATGGTAAAATATAACGGTGGCATCTTTAAGTGAATGCAATGCATGAAGCAACAGGTCCACTTGATTCAAGTGAAAAGCTGCTATGTGTTGGAGGAACAACAACGACTCTCTGCACAACATCTCGTACAAGTATTTAATAGATTCTTGACCTTGGTACTAAACAAGGGCTAGGACTGCCTTGGTCAACAGAACAATTGGCGTCATCATACATTTTGTTGCAATCTCATCCACAACCATTACGCTACAAGTGTCTGCAAGCACACCCCCACTGAAGAACAATCATTTACACAATGGGTGTCCACACTGTAAAACACATGTGTCACTCCAAGAAGCCGAATAGAATCTTCTATCAGCTTAGCAACGCTGGGCCATTTTGATAACAATAAAAAAATGACCATCTTTTTGAGAGAAAAAAATGTTCTTGTTTCACTGGCAGATAATTTGGCTGACTCCAAATTTTAGTTTTCTCATTTTACTCTAAACGCTTCTAACAAATACTCATATCATACAGTATTTTGTTGTATCTTTCTATTATATTCATATATTTAAAAATATTCTAGACAAAATCAAAACAAAATATTCATTTATTTAAAAATAGGTTATGTGTCTTGTCTGTTTAATGTGTCAAAACTGCAATTGTTGCCAATGTGTTTACATCTGAGTGTGTAGGATGACATTTGTTTTGAAAAATATAGCTGAGTAACTTAATGACTTGCAAAGGGTAATCCTCAGTTTGATTGCATTTCTGACAGTGAAACATTTTTGATGCCTGACTCTCCTTTTTAGGAAATAGCCAAAGGAATGAAATGAGCCATCCCTCACAATTTTGTGAGAGCTCAATGTTTTTTAAGTAGTGCGATTAAATGTAGCCCCAGGGTCACATTGCTTTGTTAGGGAGCTTCTTAATTAATTGGGTTCAGGGAAAAGGGGTTGTTCTTTGCCTTTTATTGTATTATATTATTCTGCTTTGATGTAGTTTATTTTATTACTTTTATTTTAGTTAGTTCTTGGGGTCATGTTTTCATTATTCCCTTTTCTAGCTTACTATAAAACATGCACATATTTCCACCTTCAATGAGTACTTGTGAGTGTGTCAATTAAAATGACATTAAGGTGTTAAAATGGTATAAAAAAAACTCGACATGTAGTCAACCTTTAGATTATCCATCCATCCATTATCTGCATCGCTTATCCTCAGTAGGGTCGCGGGGGTGCTGGAGCCCATCCCAGCCATCTTCGGGCAGTGGGCAGGGGACACCCTGAACTGGTTGCCAGCCAGTCGCATGGCACATGGAGACGGACAACTCACTTGCTCATTATACCTAGGGACGATTTGGACCGGCCAATTCACCTAACATGCATGTTTTTGGAATGTGGGAGGAAACCCGAGTGCCCGGAGGAAACCCACGCAAGCACGGGGATAACATGCAAACTCCACACAGGAAGGTTCGATCTCATGACCTCAGAACTATGCCGCACACGTGCTAACCACTGTGCCGGCATGCTGCCAACATTTAGATTAATTTATGATTAAATTGTTTTTCATCTGTTCTAATAAAAATATATAGAAACTGATGGGCTCTTCCTAAGGAAAGGGCTAGCTCAAAAGATACATTCAACTCTTCTCTTTGGATCAATTAGTAAATCGATAATTTCATTTAAATGATTGATTCCTCTGATATTCACTACATGAGCAGAACATCTGCGATATCAGCCAATATTAGTCACAGGGGTTAAGGTGTGTTGTATGGGCTTTTGAATCCTATGCCTCCTATGCTACAGTACCTGTTCCATACACCAGGCAACCATTCCATGACCTGGATAGTCTTTTTGCATTTTTACCCGGTAAAGGGGACTGACGGATCACACCCTTGGATCCACCTTCGACAAGATCCATCACCGCCTCGCAATTGGCTGACTACAGTGGGTATTGGTTATAGCTCTGCCGTGTTCCTGCATTCTAATTAAATGTCTGGCTGGTTAGTTTAGGTGAAAAGGCAAAGGTAGGATATTTTAAGTATCAGATAATAACCAAATGTCTGATAACTATTAACATTTGTATAACATGAAGTATTTAACACTAATGTCCAATAGTAATATTGGATGTTTTGTAAACAGTTTTCTCTTGTTAGCCAGCGATAAGACAAGTTGCGTATGGTATGTCCCCCCTGATCTAAGAGACACGAATGTACCTAAGGGCTTTTCGAAATGAAATAAAAAGTTTGGTGTGACTGGGGGACAGCAGGAAGCTGACATGCAAGCTGCCAGGTTCAGTAGTTCCTCAGCCTTGTCCTAGCTGAAAAATAATTAGGTGTATGCACCTCTTTTTGGAGGGTATTTTTTGTCTAAAAATATCTCGATGAACATGACAGAAGTACAAAAGAAAACTCAGGTTTATGATTCTTTTATCAATTTGGAGGTTTTAGCGTTTTAAACATTAAGGGGAGGAAAAATCCTGCAGAAGCTAAATGTTCACACAGAATTAATGTGCAATCGACACAGCTACTTTCCTCATCTTTACCTCGTGGGGGGAGCTTACTTCAATACACCTCTCTCTAACTCTCGATCTCTTAAAATCAAGTAAATGAATTAATATATTGCAATCCGTTTGATGTATACTTGAAAGTACAATTTGGCAACCACACATGGCTCATGTTGGCATTCATTTGATGCAAGAGGGTGTAGGGTACTACACTGCTACAAATACATTTTCCGCTAGCCATTTACAACCACAAACTCTACCAAAAGAAGGGAGAACCCCTAAAGCCACACAAAACTTTATTTTTTTTAAGCGCGCACAAGAGCTAAAGCAACAGGAAATGATCAGGGTATCCAGCTGTATAATACAGTTTTGAACCCCAGAGTGTTCATTTGATATAAAAAGATTAATTAGGTGCCCATGTACAGTCTCATAGGGGTCTTTGCCCCCGTAGACAATGGGGACAAAGAAGGCTGAGTTGAGGAAGCCTGGCGCACGCTAACCACGAGGCTTGGAAGGTCCGTGTTTCTTTTGCTCCCTCTCGATCGGCTGAAAGCAGCAGGATCTCTACATGGGAGAGAAATCTGTTTTTTCTCCATGTGTGACCCTTTCCCAACATGATGCTTTGTCTAAGCAAATGTAACCAAAGAAAATATTTCACAACAAACTATTTTTGGTGCTGGGAAAAAAAATCAAATTCATTCTGACATGCTATGAAATGATTCATGATTATTGAAATAAGTTGATTAACTTAAAATTGGTCTTATGTATGTAACATCCCACATGCCGACATTTCTTGTGTAAATACCATGTAAATTATAACTATAGCCTTATCCCCCTTGTCTTATAACATTATCTTCTCTGTTCCTTTATCTTCTTGCTCATACCTCACTATGAATGTGTAAAACTGGAGTGTCATGCCCAATTTCGTTGTCACAATATGTTAGCCCATTTGTAGCAATGACAATAAAGGTATATTCTATTCTATTCTATTCTATTATTAATCAGAATGTTTAACCACTACAGTATCCCCCCCTCCTCCACTTCAACACCGCAAGTTCTTGTGTCAACAATGCCCTTTGATTTTTTTATTTGATTTTCCTTCCGATCTAAATAAATTGTATTTTGTTTAGAATCACATAACTTTAAGTCAAGTCATGTTTATTTGTATTGCCCTCAATCACAAGTAGTCTCAAAGGGCTGCAAAGACCATAGATTATTGCAAACCAGACTATTATTACACCATCCCCTGATCTAAAACCTATATGAGGGCAAGGGAAAATTGAAAAGCTCAATAAAGTTGCATTATTTATTGTTCGTCTATTTTTTTTGATTGATCAGTCGTTATCCATATAAATGACCCACAAAATTTGAAAATGTCAAGCCAAAATACAATGTATTTGGAGGATTGATTCCTTTATGATAAATACTATAAACAAATGGGGTATGTTGGACTATTTTTGGTGGATCATCAACCCCACCTAATGGGTGATCCAGTTACCAGGAAATCCAACTTAAACCCAAATTAGAATAATTTAAAGCAATTCTCCATAAAAAGGGTAGAACCAAATCATAAGTAAATATAATCCCGCCCACCTTCTATTCAGCGTCTGTTGTGTACTGGAAAAACAAAGCAATCATATGGTGCTTTCGCCGGCCTGAATTGGTATAGTAGAAAAGACGTTTTAGTGAGTACAGTGAGTTTTGTATCATTTATAGAATGTGTTAAAACACATTCTTGTATATGTGTTTGTGCTTGAGTGTGATTTAATCAAGATTGACAGCAAAGCAAGTTGATTATGATTGAAGGCCAGACAGTACGCCAACGGGTCTTTTGTGAGTTTTGTGTACTATACATGCGCAAAGTGTTGTGTACAGAAGAGAATGCAGTATCCCCTCTCTGCATACCCAATTTGTATATTTAGATTCATAATAGCTGTAATGTGTACCATTAAGATCATTTCACCAGATAAGAATGAGTATTTTTATATTTTTGCTATGGCATTTGTGCTAGTCAGTGTTGTAGTATAATGTTTAAAAATTACGTATTTTCACATATTGAACATAAATCATATGCATAACCACTTTCTGTAATATATAGAGGTCCTTTGGAATAAAGTGTGATAAAGTTTACCATTTTCCAAAGTGTAATTACATAAATGAAACTTTCATATATTTAAGATTCATTGCACACCAACTGAAATATTTCAGGTCTTTTATTGCTTTAATATTAATGATTTTGGCATATGACTCATAAAAACCCCAAATTCCTATCTAAAATAATTAGCATATCATGAAAAGGTGCTCTAAATGAGCTACTGACCTAATCAGCTGAGTCAACAAGTTAACTAAACACTAGCAAATGATTCCTGAGGCTGTTTAAAACTCACAGCCCTGTTCATTAATCAAAACTAGAATCATGGGTAAGACTGATGACCTGATTGCTATCCAGAAGAACACCATTGACCATTGTCGCTCAGACACAAAAAGAAATATCTGAGCGAATAGGCTGTTCCCAGAGTTCTGTATCAAGGCACCTTAGTGGGAAGTCTGTGGGGCGGAAAATGTGGCAGAAAACACTGCACAACCAGAGGAGATGACAGGATCCTGAGGAATATTGTGGAGAACAGCTGATTTCAGACCTTGGCAGACCTGAGAAAGAAGTGGACTGGAGTAGAAGCATCTGGATTCACAGTGCATAGGCATTTACAGAAAAGGGGCTAGAGATGCCGCATTCCCCAGGTTATGCCCGTTTTTGAAGTAGAAACAGCGGCAGAAAAAGCTGACCTGGGCAACAGAGACGCAGCACTGGACTGTTGCTCAGTAGGACTAAGTACTTTTTTCAGATAAAGGCAAGTTTTGCATGTCCTTCGGAAATCACTGTGCCAGAGTCTGGAGGAAGACTGGGGATAAGGAAATGCCAAAGTGCCTGAAGTTCAGTGTCAAGAAACCAGTCAGTGATGGTGAGGGGCGCCATGTCAGTTGCTGGTGTTGGTGCACTGGGTTTTATCAAGGGCAGGATCAATGCAGCTTGCTATTAGGAGATTTTGAAGCACTTGATGCTTCCATAGAGATGAAGACTTTATTTTTCAGTACGACCTGGCACCTGCTAACAGTGCCAAACCCACTAGTAAATGGTTTAATGACCATGGTTTATTGTGCTTAATTGGGCTGCCAAATCTCCTGACCTGAACCCCATAGAAAATCTGGAATAATGCAAAGTGGAAGTTGAGAGATACCAGACCCAATACTGTGGATGGGCTTAAGGTCCCTATTGAAGCATCCCGGGCCTCC
This sequence comes from Urocampus carinirostris, assembly GCF_059441175.1. Classification (NCBI taxonomy): domain Eukaryota; kingdom Metazoa; phylum Chordata; class Actinopteri; order Syngnathiformes; family Syngnathidae; genus Urocampus; species Urocampus carinirostris. Next base: position 26,315,670 of record NC_142353.1, on the reverse strand, counting down.
AAAACACACACAGGCTGATTGCTTCCATGCCACACCGCATTGAAGCATTCCTTTCTGCAAAAAGATTTTTGATCAAGTATTGAGTCATAACTGGACAAAATTATTTGAAGGTTGATTTTTTTTTTTAATTTAAATTACTTTTTTTTGGTAGGATAAAATATGCGTATTATTTGACAGATGGATTTTTTTTCTTTACTATTTTTGCAAAAATCATCAATATGAAAACAATAAAAGGCTTGAACTACTTCAGTTGTGTGGATTGAATCTAAAATATAGGAAAGTCTAATTTTTATCAGTAAAGTACAGAAAATAATGATTTTTAGCACGATAGGCTATTTTTTTAGAAGGACCTGTACATGTTAATAGTATAGTGCTCATAACAATATCTTGTTATCATAGTTATTATATTTTTTACTGACAAAGTTATACAGACAGACAGACAGACAGATAGACATCAGTATTGGAAGAAAAAGAATAATGCGTTAATTTGTAACACAATAAACCCCATTAACTGATCTTTTGATTCAAATACAGGAAATAGATAGCAAAAAGATTTAAGAATGATTAAATTATCAATATGAATATTCTGTTACAAAGATAAACTTCATCAAAAGGTTAGAATTAGAAAACAGTGGATGTTGTGAAGTAAGTAAGATTAAACTATTTTCCAAATAAGCCTGTCATGTAACACGTTTGAAATCTCAGGAGAAATGGACACATGATGGCAAAAAAGGCATGAATGCGGCCAAAACATACCACTTTCTGCAATTAATGCGGTTTTACTAAAGCTACAATTGCAATATGGCTGAGTAGAATACAAACTCCCACAATGGATGAACTTATTGACAAAGTAATTTACATATTATGTTCTATAACTATGTTATGTCTTGGAACTATTTCTAAAATCATGTGTATAATGGATGGGGCACAGATGGTTACATTCATAAAACACATTGACTTATTTACTAGTAATCAGATTCCCATCTATAATTGAATGACCTTTTCCCTTTGACAGTTTTTTTCCCAGTTTGAATTTTTAGAGGTTACTTCTGCCGGCAGTATGTTTAATACTATGTCGATTTCCTTTTAAACCAAGGCAATCAGAGAAATGTAAAACATCTTTACAAGTAGTAGAAACTACAGCATCGGTGACATCCCGTTAAAATCTCATCTCGTCTCATTAGCTGCACCGTTTATCCTCAGTAGGGTCGCGGGGGTGCTGGAGCCTATCCCAGCAATCATGCAGTGGGCAGGGGACACCCTGAACTGGATGCCATCCAATCGCAGGGCACACAGGGACAGATAACTCACTCGCCCATTCACACCTAGGGACAATTTGGACCGGCCAATACACCTAAAATGCATGTCTTTGGAATGTGGGAGGAAACCGGAGTGCCCGGAGGAAACTCACACAAGCACGGGGAGAACATACAAACTCCGCACAGTAGGTCCGGTAGCTGGATTTGAACCCACACAGGAGGTTCTCAAGACCTTGGAACTGTGCCGCACACGCGCTACCCACTGCGCCGCCGCGCTGCCTCCCGTTAAAATATATCAAATAAATTCCCAGAAGTGCTATAGTTCACACTGACACGCATTTGAATCATTCAGTGAAAACAACAAAATGCAAAACAAATCTACCGGGATCATCCAGTTGGCTAGGTCTCCGTACTTTGACACTTGCATGGCTCCAAGCATTGTTAGGTTGATGTGGCCACTGAAAAAGAAAGGTCAGATGTTAACATCTGAGTCAGGGCTCTTGAGTAATATTTAAAATAACTCTATTACAATAAAATCTCAATTTTTAATGGTTATTTTTGAAATGGTAGTGCTGTGGTTTTCTTTGGAATAACGCTGTCACATAACGGCGTTTTATAAACTAACCAATCATTTTTTGCGCAGTTACAACACGTTATGGTTACGAATGCAGAACGCCAAGCGTGGCGTGTCCCCGTACACCTGACGCTGTTTTCAGCTGCGCGGTTTTTCGTTCTCCACAAAGTTTGTTACGTCAAGTCTTTTTGAATCATGCCACCATTCAAAGTACCATATAGTTAGATGACAATAACAAATATAGCTTTTACCAATGCGCCGTGAGAAAAGGCGAAATGGTGAATACTCGTGTCGTATGCGAACAAAACGACCTCTATGAGCCGGCTATTAAAGGAAGAGCCGACCAATCAAGAGACAGTTCCCTTCGAGACGCCATTTTTGTCTTGTGATTAATCAAAATGCCTTTCTTCAGCGACTCTGTGATGTTGACTTTGAATTTTTCAGTGTTAACGTTTAAGTTTAAGTGTTAATTTTGCTTTAATTTCCCCCTTTTTAACTCGATTATAATAATACATAATGAATGGTAAAAATGGGATTAAACAACAAAAACGACTTAAGAGTCAATTAGGAGCCGGCTCTTTTAGTAAAACAAGCCGAAAAGGTCGGTTCTCTAAAAAGAGTTAGTAGCAAAAAGTAGCTCTCAGCTTGAAAAAGAGATAGTATTATCCATCCCAAGACAGAAGAGCAGTTTCAGCGACAGACTGCTGTCACTGTCTTGTACTACGGAAGAGATCTTTTCTTCCTTTCTTCCTCATGCCATGAGGCTCTTTAACTCCACCCGGCAGAGTAAAGGCCCACATTAAATCACACCACCTACATTGGATATTACCGAATCTTACTGCAATATGTATTCTGTGTAGCACTATTTAGTTACTCTATATAACACGCTACAGTGGGCATTTGCACGTCACACTGGGTATTTGTATATTGTATTCTTTTGGCTTTATTATCGTACTGTTCTCAGCTCAGGGATGCTGCTGGAAATGTGAATTTCCCTTAGGGGATGAATAAAGTATCTATCTATCTATCTATCTATCTATCTATCTATCTATCTACGGAGCATAACTGTGCATGAGTAAACAAGAGGGGAGGGAAGAAGCTATGGAAACTCACAAAGGAAAAATAATGGAAGCGCATTAGGCGAAAGGCGCACCGCAGCAGGGTGATATGATCATATTTATTAAACTGTCCATACAACACAAATCAAATTACAGTAATCCCTTGCACTTGCGCTTCGGTTATTGCTAATTTACTGCTTTGCATATTTTTAATTGAATTGTCTTTATTGTCATTTATATCAATGTATTGTACATTAATTGTGTCCTGCAGTAGACAGCAAATGCTATCACAAGGGCAGTATGTATGTGTAAGGGTTGTATGTATTTGTTGTGTGAGCGTGACTGCCTCTATGGGCAAGTGTGATTGGCTGGTGTATGCTGTCAGTCAAATGTGGCCACCAAAACGAATTGTTAAGCATGGCGACAGATAGCTTATAGCGGATCATTACCCCAAAAATAAATTCATCAATTAAATCACACTCTGAGGAAAGTCAGAAGAGCAAAAAAAAAAAAAAAAAAAAAAAAAAAAACAGATCACTAGCTGGTGCCATGTGGATTATTATCAGGTTAGGGAAGCAACTAGGGTGGAAGAAAAGGCAATATCGGTCCTGCTAAGGCTAAACAACTCTCACAAGATACTCCTGACGAGCCTGGATCTCACAAACGTTTTTTCTTGTTTTTTTTGTGTGCATACATTAAGTAACCATTTAGTGCTTTAGGGTGTGTCAATTTTGATTTGGAAGTGTTTAATCTTTGACCTTGTGTGAGAGGTACAAGACTACACTGCAACCCTTTGGCGTTGTGCAATAAAAATGTAGCTTTAGTTACTCCTTCCAAACATCCATAAATCTTGCAGAGACCGAAACAGAGATTCAATATGTGGACATGGCCTCAGTGACTTGAAAGGGCTATTTATGAGCCTTATTGGATTTTCACGGGGTGTACATACACACATGCGCACACACATACACACACAACCAATTGAGTCTGGCAAAACCAGTCAACAGGCAAATCAATTGTACAGAAGGAGTTTAGAAATATTGGCCAGGGTGCTGAGCTGTTGCATTTTGTAAAGAAGGTCTGTTTGGTTTTTATGAAACCAAATTTGTTCACTTTTCATTTTTTGGTGTGTTCATGGAGTGTCTACATTTAGTTTAACATCTAAAGCGTGACGGAGACAGAAATACGTTTCAAACTCATCCTGTTGCGTCAAAGGCACTTCAATTGTATGTCAGACTTGTCAATCCCAAAACACATTATAGTACTGCATTAGTCCATTTGCCGGACAAGGGCGGTTGTGCTTTCGCGAACTCGACTTTCCTTTCCATAGAACAGATCGTGCCCAAAAATCCCTTAAGAAATAGCAATTGCAACATTTTAAAGTAACATTTGTCAATTTACAAAAAGATTGCAAATATTCATGCATACTTTTCTGCTGGTAAACCTAACCAGGGTTTGGGAGGATTATCATAAAAATGTAATCAGATACAGTTACCTGTTGAAAATTTTTTTCACTAGTAACGTAATCCGTTTACCATAGTATTAAAGTAATGTAACTTGATTAATTTCGATTCCTTTTGGATTACTCCAATACTAAATATGGTAATAGAAGACCAAATGAGTCTAAATAAAATTACTTAATTTTGTTTAAGATAAATGAACAATGTAACCTTGAAAAACAAATAGAGGAAACCATGATCAGGAAGAGGCTCACATTTTAACCACCCAGTATAGTGTATTGAGCAAAAATAGAGCGTTCGCTTTCACAAAGCGGATAAGATATGCTTTGTTTTAGTTTACACTAAGAGCACATCAAAAACCCTATAATGTTTTAAACACACAACGTGTTCACTTTCTAAATTGAAGCTAAACTGAAGCTGAGAAAATATTGCACAATATTGTCTTTATCATGAAACAAGACTGGACGTCAGCTTTTTTACACCTTTGCTGCCTTGAGTGGTGGGAAGGAGCATTTGGTTTGTATTGTTTAAAAAAATCATAACCTTTGATAGAAATGAGCTAAAAACTTTCATGATGTACTCAGAGACTTACAGTGACCCGGATTAAAGCACTCAATCTAGAATTTCTTGTCATCGCTCTCCGTCTCTCTAGTGTCAGTAATCAATATAAATTAACATACGTCAATAAAATATACTTCAAACATGTTGATCAAAAGTATGTTCAAGCTAGGTCTATTTTTCAAACCTATGTAAGAAGTTTGATGTCTCCTAAAGGCCTTTTTTGAGTAATGGGTTTTTACACCCTCTTTAAAAACATGCATTTTTATCATGCATTATTTTTAAACAGCAAATATACTTACTGTGATATACTTTTGGTAGGAAAATATTGATATTATTCACATGTAAAACTAAACAGTTAAATTCCCATATGCCATTCATATTGGATTCTCAGAATGTTTTGAGTGTTACCCTCGGATCATTGCAAATGATTCATCGCTGGAGAAATAAGCAGCTCCAGGAAGCACGGTGACAGTCTCCTTTCCTGAAAAACATTAAAACAACTCTTGAATCCAGACATCAAGCGCTCGGTGCTACGACCACTCGGGAGTGTTTATTAGCCACAGACTGCTATGTCAACAAGACCCAGCGGCCTACAAAGGAGCGAAGCAGAGTGGCAAGAGAGCGGCATGTCCGTAGGAGGAAGCGAGGTTGTCGGGCCGGGCTAACCGCTAGGCTAAAGGCTAAACCCTTCAAAACGCCTCTCCCATCCATTTTCCTCTCCAACGTTCGCTCTCTGGACAATAAACTGGACCATTTAACAACTGGAAGTAACATCGAACCGCGAGATGACGAACTGCTGCGCTAAAATTCTGACGAAGACATGGTTAATCTTATCTATCCCGGCTGACGCTCAAGGAAACTGTGCGGGTCAGATGTATCGACATTTCGTTCTGTATACACGTGTACACGAATGACAATAAAGTAAATCTGAATCTCTGAATGCAGCAGAATATTTACATAGTATAAATTATATGTGGAATGATAATGTGTAAAAATAATCCTCCAAATCAATTTCCAGTCATGATATTTCGCTTGTGTAAGGCTTTCACTAAACATAGGCAGATATCAACTGGCCTTACCTGCATTAATCAGGTCTGCATCTACTTCAGCATCAGTGGGGTACGGACCCTGCAAAGGTTAAAAAAAGAAAATTACATGCAATTTTGATCAACTCGGCCATTGCCATGAATGCCTGGATTCTCCTGCGAAAAGGTGATTGGAATGTCGATCAAAGCAGCAGTATTCACGCATGTGACATTTTTCAAACAAAAACAAAGAAAATTAGCTACCACAATGTGTCAAATGGCACTTCGATAAACAAACACCCTTGTGGCAATCATTTTTTTACTTTGCAAAGAGCAGTAAATAGAGGCTCAAAAGAAATTACTTACCAATCCCAGAATTCCATTTTCACTTTGCAGATGCACAGTGATGTCCGGCTTTATGAAATTGCTGGCCAACATTGGGATACCGATACCAAGGTTAGCTGGTCAAAAAGTGTTAAGGATGAGATTGATGAGCTTATGTGTGGAGGTTGAATTAAAATTTTGCTGCCAGTGCAGCATAAGCAAACTTAAACTCGTATGGCATCTTTATTAAAAAAAAAAAAAAAGAAAATGCATATCCAACATCATATATGCAAATCCAGGCATTATGTCAAGCAAATGTCACCTGCAAAAAGCTACACACGTTTGTAAATCCGGATGATTTCATAAAAAAAGGATACCATACATCCCATCTTCAAATTCCAGGGCTGCACGACGAATGATTCTTTCCCGGACAATATCGGAATCCTTCTTCGGTTTGGGTTTCTCCTCCTGGGTTTTTTTTACTGTGCGTTTCTGGAAACAGTTGATGGTTGATTAAATGCCTCAAATGGATATGACAACATTCAAACCTTAAACTTAGAAGCAACTGTGATGCTGTGTTGTTGTTGTTTTGTCAAATACATATGATCTAGCGCATCCGGTTGTTTTCCGGTAAATTGGAGATGCTTCAAAACAGTGATTTTACCTCAATTCTTTTTTCGTAAGTGCCTCCCAGGTAAACCCTGTGGACGTATATGCTGGGGATGTGGATGTCTTCTGCAGCAAAAGTACCAACATCCACCACCTCTTCTACCTACAAAACAAGGAAGCAGGGATAAGGTGAAATGTTCAGTACGAGATACTGTGTTTTGAAACCATTTTAAAGTCCTACATATTTTAATTTCTACATATGGCAGTCGAGGATACGTATGACTGACAATAAAACTAAGATGAATAAAATGAGCAACCAATGTCTTGGCTGAATGAGTTTACTCAACAAAAGTGAATGAACTGGAAAAATGTATTAATTTTGCAAATATTGATATCTTAGTATTGATAATAATAAAATGAGAAGCCCATTGAAGTCAAGTCAAGTCATGTTTATTTGTATAGCCCTTTACCACAAGGAGTCTCAAAGGACTGCACAGACCACATATTATGCAAACCACACCATCCCCTGATATAAAACCTACATGAGGTCAAAGAAAAACTCAAAACTTCAACATGAGAAGAATGAAGAAACCTTGAGAAGGGACCGCATATAAGGTAATCCCCCTTCCAGGATGACCAGGCTGCAACGGATGTTGCAATAACCAATAATACACAGATATTAAACAGAGGAATTTGAGAATATTCAAACACAAATATTTTACAAGTACAAATGTAATGGTAAAACTACAATGGCTTGCCATTAGATCATCCCTCACTATGAGGCATTTCCCTTTTTGACAGGGTAATTTGCAAAAGAGAATGGAAAACCCAAAAAGTAGGACTAAGAGATGGGTTCACCTGCAGAGCATAACACTCAATTCTGAATTTCGAGATTAAATATGATGTGTTTGTGAGTAAAAAAGTGTTCATCTTCCACAAATGTGTGAAATTGACACATTGTATTTTTGGCCGCCGTGTTTGTTGGGTGAAGACTATTCTGCCTCCAACCAGGCAGTGACGTTTACTGCCTATTGAGGACATGCAGGTCACACAAATGAGTCTTGACAGTTCACACAGGAGTCACATTCAAAATGATCAGATACGTATCCGATTTAGGACTACACATAAAAGCCGTCAAAATCACCTTTCCTTCTCCCGAGTTCCCACAAAAAATATATGAAAATTTAGCGTTTGCTTCGGTTTTAGTCTTGCAAATCAAATTTATTGGTCGGGCTCAGGCTGCAACAGGCTTCAATACCTGCAGGCCAGGGTCGGGTCGGGCTGGATTTTTATAGGCCCAAGCTTACCTCAATTCAGCACCGACACAACATGAGAATAAGTGGTTGGACAATAAATATATTCTTATTATATGGTTTCTTACATACATAAATCATTACTGAAAAATATATATATCGTTATTTAAACATTCAGTAACACCTGGCCTATTATTAATTGCCATTACCTCATAAAATCCTTACTTACATGATTAAATTTCATTATTTTTAGGTCATTTACTGCCTTGAGAAAGTTCGAATAAAACATTTTAATATATACTAATTGAGATTAATGAATTGGTGAAAAAATAATCTACATTGATATATTGAATATTCGAAGGGCAAAAGTTTGAACTAAGTCTGTTTAAAAAAAATTGTTTACCTGAACAAGTTTGCCTAATGACCAATTTTTCACCTGCATCGAGAGTTGGGGAGAAACGGAATATATCTAAAGGAGTTACGAAAAAACGTAATTGTATTCAGTTACAGAAAAAAAGATGTAATCAAATTACAGGTACAATTAATTAAAATAAGGATTACTTTACAGGATTACAATTTTATCTAAAATTATCATTACATATTCGATTGACGAATTGCGTCCATCATAAATTCATTCACTGACAACTCGAGAGACAGAGAGATGAGGCGTGTGCATCGTAGTTTGTATCTGTTGCGCCGGTTGTACTTAATGCCAACTCATACACTTTGTTGCGAATGTTGCGAATAAAAACACTTATATTTTTGTCCGTATGTTTATGTCTCCTTCAATGTAGCACTAGTTTTGTTGTATTGGTGTGAGCCTGTAGTTTCGTGAGGGCAGGGCAGTTGCGCACTTGTCATGCATTCAGGGACATGTTTGATTGTCTTCTTTTTGTATTTTGCAGTTGATTGGTGTTCCAAATCACTTCAGGACCACTGTATTTCTATATTGTGAGAATTTTTTACTTAGCTTCGTAAATCTGAATATTGTGAAGTGTTTTGGCATCCCCACTTCAAACAGGTAAAACTTGAATTCGGACACAAGACAGTTTGTTGGAAATTTAGAAAGAGAACGCTTGGTGTTTTAACAATATTTAGTTCTTGATGTACTCTTAATTGTAAACTAAAACAGCGCATATGTTGTCTGCCATGCAGAAGAGAAGGTTCTATTTTTACGTGGTTAAAATTCAAGCACTTTTTGTAGGACTGCAAGCAACTACCTGGCCATGTTTGACTCCAATTATTTTTCAAGGTTGTTCAAAATGTAATAATTTATATATACTATGTTGTTTTTTTTTAATTTGCATATTTAGTATTGGATTATTTCAAAAGCAATCAAGTTACACTACTGCAATAATATGATATTTAAAATACATTACTAATAAACCTTTCAATTGAGAGGGATGCGTGTCACCAGGCTGTACTTGCCCAAGACACACCACAAGAAATGGTGCCCCTACGACCCTGGTGGTTAAGGGATCCAACCAACTAGTAACTGCATTGGATTACGTTTTATAGTATCCCTCCCGACCCTGCCTGCACCACACTGCAATATTATCGTCTTTAACACAGATGTGCAAGAAGTGAGTCTGAGCTGACTGCGAGGGTGTTCTGCTTATGAAAAGTCTGTTTTATCCGGCTAACAAGACCGAGCAAGGAGACAATAATCTGAAGTGAGGTGGGTCACACACGATAGAGGTCTAGGCACAATTGCACCTGCTCCCTTCCTCTCAGAATAACAAACAATGTCTCAAAAAAGTCTCTACCACCACACCAGGTAGGGTGAGGTCATTTTGCTGCTGACATTTAATCAGTTACACTCTCTGAAAAGTTGTGTTGACATCAGCAGCATGCCATGTATTCAACATGCACTAAATCACTGCAGGTTGTTATTTTGTCTTATTTTTTAAAGCGCAGTTTTCATCACAATACAGTTTACTGGAAACAGGAATAATTTCCTCCTTTTTGAAGATAGTTTAGTGAACACACTTTTAACAGCGGATTGCAACCAATCATAAAAGAGCAAACTGGGGGCTTGTGGTTTACAATATCATTCTTTGCCCCAACAACCAGCAAAATATACTTGCCCATGCAACCTACTTATTTAAGGGGCAAGCAGCCGTTTAAAAAAAAAAAAAAAGGAATGTAATCGCTTCTTATCTCCACTTCCTCCCTTAGCACACTGCAATGACTGAGAGGAGTCAAGAGTGGATTTCCACGTTGTCATGGATACGCAGACTTTTGTCGGCGGTAAGAAAGCCCTCAATCAAGACAGTCAATTCTTTCCCTTTTTTCTTTTGACGGGGATATGGTAAATGTGATGCTCCACTGTGAAAACTGGGCCGCGGTGGAAAAGATTGGCAGTGGCATAGGACCGGCGGAACCAGCCCACACGTCCTCCCACGTCTTTCCGATAAGCTCGATCCTTCTTTTGCGAGACTGGTAATTTGTATGGATACGTTCCTCAGCAGTTATTACATCAAATTAAATAAAAAATACATAAAAAACATTCGCAAGCATTCTTTTTCAAGCATTCAGCACGGCTAAGTTGGTACACAACACAAAGCTCGTACAATATGAATATAAACCGTAAAGAAAAACAAAACAAAAAACATCCTTTCATCTGTGTGATGTGTCCCAGCTTGAATAGCGTATTCTGATGTAATTCATACAGCAGAATTAAGACAAAACTAAAAAGGTTTAGAAAAAATGGAATGATAAACACACAAGACTCACAACTTCACAGAAACAAAAGAAAAAAGGGAAAAAACACGAAAGCAAATGAGCAGGTGTGTGGCAGGAGCAAAGCCAGTGCACAAAACACATTATTATTCCTGTATGTGCACAAAGTACATCGATTTTCACATCAATCAGAGTAGAACACTCGGAGCTGGCAGAGAAATTTGGGAATGAAAGTGTCCTCAATATATGCCTTACAGCATTGTTTTAGGGAGTGGACTTGTTTGTTAGTTTCTTTTTCTATTTATTGATTAAGGTGCATGAGTGACTAATGTTCTTAAGATGCTTATTCATAAATTAAAACAGGATGGGGTATATTGATATCAGGTATCTGTCTCTGTGATACCACACAGATTTTTAAAGATATTGGTACTTGTGTTGTACTTGTGTTTTTTAGATTTTTTGATCTCATTTATTGTGTGTTTTTTGTGAGTAAAAAATAAATAATCCCAACAAGCCAACTGGTGTGATCTAATGTCATGCATATTACATTAAAACTGTCTTCGACCTTTTGGTTGTTTATTTCACCAAAAGCTTGGTGCATATGAATTGTTATGAGATCGTTTTATGGACAGCCTTGTTGAGATACAACATGTAACAGGGTGGGCAAAGAGATGGTTTCGCTAGAGGCGACAAGCAGATGAGTGGGACTATGACATCACACTGTCATTATCCCTATGTATTTATAGTTCCCCTATCTTCCTTTCACCCCTAATATGGGTGTCTATGTGCAAGCAATTGGCCACAGCTTCGCTATCACTTTAAGGGGGGCTTTGATGTAACACTCCCCCCTCCAGCCCGTAACTTTGAAAAAGCAGTGGATGGTTTATGAAAAATATCCCCACCGTTGTACCCGTGGACCACACGAGTGTCTGCCTACGACCAAAAATACATTTTTCTTTGATATACATTTAAATCTGAGGAAAAGAAATAATATGATAATTATTATGAAAAAGAAAAAGAAATCAGAGCACAACTGTACATCCAGATAATTTACATCTTTACATCTTTTGGATTAGTCCTAGTTTAAGCAAGTCTTTAAACAAGGCATGACAATCATAGGGCCCACGGGCCAGATCCGGACCATTGAATGATTTAATCCTGCTCACTGTAAGTCTCTGAGTACATCATGAAAGGTTTTAGCTCATTTCTATCAAAGGTTAAGATTTTTTTTAATAATACAAACATTGTGCAATATATAATCAGCTTCAGTTGGCCCAGCATAGTAGTTTGATCTGATGTTAGTGTCCGTTTACTGTCAAAGCATTAATTTGTATTTATTTCAAAGCACTAGGACAATCTAGGCATAATCAAGCAAAATTCTATTCATAGCTCCCACTTGAGTTTATGTTTGTGATATTTGTGTTTTTGTTGGTTCGGATGTAAAGCTGCATTCATTCAACTGTTATAAAAAACAAATTCCCAACTAACTCAATGTCAAACATAAAAATCATTTTTTCTAATTTATTCGTAGTAAATATGTTGTGCTTAGAAAATATCCCTCGTTATCCGTTACTATAATTTGTAGCTTGGCTACAAATGTAAGCGAAATGATAAAGCATGATATTGAAAAACAAACCTAAATATTTTGCGTTGACATTTTTTACTGATCAGGCCCAGCTGAGAGCATAAAGTCTGGATCCTGTCCCCGAGCCAAACTAAGTTTGACATGCCTGCTCTAAACTATTGACCCATTGCACGAGACGTCACGTTGCATTCCCAGGATGTATGAACACTATGTCGGTGGGCCAAAGTGCAGAGCGGTTGGCAGTTGTAAAAGCAGTTGAGTTGAAACAAAACCCAATACCTAAAACAGAAGAATATGGACCAAAAAAAGACAATTTTACTTTCGTGAGTCTGCAAAATGCAAATGTTACTCACTTTGCACTGTTATTATTTTGGACAGCACTGTATGTTGGCCTGGAGAGGGATGGTCGCCAACACGCTGTACTAGCCCGAAACACATGACAGGAAATGGTGCCCCTAAAACCATACTAGTTAAGGGATCCAACCAACCAACCAGCCAACCAACCAACAAAATACGACACCCGTTTGCTACAATAACATACTTTAAACATGACACATGTCTTAACACTACTTTCTTGCAGCGATCTGCAACAGTTTTTGAACATTTCTAATGAGCAAAAGCTTTCAGCAAAAAGTTTTTGGGGTTGTGTGCTTTAACTGCCTTCTTCAATTTCCACCAGAGATTTGTAAAGGGGTTTTAAGCCTTGTGACTGTAATGGCCACTCCAGAATCTTCCAGTGACTCTGTTGCAACAAGGCTGGAAAGCGTAATTCGTTTCCAAAGACACATGCGTGTGGGCAACCACTAAGCACCAGGGCCTTTGAGTGTACCTGTGATAAGGGAATAACTGGACCAGCTGGATACTGCAGAACATTCACCAGCTGAAAGGCAGCCTTTGGTTGCTAAGCAATCATACAGCGCCGATGGGAATTTAGCAATTTCCTAATTGTTTAGTTTTAACTATAAAAATAATTTTCCCTGCATTAAATGTCGCCAGATCCAGCATTACAGGATTTAATAGTAAAAATGAATGCATACATTTGTAGGAGTAAAAGAATGTCTGGTAAAGTGCAGAAGTAAACATTTAGGTTTTATTTCACTATTAAAACAAAAGGCATTAATCATGGCTACTACTTATTGCAGGAATTAATTCACAGAAACAAGACTAATATCCTCCGTGGGGAATAAGTCCATTGAAATGCATGCCATGGATTGATGTAGAATATGAATTTGTTTACAAGGATGTATACATATATATATATATATATATATATATATATATATATATATATATATATATATATATATAACTGAAATGCTATGGTATTAGGGGAAAACTGCTTGAATGGATAACAGCATATTTGTCAAATCGTAAACAATGCGTAAAAATTGATGATGTTCTTTCAGCGTGGTCGGAAGTTTTGTAGTGGGGTACCGCAGGGCTCAGTACTAGGACCATTATTATTTCTGTTTTTTGTGAACGACCTACCTGAGGCCATTCAAAGTAGTGACATCTCAATTTTTGCCGATGATGCTAAACTGTCGGCTTTCTTACCAAAAACCCAGGTGACAGGAACAATTGATTCTCTCCAAAATTACATTAAATCAGTTTTTCTTTGGTCCGAAAAGTGGCAACTGCAATTGTCATCTCATAAATGCTTAGCACAGTCGTTTTTACATGGTTCTGTTCCGCTGTATAACATTAATGATCATGATTTGCATGTTGTTACTGAACATAAGGATCTGGGTGTCACTCTTACTTCAAACTTAAAGTTTATCACGCATATCGCCAAAATTACCAACAAAGCCAATAACATAGCATCAAACATTTACAGAAACTTTTACAACAAGAACCCAGCATTCTTAGATCGAATGTTTTGCGTTTATGTTAGACCCGGGTTAGAATATAACAGCGTTGTGTGGAACCCTTACTTAGTCAAGGACATTAACCTACTGGAAGGAGTTCAACGACGGTATACGAAGCGGATACCTGGGATGCACAGCTTGTCATATCCGGAAAGACTACAAAGACTGAACTTGGACTTTTTGGAGCTCCGTAGAATTCGATTTGATTTAATTTTTGTGTTCAAAGTACTGCATGGAATGATCGATGTGCCTTTTGATCAATTTTTTGAGTTCTGTCGTGTTGATAGTTTACGTGGTCACAGATACAAGTTACGGGTGCCTAGACCTACCAGCAACTTGCACAGAAACTTTATTTCTTTCAGGATACCAAAAATTTGGAATTTTTTGCCTGACCGGGTTATTAGTGCAAATACGGTGCAAACCTTTAAGCAAAGGTTGGCAGAAACAGATCTGTCAAATTTCCTTAGGGGAGGGGGCGTAAGGTGACCATATTTGGCCATGCTCACTCTCAGCATTAGTTTTTCTTTTTGTGTCATGTTTTGATTAATGTATCCAACAATACCTTCAATAAACATTTCATTGGAAGTATATATATATATATATATATATATATATATATATATATATACACACACATATACATATATATACACACACATATATATATGTATATATATATATACATATACATATATATACATATATATATATATACACATATATATATATACACATACATATATACACACATATATATATATACACATACATATATACACATATATATATACACATATATATATATACACATATATATATATACACATATATATATACACATATATATATACACATATATATATATATATATATATATATATATATATATATAAACCAACAATAGTTATACCAGACCTGAGAGTTAAACACTACAGGAAAATTAAGTAAACGTCCTCTCTAACAGCATGTAAGTGTGCTAATTTAGTGTTGTTTGACTTACTATCACAGATAAGGATAATACAAGTATTTTAAAATCCATCCATCCATTATCTGCACTGCTTATCCTCAGTAGGGTCACAGGGGTGCTGGAGGGAGAGGCAATCGCAGGGCACACAGGGACAGACAACTCGCTCGCTCATTCACACCTAGGGACAATTTGGACCGGCCAATTCACCTGAAATGCATGTTTTTGGTATGTGGGAGGAAACCGGAGTGCCCGGAGGAAACCCACGCAAGAACTGGGAGAACATACAAACTCCGCACAGGAAGTCTGGTAGCTGGATTTAAACCCATGACTTCAGAACTGTGCCGCACACGAGCAAACCACTGCGCCGGCATGCTGCCATTACCTTTAGATATAAAGTAAAAATGCTCTAAATTATTATCTAAATACAGAACCATTATATGTACTCGATTTAAATCATACATGCAATAGGACTATTGACTTTCCTTTTACGTTCTTCAAAATATAAAACCTAACACACTATTCAGATGTCCTACATGATAGCATTACTTTTGTAGAAATCATATTAGTATATGTATTTAATGGTCCACGTTGATTTCCAATGGACGTGCTGTGCAGAACTATGTGCTTATGAGCACAAAATAAATTATTTTTATGAAAATTCGAGCTTGCATTGGCGTGATTCAGATGATCTTTGGCTGCTTGATGAAACGGTTAAGATTCGTTTTCCATACTTTCAAAGGGTCTCTTCAGTCATATTAAAACGTACAGTTTCATAACCATCAATGTATGGCATTGCATGGCGAGTTTGCGTGTGTATCACTTGCAGTTTATCATCAAGTATACAGTGTTGGGGTAATTCAAGCTCCTTTGGGCACAAGTATATAATTGTATGTGCATTCGAAAACAAGTTCTACAAAACACAGCGAAGAATATAGACTAAGGAGACTCCAAGTGACAAAACAGACTTATTTTTAGCCCATAATTTTGTGAGGTTTTTGTTTTACCATAGCAGAAAGCTGGCAGACAATTATGTCAGCTTTATCTAGGTGAGGCTCATGTTATGTTTATTGGTACGGGTATTAAAAACAAAAGTGTTATATGCTAGTTCATGTATTTTACTTATTATCTGAATCCAGATTTTCTTTATTAAATTAAATTTTGTTTTAGCACAATGAGGCACTTAATGTTTAACAATGTCCCTTTAAGTCAATTTAAGTTTATTTGTATAGCCCTTAATCATAAGAAGTCTCAAAGGGCTGCACACACCAATGACTAGTAAATACTACAGACTATTACACCACCCACTAATCTAAAACCTACATAAGGGCAAGAAAAACTCAAAAACCTCAACATGAGGAAAATGAAGAAACCTTGAGAAGGGAGCACACAAGAGGCAATCCCCCTTCCAGGAAGACCAGGCTGCAACGGATTTTGCAATAACAAATACTACACAAATATTGTCAACATGAAATATAGGTCATTCATAAGGTATAGAATAGAAGTGTGTTTTAAGCCTAGACTTAAACCATTCCACTGAGGTTGCAGATGGAATTTCAGGGGGCAGAGCACCCACAGCACCGGATGGAGAACGCTTTCGAACCTGCGGATCTTTTCTCGGCTTTTGGGATCACTAGTTTACCAGCATTTTCAGAGCGAAAGCTCCGGACCGGAACATACTCCAAAAGTAAAATAACCCAAATTAACATAAATAAAAATACTATAAGCTGATACTTTCTTCTTAGGTTTTGAAGCATGTGACTTTGTCCTATGCATGGTTAGTTAACAATAATTTGTCCAAATAGCCCCAGTAACATTAATTAAGCAGAATATACAGGGTGTCCCAAAAGCCTAGGGCACAGTTGAAGTCCCATTCTGTAATCTGCTTAACTATGAACAGTAGTAAGTTAAAAATGGTGCCACTTTCAGCATTCATCTTCTTAGTTTAAGACATATTTGTTTCTCTTGTAGAATACATCAAAAATAATCCTCAAAACAAGTCTAATTGTCTGATAGAGAATTTACGATATTTGTTCTCCTTTTAACTAATTATTTTCCACCAACAGGAGTAAAATACAATGAGCAAAATTATCACTTTTCCCATCAAAGAATGTTGTTCTTATTATCTGCTTGGAAAACTAGTGTCAAAATAAGAAAACATGCACTTAAAATAACCAATATTTTTGTCAACTGGCTAAGACTTTTAGTGGGGCAGTTTTCACAGTGAATTAAAGTAGAAATGAAAAACTTAAAAATAAAACGTAACTTACTTCAACTATTGTGATCTTGGCTGCCTTACACATTGGTTGGTTGAAGTTTCTTGCAGTTTTCCTGTGGGGAAAAAAATGAAAGCAATATTTAGTAAGCCACGGTTTATCGCTAAACATTGCGCTCTTGTGGATTTAAATGGTAGTGCAGTCCTTAGCTACAAGTCATGTTTGTGTGGTAAAGCTAGTTATTTGCAATCACCCGGCCCATAGGGACCTCAGTCAAGTTCTGTAAAGCAATTAAATGACATAGGAGGTCAATATAGAGGGTAATTAGCTATTCTGAAAAAAAAAAATACTTTGTAGCAATTTCTTTTGAAACGTTGTCTACATTGAAAACCTTAATTGTTATTTAACCTCAGCTTTTTTGCAACGGTAGTTCAAAATGTTGACCTTGCTTCCACAGACTATATCAATTGTAGATTTAAGCTGACCAGATTCAGTTCAGGACCAAAAGTTGCTCTTGTCAAATTCTGGATTATTTCTGTTTTCAAGAAAAAAAATATACCAATAATAAGAGCTTCCAAAGAACACGGGCCTCTTGTTTCAATCATCAAAATTTGAGGTGAGAACTTGAATCTTGAAAGGTACAATAAAGTGAAGTTTGATTTGGGATTTCTTCAGCTCTGTCATAAATAAATATTTAATAAAAAAAATTATAGCAAGTTACTTGTCATTAATATTACAATAACCTGGTACCAGGCTGTAGGTCATTTTGCATTGCGCCACAAATAAAGGAGAACAATCTTCATTAATTGTTGCTTAGTATTGTTTTATTCACACCATGAGTCTCCCCGGACCTGATACCAGTAATTGAGAAGTGCGTTTAAATTCAAGTCAGTGTGATCTGCATGGTCAGGCCCCGTTGCCTGTAAGGCGGTGCAACCAAATGTCTGCGTTTATAGCGAATCAACATGGAGAACGGTCAGCTGCAGCTCACTATGTCATTTAGTGTAATCTAAAACTAACGTATCTAAACTACTATGGAAAAACCACAATTTGTAAGTGTGTGTTTGGATGTGACTTAAAGGCTCCAAAACGGCTAAACCAATTTTTGTGGAAAAGTTGCATTTTAAGACTCCACGCGTGTCTTAAGCAAGATTGTTTAAATGCACCCCTAATAAATACCAACAAAATTGATAAACATGGCCTGGGAACGCTGGGCTATTCTGCTTGTTACAAAGATAGTAAATAATCTAGCAGCCATGGTAATTCTTTAAGTAATAAAAGAAAGATCCATCACCGAAGTTAGAGGATGCATGGAATCCCTATGTCAAGAACACGCTAAGCTTTGCATAAAGACAACACAACACCGACAAACTTCAGCAAATGTCGGTATATTTGGCGAGTTTGTATTTTTGATTCGGCGCGTGGCTAGCCATGAAAATTTGCGTTAAACATTAGGATAGCAACCGGGGTGAGTTGCTGAAGAAAAGTCCATGTCAAGTAATGCTGGAGCAATGTTACAAGGACAACCAAATATTGCACCTAATTATACAGTGGATTTACGCTCATTACTGTTGATATTAATGAAGTTATTAGTATTTACATTATCATTGTCATTCTTGTTGATATTATTTTTATTTTTGTGTTTTACAAACATGTTAAATGCCGATCTTGGGCTAAGCTGTGAAAATGTTGTCGGACACGTTGAACAGGTCCGCGAAATGGAAAGGGTTCTTTAACATTGCTATAAATCACAAAGTAATTATGCTTTAGACAACTTTAGTGTACAATAATAGCAAATATACACTGGAGTGGACTTCAGACGCCATACAGGAACACAATACTAATTAGTCAAAAAAAGAGGAAAACCACTCAAAACCCACTCATTTAGATGCCCACGGGTGCAGTCTGCAGTTCTGATGCCAGCCCCATCTACAGTCGGGTATGGTAGAGTTCCATTGACGATCTGACAAAGGCCTTGGCACTTGACCAGTAACCATCCTTCTGGCTGAGGGCGCCATTGTGCCAGTGGATCTGTTGACGATTTCACACAACCATACTTGTTCGTGCTGCTGGAGACTAGCTGTCTGAGGGTCTTGCTGCTCCACATGTTGACAACAGCTGAACTTTTGCGCACAGTCGTCCAAGGAGGGTGGTATACCTCTATAGACTTCAGGAACGCCTGTTTTAACATTCCAGTCGCCCTTAGGCACCAGCTGTTTTACCAGTCTGCCTTTACTGGCAGTTTCCTGTGCTCTCTTAGGCTCTTCCCTGCCCCGCGGGTATTACAGTGATGAAACTGATGTTGATCTGGCAACCTTTTTGTCTACTTAAAAGACGACCCACTGTCCGTGGTGGTTCTCACTCGTAGAGATTTAGAGTACTCTGGGTCAGAACTTGCTGGCGCATCCCTGGTCAACTTGTCTTTCCGCTGCTCCCTCAGGCTGTGCTTCAGCAATTCATAGCCTCTCCCCAACAGGCAGCATCTGCTGTTCAAAAACGGGGGCAAGCTTGGTATCCCAACACGCGACAGCTCCCGTTGTATGTTCGGCCTCTGAGGGGCCTGTTTTGGCACTGCTTACGCAGCCAGGAACAACAGGCCACCATCCACTTGGCTGCAGTACGACAACAGATTTAGTTGTTTACAGCATGGTGTAGGGGCTGTGATGAGGACCCAGTGTCCTGGTCAATGCCCACCATTTTGAGTTTCCTGCAGTCCCTCCTCCTAAGGGCCAGGCTCTTTCTACACTGAGGGTGCATGTGACTGCTATCGCTGATTGACATGCCAAGATTGATTGTGTCTCTGAGGGGACCCATGACCGTGTGTCTTTGTGCCCTCAGGGCATTTGGCAGCTTCCTCCCAGTGCATCTCCTTGCGTCCCATCTTGCAATCTCCGGATGGTGCTGGATGGCCTCAGTCAGCCTCCCTTTGAGCTGCTTAAGGAGATACGTCTTAAGTGTTTTTTTTGTAAGACTGCACTCTTGCGTGGCTTGGTTTTATTTGAGCTTCTTGCTTTGTCCATTAATATCGCCCGTCCGTGGTGGAACTCAGACCGTGCTAGAATATTTTTGAGCCAAATGCTGCCTTTGATCCCAAGGGCTTTATATATATATATATATATATATATATATATATATATATATATATATAAAATCATAAAATAAAAATGTGTTTCTATTTTCACATGCTTTTTTTGTTTCTTTTTAAATTAATACCATGAATTGCAATATTGATATTATATAGATAATATATAATACTGTATATCATATACATAATATATATATATATATATATATATATATATATATATATGTCCATATATAGAAATAAAACCATTCTGTTCTAGGACCAGATTGTTGAATCATGAAATCCTTACTCTACTATCACACAGCCCCACCCTCGTCCCATTGGAGTAATTACCTGAATATTACATTTCCAGCCCTGTCTGCTTTCCATGCCTTGACTAAAGCAAAGTCTCCAGTGATGGCCTTCTCCATGATATAGTGTCTGCCATTGAACTCCTGCACCTGTTTAGAAACCAAGTTGAAGATGAAAAAGGTACATTCAACTGAGTTACAGTACTGAATATAACTCTGGTTGCAACAGTACAGAGTGTCAACAAATAAGTCTCAATTAAGCAAAAGTTAATGTGAGTAATTAAGGCTTTTCTCATGTGAACTCCAGCAAAAACAATATTGGTTTACCACAACTCTCCTGAACAATAAATATCCGTGCAACATTACAACAAGAGCAAAAACACTACCTCTCTTTTTTCACTTGCAATGGCAATACTGCCATCTTTGTTGTACTTTATTGGAGAGCCTCCCTGCTGGATCAGTGTGCCGTAGCCAGTGGCAGTGAAAAAAGCAGGTATCCCCGCCCCGCCAGCTCGGATCCTTTCAGCTAACGTCCCCTGTGGTGGAAATGTTATGTAATGTTGCCCAGTCTTGAGAAAATAACACTGAAATTGTTTTGCATCAGCCGAGAGAGTTAGTAGCAACTTCCTGGAGCTCTTAAATGTGAAATCATACCCTTAGAACTTAAATTTTCCTCACCAACCTGTGGAGTGAGTTCCACCTCCAACTCTCCAGACAAATACTGTCGTTCAAACTCGGCATTCTCCCCGACATAAGAGGAAATCATCCTTTTGATCTGCTTAGTCTGAAGAAGCAGGCCAAGTCCAAAGTTATCCACGCTTGAGACAGGGGGAAAAAATTAGACTTCAATATTGTAATAAATTGTAAACTGGACATTTGTGGTCAGTTTATAGTAGAAATATCAAAATAGATAAATATAAGGAACAGAGAGAGCGGCCAGCAGTATCAATCAAATTGTTGTTGTAACCTTCAATGTTTATGTATATGGCCATCAGAGGAAGGCGTTTAATACAAAAAAAATGTTAAACACAAAAATGTTATGTTTTTTAAGAGACAGTAATTGTATGCAATGAAAAAACACTGTCAACTTTGTTTGTCTATTTGCGTTTGAAAATGTCAAATACTTCATTTACATTTTAATGTCCATAAACGTTTCTAAAACATCCTAAACTTAGTGACAATAACTACATTTTGTATTAAAGTATTTTTTTGGATGATTTAGGCATCAAGAAAACATTTTACAGTAAACAGAAAAGACTTCGATCTAGAGTTTAGGTCAAAACAAAAGCTTTTACTATTATATCTGGAAATCGACATTGAGTTGACACAAATGATATTTCTAAGCATATGGTCTGTAGTTTTTGTGTTAAGCAATGCAAATCCTCTAGCTAACGATTTAAGAGTATATTGGAATGAAGGAAATATTATAAACCTACTAAAATACATCAATACCAGTCTTGAATTGAATTCAATATAATGGCCCTAGTAATCAACAGGTGAGAGAGTTACATCCTTGCACTTGTTCCAATGCCTCCCACAATCATGTGTCATGAAAAATTTTAAGACTATTTAAATGTAGAAAACAGCAGTGGACCAGCCACAAACAAGCTCACCTTAAAAGCACCGTACTGCTTTCAGTATTTGTATTACAAGACATTTCCCCATGTTCACAAAAGCCTTGCAACATTGACACGTGTGAAGGTACAAAATGGCCTACCCGGCATTGTTGCTGACTGCAGTCAAACCTTTCACACCAGTTTTTAGTAAACTGTTGATGAGATTCTCTGGAATGCCACATAATCCAAAGCCTGTGTTAATGTAAAAACAGAAACATATAAACATAAAGCAACGCACCTACAACGTCAAACCTAGTATTTATATTGAATAACTTTGAAAAATGTCCCATTTGAGTTAACGTATTGACAGAGCATTCAACTGCCAAAGTAAACTCAGAACACGTTAAATTTAATTAATTAAAACGATTATGGTTGGTACAAATGCCAATGTTGGAAGAATAAAATTAGATGATGTATTCTTTTGGCAGTCCTTATTATCACAAATAGTATGTGTTGTCAGGCTGATATTTTACTCAGTAGGTATTCTTGGATGCAGGCGAGGACAATGGAAACGTTTAATAGTTGTCTTAGCTTGCGTTGTTAAAAATACATGCAGTGGAATGTGTGTGTAATTAAAGAATTCAACAAAATGGCCCAAAATGTTTGATATTTTTCATTATGACACAGTTATTTGGATCCCTACTTGAGATTACATATAGAATACAGATCATTTCCAACCAAAGGAACTACTAGAAATCTGTTTGACGGTAATTATAATGAAGTTGCAATAACCATATACTAAAAAAAAAATAATTATTTGCAAATCAGTTTCCATTTCTATTTGAATGAATACACTAAGAATGGAATAAACAAAAATATCTCATCCAGATGATGATATCTAATTTTCTATACTAGACAGAAAATTATACTTTTTGCTAGATAAGACAATGTGTCTTTTCACTAGAAAAAAAAATTAAAATATTTTAGCGATACAAAAATTAACCTTGAGCAAAAATGTTTTGGCGGAGTGTAATATTCAAACTACTTAAAAAAATCACTTAATACTTAAATATATTCTTAAATATCTAAATATAATTAGTCAAAATTCACTTTAAATCTTATGGCTGCGCCTGTTCTAAAGAAGCTGTCAGAGATAGCAAATGAAAACAGAAATTAGAGGAATGGCTATCAAAGATCTACTTGGAACGTTAAGTTATTTGAAAAAAATATGCACAGAACACAGAAATAGTATCTTAATTAAATTTACCTCCGACCAGTATTGTTGCCCCATCTGATATGTCTTTCACTGCTTCTGTAGGATCGGAATAGAACTTTGAACTTCTGTGGCTGGAGGTTGAGAGGTAGCAACTACATGTCTATAAATACCAGAAGAAATAGTGGGAATTATCATCAAATTTCTAATGTGTACATTGCTTTAAAATATATGCCTTCACTAGCTTTCCAAAATGTACTCTATATTGATTAATAACGGACAACATTCTGGTTAAAACAAATTATACTTGTTCAATGTCGAGTTGTTTGCTTATTGGAGTACATGGAAGATAAGTAATCTTTTGAACAAATCCGGCTACAGAACTGGCCGTGTTTTGGTGTTGACACAAATCGTAGCTAGGAACTTAAAGCCATATTGCTCACAATTTAAACAATTGTTTACCCTGTAAATGTAGAAACATTTTCATATATATTACGGTAACAACATTTAAATGGACAGAGAGCCAAACTAATAATTTGGCAACAAAGTCCACGACCTAACTGATGGAAAGTTGAACATTTTCCAAATGACGCATAGTCTAGTGAAACTAATTGAACCTTTTGAAAACCCAACAAGTATATTACAATATGACCGGATAAATGAAGCCTTTTTTCTTAATGCTCTGTCAATAATCTTTAATTTCCAAGGCACAAAAGACAAATTTCCTCTATACAAAAATCCCCATAACATGAAAATTAAATGAAAGAAGCTAGTATTATTTAAGCACCATCAGTGTTATCTACAGTTTCAATTTCAGAAATAGTGGACTAAATTTACCCAAAAAAAAAATAAAAAAAATAAAAAAATTATATGATTCACTCAACTGAAATGTGTTTTAAGTAATGGATTACAATAAAGTGGAAAAAAATCTAATAATAAAAAGGACTCCTGATCTATAACAAAATAGAGAACCATCTCGGGGCCATAGAAAACCTTCTTGCGGGCCACATCCAGCCCGCAGGCCTTGACTCTTACATCATTATATACATAAGGAAATAACCAACTATTAAAGGTGGTGTCCGTAATGTCAAGAATATTCTACTTGCTGATGCCATCTTATGGCTGAAATCAGCATTGTAGCCTCTGTCAAGCTGCCTGACAGCTGTGTTTAGAGGTGTTTCTCTCTTAGACTCGCTCCAATGAACTCTTCTCTTTTAATCTTTTTGGGGGTTTGGGTTCGTATTTTGACTGTTTTTGAAACGGTTATTTTCTTAAGATGACCATTTTTATCCTCTGTAAATGAAAACAACCTGCACACACGTGCAATCACTCTCCACCACCCACCACTCCTTTTCAGCCGTCACACACGCCACACACTAAGTGGCCGGAACACCGATGGTAAAAGTAAGATAAAGGCAGATAGGTGCAGTGAAAAGAATATATAAAGGCGCTTTTAACTCAGTTGGGAAGCTTGTGTCCCATAAGAGAGAAGGATATTCGAGTTTGACACCAAGTGTTCTGCACTCAAAGCCGAAAAAAAAGGTGACGTCCCAAATCAAATTACTGTTATCCAATCCATGCCCCCTGTCAATGTAGCTTTGCTGCAGTGCTTTGTTTTTAGCTGGCTACATGAGAGAAAATATTTCATTTTAAACGTTTTAAAGACACCTCAAACCATGCAAGTCTACCTTTAATAATCATAGTAATATTTGTAAAACTTGTAGGATTTATTTTTACTATTTTTGTTATTATCGTATTTTGCACACTATAAGGCGCACTGGGTTATAGGGCGCACCCCGAAAAAATTGTTTTTGGTCCTATTTTTGACATACATAAGACACACCGGATTATAAGGCGCTACAATGGGAACGTCGACAAAACACTCAGATAGTTCCGTCCAACTTATTACCCCCTTAACATTCCGAAAGCTTGCAAAGACACAAATACGTGTCGAGAACACGTGCGGATGCGGTGTTCGTACGATGTCACTCAAATGCATCGTTCCATCATTCGGAAGGTTAAAGTCTTGGGATTCAAGAAATGCCAACCATTCCTTAGTATTTATTTTCTTTTTCGCTTGCAACTTTACTGTGCATATGACAATAAACACTTGGAATTGAGTTTAATCTAAAAATAGACACTCCATTCCATCCATTATCTGCACCGCTTATCACAGAAACATCGAGTTCAGTCTGAAACAAGATACAGGGACAATATAAAACCCGGAGTAGCTCACCGAAGTCGTTGTGTTCATAATAATGTGCAGCCAATGTCCTCTTATATCCGTGAGGGTAGTAAATCCAGGAGAATACAATATTTACAAATACAGAATAGAAAAAAATGCTTTCTCTATGCCGTCAGCCACGTGCTATACACATTCATCTTTTTCGGCCAATTGCAGGCTTTGTTTCGCCGTTTAAGCCAATGCCAGCCTGTAAATGATAAAAAGCATCCGCCCCTTGACCTCCGAATAACTTTAGCCAATAGTGATCCATTCAAATGATGATTGACACATTGGTTAGCCAATGAAACGCCGGTAAATAAATCCCAGCATACACCGCGTACTACTTGGCGTTCGGGGGAAGATCTAGTCGGCGGCTGCAAGTTAGTTGGAAAACTTTAGCCAATAGTGATCGATTCAACTGATGATTGACACATCTTTTTCGGCCAATTGCAGGCTTTGTTTTGCCGTTTAAGCCAATGCCAGCCTGTAAATGATAAAAAGGATCCGCTCCTTGACCTCCGAATAACTTTAGCCAATAGTGATCCATTCAAATGATGATTGACACATTGGTTAGCCAATGAAACGCCAGTAAATAAATCCCAGCATACACCGCGTACTACTTGGCGTTCGGGGGAAAATCTAGTCGGCGGCTGCAAGTTAGTTGGAAAACTTTGCAATTTTAAAATTGATCCATAAATAAGGCGCACTGTATTACAAGGCGCATGGTCAGCTTTTGAAAAAAATAAAGGCTTTTAGGTGCGCCTTATAGTGCGGAAAATACGGTACTATTTTTGTGTTGTTGATATTTATAGCTTTTCTTTAATTGTATTATTAGTTTAGTTAGGGTTAAACATGTAGAAGGACACTGTATTATTCTGCACCTCCTAGTGCAGGGGTCGGGAACGTGACTCGTTAGCCATCTATGGCTCTTTTCATGAGTACATATAATAATAATAATAATAATAATAATTTCCTTGTATTGTCATTCTGTGTAACAATGTACACAGAACGAAATGTCGATTGCACCTGACCCATTGTAGCGAGCCGATGCAGCCGCAGCCAACAGAGGGCGCCGCCGACCACTTTTTAAGTCTTAGGAATGACTCGGCCGGGGCGCGAACCACCGACCTCCCAGTCTCAAAGCGGGCGGATCGGGGATAAAAAAAAAATTCATGTAAATCTCATGTATAATGTTACAATACTTAAAAACGTGAAGACGGTCTAGTTCGCTCATATCTGACATAGTACAGACAATATGAACGTTTCGGTCCAGTATATAAAGAGCATATTCCCCACTACAGTTTACAGTTTACAATGAAGGTGTCACACCAACAGACACTGTTTTGGCTGTACGTCACTAAGGAATCTTTAATATGAAAGTTTATTTAACAATTTAGGTTCGCTGTTGAGACACTTGATGAAAACACACAGAAAAACTGTAAACAGACAGAAATGCAAGGCAAGCACAGAATGCAATTTGATTGGGTGAGCGGAGCTGTACACACAGAGAACTTCTTTCTCTGTCTGAATCGCGGGAAAATACGTTAGTATCCTTCTTTGCAGTATGTTGTGATATTTATACAAGAGAACTCTTGTTGCACCTTACGGGAAAAAAAACGAAGGATCTTAAGTTATTGCGGGAGGGAGATAAGTTTAAAATGCATATTTATTGATATGGGACACAAGCGCTGACATTTTTCTTATTTCATAAATTTTATCAAATTATCTAACGTCACACGGTGAAAATCCGCTGAAAATTTAGCATTTGGGTCAAAAAGGTTCCTGACCCCTGTCCTAGTGGTAACAAAAAAATAATTGAAAAAAATATCAACCTAAATAACAAGCAAACATTCATGAACTATCATTTAATCGTGGATTTTATTTAAATACTTGCAGGTCAAGCTATTTACATGTATTTTCAAGAACAGGAGGCTCATCTCGAGGAATCTGGCATATTTGTCAGCCATCTAGCTGCTACAGTTAACTGAAAGGGTGAGCAAAAAAAGCAGAACTTTTCATTCTTTTCTGCCTGAGACACCTCATCCGGCGCCTATGGAACGCTCCTGAGATTTTTTTTATGCGAATGTTCAAATTTAGTGTTTTAAAAAGGGAGCCAAGACTTTGCTATTATTTCTAACTAACGTTTTTATTTGTAAAATAATATAATTATTTGTATATTTCGAATGTTTCTAAGCAAACTGGATTAAATGGTCCTTTTAAAAACAAATGGACAATGATACATCGATTGTGTAGGTAAATGCAAAGGAGAAAACGGTTTCAAAACCAACTTGAGGAAATTGTCCCGTTATTAAAATGTAACTTAAGAGAGAAAAATTATTTGCTCGTGTTATTTTTTTCTCATGCATTGCTGAGCTATCTGATTTAAGACTCTTAATCTGCATATACAAAAACTTAAATGCATCAATCAGCCATTTTTTCCCTCCGGCCCCTATGCAAATATTTTCAGCGTAATGCGGCCCACGACTCAACTGGTTTGACCATCACAGTTCTGGGTATTGCTTAGCCCCCAGCTCTTATCCTACCAAAAGACAAGTTCTGGTTGTGGCTGCAGATGAACGGCTTGTAAGGAATACAGCGGTATCCAGTAGTCAAATAATGTGCCCTGAGATTTGATCTGCAACCTCAATGGAACTGTTTAAATCTGTGCCTAAAACACTTATTTTCTATACTTTATGAATTATCTATATTTCATGTTGACAATATTTGTATATTGTTTGTTATTGCAACATACGTTGCAGCCTGGTCATCCTGGAAGGGGGATTATCTCTTGCGCGGTCCCTTCTCAAGATTTCTCCATTTTCCTCATGTTGAGGTTTGTGGAGTTTTTCCTTGCCCTCGTGTAGGTTTTAGACCAGGGGATGTTGTAATAATAGTCTGTTATTTGCAATAATGAGTGTCCTGTGCAGCCCTTTGAGACCACTTGTGATTAAGGGCTATACAAATAAACCCGATCTGACTTGCCACGGTCCTTTTTAAGTTTGTGCCTAACATGACACTCGTTGATATAAATAAAAATCAAATGTTGCACATGATTACATGATGGAAAGTATTGCAGAAGTGACAAATGCAAACCCATGTGACTTTCCATCAGCACTTGTTTGGTGACACTTATCACATTTTTACTCATCGCATTGTAATTATTCTTAACCTAAATAACCATTTCATAGAGAGGATAAAACTAACTTCCAATAGGATAAGATAAGCCAGTATGGATATAGAACGATTGCAAACGAAGCCACACAAATCTATAAGAGAAAAGAGTCCATGTATCTTTTATGACCTTCTGCGCGCAGTTCTAGAAGCATGCAAGAAAAGCACAAGTCAGGTAAATACCAACCTTGTTCAATGGAAGCTTATCAAAGTTTAACGTGGTTCTGCATGGACCACTGAGGTATTTTAGAATGTTAGCTCGACGCAAAGCTTTGAATGCCATGCTAAGAACGACAAGGGAAACCGGGCTCCAGGGGACAGGAGGGGATGCTTGGAAATAAGAGACTCAATGTTAGCATTTGGCTAGTGGCGAATAGCCTGAACTCAGTCAAGTCAACGCTGCAGTCTCATTGGCTGGCGAGTAGGGCATGGCTTTTGATGCGTTTGTGAGAATCGTACGTTAGACAACTATCCACAAGTTTAGTGTTTCTACTTTTTTGAGCCAAGGCTTATTGTTTTGTTTTTTTTAGGCACACTGCTAATTGTTGGCACCAGTTTGATTTAGCTTTTTGTCAAATTATAATTACATCTTTTTCAATTGATCTGGTCCCTTTGGGGAAATTCATTGGGCAGCATGGCGGCGCAGTGTCGCATGTGCAGCACAATTCTGAGGTCATGAGATCGATCCTCGTGTGTGGAGTTTGCATGTTCTCCCCGTGCTTGCGTGGGTTTCCTCCGGGCACTCTGGTTTCCCCCAACATTCCAAAAAACATGCGCGTTAGGTTAATTGGCCGGTCCAAATTGTCCCTAGGTGTGAATGAGCGAGCGAATTGTTTGTCCCTGCGTGCTCTGCGCCTGGTTAGCAACCAGTTCAGGGTGTCCCCTGCCCACTGCCCGAGGATAGCTAGGATGGCTCCAGCACCCCCACGACCAGTGTTCCCTCTAAGCTGCGCGCGTGCGCAATTGCACACTGTTCGCACATTTTCAGCGCACAAGAAAATCTAGCCAGCGCACAAAAATTAGGGCTCAAAATTACTAATTAATAAGCGACTTAAGTCAAAGTTACAGTGCATGAAGGTAAAAATACACGGGTTCCCCCGACGTTGTGTCCTAAATGCGGTATTTTGAAGTCAGTGTCGAACGAAGTTGAAAAGTAAAGTCAGTAGAGTTTCTGAGAACCGGCTTCTTCGGCTCAGCTCACTAAAATAAATTGGCTCTTTCGGGTCCTAAACGGCTCTTCAGGTTGTTTTTGCTTCTTTAATCCCAACATGGCCAAATATTGCACAAAATGACTTAAAGGAATGGGGGAATAGAACAAAAAAAGAAATAAATACCAAAATGAAAAAGTAGTGAAAAGCTGAGAAAAAAGAAACAAAAGGAAGAGAAAAAAGAAGGAAAATTTCAGAAAAAAGCCAGAAAAAAAGAAAAGAAAGAAATGTAGGAAAAAGGAAAATAGAGAACAAAAAGAAAAAAGTAACAGCTCGGAAAAAATAAACACAATGAGATTTTTTTTAAATGATTTTTTTTTAAAAAGTAGAAAAAACACGGAAAAAAAGAAGAAAAAGTTGCATTCAAATAATTTCCAATGATATCAAGTGAATCTTGTTGCCAACTTTGTACTTCCACTACAAATGTGATTAAGTACAGTTCTGTATCCTACAACCGACTAAATAAGCCCCCAAAAATGTTAATATTATGCGACAAAATATGTCAGGAAATAAAAAGAAATGGATATTTTGTGAAAGAATTGTAAGATCAAACGACGTTTGTAAGCCGTACAACCTTTGCAATAGTACATGAGTCAATTCATTCAAAAGAGAAACATAATTTTGCAATGGCCGGAAACTCAGCAAAATGTAACTTGATGTCAAGTTTTGGACATGTTTGATAATTAATTATCTTGCCACACTTGGAATTATGGTTGCTCACTGTTGTTTCAAGTGTTGCTCACCGACTCTGTGTGAACGCTCAGACCCGTGGAAAATTAGAAGGAACATTGCCCACGACCCTACTGAGGATAAGCAAGCGGTGCAGATAATGGATAGATAGATAGATGGATGGGGAAATTCATTTTCACTGACAGTAAGAGGAGGGCTGGGTTAAGTCCAAGGATAGACCAATATGGTCCGATACAAATTATTCGTATTGAGAGGAGGGTGATAACTGATATTTGGAGACGATATTAATTTGCTGTAAAAGCTTAAAAAAGGTCGTAAAAATTGATAATAATGCAAAAAGAAACAAAGAATATTTTTAAATAAACTCAAAACTCTCTGAAACGTTTACAGTAAATAAATTGTGGCTAACCTTTCACCTAAACTAAAAACAAACAGTTGCAAGAAATAAAATTAAGCTTAGCCGCAACTTGTATAAAGGTAGATAAAAAAACTTGAATAGCTCCTTAAAACTTGTTAGTTTTTAGAATTTCACAACTAACATGACTTATCATTCACCTAAACCAAAAATTAATAGTGCGGGAAATAAAATAAGGCTTAGCAGCAACTACAGGTGGTATAAAGGTACATAAAAACGTAAAAAGATTATTATTATTTTTTTACAATAAACACATTTTAAAAAATGTCAATAAAACTAACGTTAATCAACTTAAAACAAAAAGTGCATAAAAATGTTATAGTAACAGCTTATCACTCAGATTCTCACTTTAGCATGCTTTATATGATCTCCAACACAAACGCACACGCTTGATTGATGAACTAGTGTTATGATGAGAACTAATTCATCCTGAACATGCCAACAAGTTAACTACAATTTTCACGCTATCTCTTAATCTGTTTTATGCATTTGACCAAGCAAGGCAAGGTGTCAAAAGGTATTTACAAAATAAACCACACAAACAATTATTTCAGATTTCCTTTTTTTTCCACACAGTACATTTAGGAGTTGCCAATTATACATAGAAGTGCAGGATTTCTCAGACTTCATTTTTATTTGCAATCAACAATGACACCGCCGTGTGCTACCAGTCACCTAGACCATCCTGTGTTGTGCTAAAAATGGATCAAACAGAAAATAATGGAAAAAAGTTAAAATTTACTTTTGCCAATTGACGCCGCTTTTTCACCAAATGGTGTCACTTAAACTAGCAGAGATTCAAATCAGAAATCTGCCAAATATCACATGTATTGAAAACTGTTAGTTCTCCCCATGCTTAATGTAACAGAGTTGAAATTTGATTGTTTTGAATGTTTTTTGAATTCTCACAAAATCTGTGTTTTTGTTGTATTACTGTTAATATTCCGGTACCTCATTCAGTTGTTAAGTCATGGGCGTCTGCGACTGTTTTTTTCGTTTGGCACTTTATGGGCTTCAGCGCTTGCCGTAGCTTAAGTGATTTTTGTAAGCGTTGAAGATAATTGCAGTCGTGAACAGAGACCCCTGACTTTTGTGTTGTTTTATTTACTGAATGCAGGCAATAAACCAGAGATTGTGAAACCTTGAGTCGTGCATGAACGAGGGTCGCTACATTAAGTTGGTTTCTTCCGAACACTCCGGTCTCCTCCCACATTCCAAAAACCATGTATGTCAGGTTGATTGGCCGGTCCAAATTGCTCCTAGATGTGAATGAGCGAGTAAATTGTATATCTCTGTGTGACCTGCGACTGGCTGGCAACCAGTTCAGAGTGTCCCCTGGCCATTGCCCGTAGATCGCTGGGATGGGCTCCAGCACCCCTACTAAGGATAAGCGATGCAGATAATGGTTGGATGGATGAAAACTGCGATGTGCTCTAACATAGCGCTTATTATGCTGAAATGAATTAATAAACAGTCCAATTCTCAACAGATAAAACAGGAGACCTCATGTGTGGTCCCTTCTCAAAGTTTCTTCAATTTCCTCATGTCAAGGTTTTTGAGTTTTCCTTGCCCTCGTGCAGGTTTTGGATCAGGGGATATTGTAATAATAGTCTGTGGTTTGCACTATGGTCTGTGCATCCATCTAAGACTTCTTGTGATTAAGGGATATACAAATAAACATGACTTGACTTGAGACGAAAGTTCAAAAGAAAAAGCGTTATTTCGCTAAAGTATATAATTTTAAGGTCCTTAAAAGTGATTTATAGGTCCTTAAAAGTTATTTATATACAAGGTGCAAACGCTCTGAGCTTTACTGTTGTATTAAATTTAACCAACACCCCCAGATGAAATTGCAATTTGTTCTGTGTAACAAAGAAAGATTCGCCTGACAGTAAACACATGGAGGCATGTTGTCTCGCCCACACCCGTGTAAACAAAAGAACCACGTAGCTTGACGTCACACTCGACATACTTGTAAAGACGCCGTTTATCGAGCTCGTATCTTTCTTTCGATACATGCATTTTTTAATGCATGTTTAATTTTCCAGACAGGATAATCATAATACATATATTAAAATAAAACCTTTACCCTTACTGACATTGCTTGGACACGTGACCCACCCTCACGTGACTAGTAGTTTTAGTCATGGCCGACGACTACAGGCGACAAGGCCTCGACTTGGAGAGAAGGATATTCGAGTTTGACGCCAAGTGTTCTGCACTCAAAGCCGAAAAACAAGGTGACGTCCCCAACCAAATTACTGTTATCCAATCCATGCCCCCTGTCAATATGGCTTGGCTGCAGTGCTTTGTTTTTAGCCGGCTAACGAGCTAGCTGTTGTTAGCGTCATCGTGCGATGCAACCAAAACAGCTGTGCCGATGCAACGTTTTAACCGTTTTGTTGACTAACTAATAGGCAGCGTTTCGTCTGCGTTAACTGAGATAACTTGGCGAAATGCACTGCTAAATGTTTTCAACATCACTCGTGTAGAGTTTTTAGTTAGCAACGTTTAGAAGTAAACGTTTAGATAGCGACCCTCCGTCTGAGTGATCATTCACGGTTATAAATGATGTGTAATGTTATAATGTGTTTAATTTTCTGACTGAGTAACGTCCGTGTTCCCCTGTGTTTTTCTTTCAATCTATACCCTTTTCACTTTCAATTCCGACTTGACTCAGTTGTTTTTTTTACTCCGTTGCCATTGTATATGTGGTTCGACTTGTGAGTTTGAGGATTGTCACAGACTGTCGATCTCCCGAACGCATTTTGAATCGAATCTTTGAGTTGAAGATTTTTTTTAAAGTCTCTTTATTCAGAACATTTTATTTACTTAGTTTATGGATGTTTTTAAAAGTGTTTTTTTCTGCAAAATAATAAACTAAATTTTGTATTGTTT
The DNA here is from genome assembly GCF_059441175.1 of Urocampus carinirostris. Lineage (NCBI taxonomy): Eukaryota > Metazoa > Chordata > Actinopteri > Syngnathiformes > Syngnathidae > Urocampus > Urocampus carinirostris. The sequence continues at coordinate 26,281,485 of NC_142353.1, read as the reverse complement.
TTGTTAAAGGCCTCCGTTTACATTTTTTTTTATTATTTATATCTGGCGATGCAAAGTTGAGAAAAATGGAAACTGGTACATTACAGACCTGCTTCAAAGTAATGAAAGCACAATTTGTACCCAAATAGTTCTGTGCAGGGCGGCACCGCGGCGCAGTGGTTAGCGCATGTGTGGCACAGTTCTGAGGTCATGAGATCGAACCTTCCTGTGTGGAGTTTTGCGTGTTCTCCCTGGTCTTGAGTGGGTTTACCCCGGGCACTCCGATTCCCTCCCACATTCCAAAAACATGCATGCCAAGTTAATTGGCCTGTCCAAATTGTCCCTAGGTGTGAATGAGCAAGTGAGTTGTCTGTCTCTGTGTGCCCTGCGACTGGCTGGCAACCAGTTGGAGTGCCCGAAGTTGGCTGAGATGGGTTCCAGCACCCCCGCGTCCCTACTGAGGATAAGCGGTGCAGATAATGGATGGATGGATGGACAGTTCTGTGCTGGGAAGGTTTTTTTTTTCCAAAGACAACTGTCCACGATGTAAATGTAATTGTCTCTGTTTATGTTCTCAACACATTTGATAGTGGGTGACTGAATATTTTTTTTGCAACCTGTTGAACCCTATTCAATTAGTCATACTCTTATTTATTTTTCCACAGATGATGACTATTTACAAAATGCAGCTGTTATATTGGACAAATTGAAAGGCTATTACAGACAAGGGGGAGAAAGCAGCAGCCTTTCTAAGCTACTTCAGGATTATACACAGGTACGGTATTTTATTGCATCCAGTTATAATTTGGACAGTGAGCCCTCAGTTAACAATTTCATTAAAGTGCTACTTCATCAGATTTAAATAGTTTTACTGCCAGTTTTGTCTTCTATACTTAACACACAACATACATTTTGACACAAAAACGATTTATATCCACAATTTATTTGTTGCCAATTACAAATTGGTTTCATGTGCAATATTCTTAAACACATAAATTGGAAATTCAGGGACCTCTTGTGTAATGAAGTTCAGTATAACATGTACATGTGAATGTTTTGTTTTTGCACGGTAGGTGATCTTAGATATTACGTTTTATGAAGAAAATAAACTGGTGGATCAAGCATTTCCAGAGGACTGTTCACCGTTTAAAATTCAGCAGCTCCTGCAAGATTTGACTGAGCCGGAAGTTCTGGTGGGGAGGCTAGCACCATCTCAAGAGGTGTGGTTGAATTTTCTCTGTGTACTGTACTGTAAATATCAAACAGTGATAAATTCAGAATGACATAATAACAGAACAATGACTTGGATTGTGACAATGGGAAATTATTTGGTCCATCAGGTGCAGGCTGTGTTGGGATTAGAGTTGTTGGAATGCCTCTATTGGAGACGTGGTGCGCTGCTTTACATGTACTGCCACACCCTTCATCAACGGAAGCAATGGATCAAAGAAAACAAGGAGACCTTCCTCAAGGTTCTGTATGGTCAAAATGGGAATATAGTACATACCTTTAAAATATATATTTATTCGAAGCTCAACTTCATATGAATCATTATGTCATGTTCTAGAGCTTTTAAAAGCCTTTTCATGATTGGTTGGTTCTTTTGGTACCAGCAAAATATGTTGGATGGGCTGCAGACATTTTCCCATGATCTTAAATGTCTTGATAATCAGGCACAACGTTAACATTTTTTTTTGCTTTATTCAAGTCAATTTGTTTAATTGACCTACTCATGTGGCTAAACACAACACAGTGCACGCTAAAATATGTTAATTTCTTCTTTACATGCCTGAATGCAGCAACATTTTCCCTATAATTGATGTGTCTGTGTCATGTACCTGCAGTGCATTCAAGAAGGAGTGCGCTACCTAATGCGGATGTTGCAGGTGAGGAACTCTGTGAAGCTTAATGATGGGGTTGTGCTCCATGACACTGCGACCGGAGGCTTTTTAACTGAAGGTACACATTCCAATTTTATTTTACCTACATTCCGCGGCTGTTGAAAACTTAACTTGTTTCTTTTTAGGAGTAAAATTATTTGAAAAATATTTGTAAGCATAGAATTATCCATTAAATTATTTTTAGCAGTTGCAGTAAAATCTGTAACAAAGATTTTTTTTTCCAGAAAAACTACTTCGAGGCACCAATAAACTCGTGTTGATTTTGAAAGCAAAAACCTAACAGAAATATTTTTGTCCACACAACCTTTACCTGACATGAATAAGACTAAAGAAGATAAAATGTCCTTTTAACCAACAAAATAGCTAGGATAGAAAACAGTTACATTTTTGTAATCTAATCATGACCGTCTGGAAAAAAAGTTCACTAAATAAAGAATGGACTTAGATTAATCAACATTTTAGTTCACAAATAAAGGCATTGGCTTTTTTTGTTGTTTTGTTTGTGGCAAAAGAGATGCGATGTTTTGTTGAACTCATCTCAAATCAGATGGAAATGGTCATTAGATTTTTTCAACAAATAAAATGTGTACAATTATTGGCTTGACTAAAGAAAGACTCGTGTTGAATTTTTATTTACTAGTTTATCTTGCGACAAAGTGGGGTTAATTCCTCTTGTTTTGCTAAATGAAACATATATATATATATATATATATATATATATATATATATGTATAAAATGTTATAAGGGCTCCCGCTGATCCTAGAAACGTCTTAAAAGGCATTCAATTTCTTAATTGACATCAAAATGTCTCATCTCATCTCATTAGCCATACCGCTTATCCTCAGTAGGGTCGCGGGGGGCTGGAGCCCATCCCAGCAATCATCGGGCAGTAGGCAGGGGACACCCTGAACTGGTTGCCAGCCAATCGCAGGGCACACAGGGACAGACAACTCATTCGCTCATTCACACCTATGGACAATTTGGACCGGCCAATTCACCTGAAATGCATGTTTTTGGAACGTGGGAGGAAACCGGAGTGCCCGGAGGAAACCCACGCAAGCACGGGGAGAACATACAAACTCCGCACAGAAAGTCTGGAGCTGGATTTGAACCCACGACAGGTTCCCATGACATGAACTGTGCCGCACAAGCGCTGACCACTGCGCCGCCGTGCTGCCACATCAAAATGTCTTTATTCCAATTTTCAAAAGTCGTAAAAATATTGTTAAGATTTATATTTGTTTGAACTAAAAAGATTCGGTAACATTTATCACTTGTCTTTTTAATATTTCCCCAATTTAATTTCGTGGCATTATGGCGATAACGGAACCTTCAAAACGGGAATTTGGTCAGAGTCAGGGTTTTCAGAGCAAGTGCTTGTCTTAGCTCTACCCACAATACACAAAGACATTTACTTTAAAACGTTTACTTTTTTTTTTTTTTTTGTTCTTCTGTATTGGCTTTTTTTTTTTAATTTGGTCGTAAATTTTATAACAAAAGGCTTGAATTTTAACTTGTTTTAAGCTGTAGGAACCCATATATATATATATATATATATATATATATATATATATATTTATCCCTTATATCTCAATGACAATAAAGACTAGTCTAAATTTACTTCTAAAATGAATTTAATGAAATGTGAGTTGAATTAAAATATTTAGTAAATGTTTTAAAAATTCATAAGTGTTCCTCCTATTTTAGAAAAGCGGAGACTAAATTTTAAAATTGCTGATCGAATTAACACTTTGCTGGAGCAAAATCATCTTTTTTTTAACTGCAGTAAATAACCTTTACAGTTTTCTCCCACCACTGATCACACAAATATTTGAAAATGAGCAAAATTATTTTTTCTTGTTTCCGAAGGTATCTTCTCTGACACTCACCTGCTGACTATGATGTATATTGGAGAAATGTGCTTCTGGGCAGTAAAGTACGAAGACTACAGCGGCGACTCTGTGGATTATAAAGAAGACCGCCTTCAGTTTAGGGACATTGGCACACAGATCCTCAACAAGTATGTGCTTGCCTGTGAGGGTCCGCTTCAGGGCCAAGGATGGAACACCGAGAACGCTAAGGAGATCCTCAGTGTTTTACAGTGAAGCTTAGCCATCTCCACGTCCATCCTTGGACACAAATCTGACATCAGTATTCATTTTTTTTTGTTGTTTTTTTCCCCAGTCACTTAATTTAAAAATATACCTAAATAAAATATAAAATGTTAAAAACCCAAATAGGGTACATTTTGTTTAAAGGCTGAGAGCAGAAGAAAAAGTGTCAGTTGGACCGTACCCCACACTAGATGGTCAGCGGCATTAAAAAACACAGAGTTTAAAAACTGACATTCGTTTTGACCCTGTTAATGGAGAAATAAAATGTTCTCTCCATTCTAGACTGTTGACTAGGGCACTTGTTTTGCTCTAGAGAATGTGCTATAACATTAATATTAATATAAAAGATTCTTAGTAAAATGTTTTCTTTTTTGTTTGACATCAGCCTAAAAGGAAACATTGCACAGTAACATTTTTATTTATTATTAAGTTGCAATTTTGGTATGGTTTTAATATTTAACATGTTTATACGCTATACACACGTTTGTAAATGTGTATAAAATACATTCAAAGCAAACGAGTTGGGTTTTTTTTCCAGAAAGTGTATGTTTTAAGATGAATTCACAATCCATTTGTAATCCCCTCATCCTTTTTTATCCGTTGCCGTGAATGGTCAATAACGATATTTGTAGCGCACACAAGTTCCCTTCATTTTAGCAGTACAGTCACAGATTTAATGGACTTTATGCCACAGCATAGAAGCAGGATTTAGGACAGTTCTTGCCACTTGGTTCCGGTGTAAATTAATGTTTGGCATTTTCTTTTAATTAAATTTAAAGAGATGTTGGTGGTTTATGGCATGTAATAATAATAATAATAATAATAATTTCCTTGTATTGTCATTCTGTGTAACAATGTACACAGAACGAAATGTCGATTGCACCTGACCCGATGCAGCCGCAGCCATAAGGGACATTTGCGTAAGAATCATCTCTGCTATAGCAGCAGCATACATTTGAGCAACAATTACACCCTCGAGCCCCCCTTTTTTATTTTTATCTTATTTTGTTAATTTTTATTTATTTTATTTTTTTTAAATTTGAGTGCGATGTGTAGTAAATTCAAGTGTTAATGGAAGTAGACAAACGCAGCAAAATCGTCCGCTTTACAGTCAAATACTGTCATCTTGCGTTCATTAAATACCGGAACTTAAATGTAAGCATTTATAACTTCCACCGGAAGTCTGTGGCATACAGCCCGTATGTTTTGGCTACTGCCGGGTGAGCGATTCCTCTTTACCTGCAAAAAAAAAAAAAAAACATTCATTAATTGTATTTTTTGGCCTACAAAAGATAAAGAGCTGTCCTGGATTTTTTTTTTTGTTTGTTTTTTATGTCCTTGGTGACAATAAAACCCGTGTTTTAAAAAGTGTGTTTTGTGTGGATTGGGCTATAAGATTGCGACGCACTACAATAACCACAATGCAATAGCAATGCTGTCTGCGTCAATAAGGAAGTGAGTTGATTGCGTCATTTCAATTCATCACTGTTTCCGCCACCATCATGTAAAAACTAAGTTAGACATTACACATCACCGTTTAATGGCAGGGCAGACTAGCGACTGGCTCGTCATTCGACGCTTAAGACTGTTAAAACAGTCTTATTGGCCTTCCGGTGGGAGTGATGACGTTTCGGATCATGGAACGGAACAAGGATTTTTGGACAGTTTACCTGTAAGTTATGAATTTTTCCCGACTCGATTTAATTTTACGTGAAGCTACTTTTTAAACGTTTTAATTTCAAGTATTTAGTGTACCCTTGAGAATATATTTTATAATGGTACATAATTATGGTTAATATACATTAAAAATAGTATAAGTTTTGGTCCTATTACTATATGACGTCACAGTCGTTGATTTGTGTGTGTGTGCTTCCAAAGGGAGGGAAAAAGTCATATAATAAACAAAATTGGCAAGAAAGCAAAAACGAGCATTACTTTAATAACTTTTAGGGGAACTGTGTTGGATAACTGAAAAATGTCAAAAAACAATACACATAACAAAAATTGGAATACACAGGATAATTAAATATACAAGAAAAACTAAAAGTAATCACAACAGCAAATCTAAAAACCCAAGTAAGCAAACAGGACAACGTGCCAATTCTATAGTAGAAAAATGAAGTTGAAGAATATATCATACCATTCCAAAGGTGGACTTACAATTCCGGATCATGACCTTGGTGACAGCAGTGGACCTTTGCCACATGGGAGCTACAAGCCGCTACTGGAGGGCCTTTGTCCGAGACCCATTGCTATGGAAGTTCCTCCTTTTCAGGGACATGCATGGCTGGCCCTCCATCGATCACTTGACAATGCCACAACTGGAAGTACCAGATGCTCTGATCACCAGTGCCAATGCCGAACAGGACATTAATGAGATGTCAGCACCTAAAATCGACTATATGGCTGAGTGGGTAACCCCCAAAATCAAATGTTATATTAATTAGTTTAACAAGAATTAAATGAATTTGTTAACGTGTTTGTGCAGGT